>NW_015656360.1:2702077-2755666 GCF_001515625.1 Sinocyclocheilus rhinocerous
CTTACACATTTTTGAACAATGACAATATAAGTTTTTTTTATTAGCTAGTAAACTACACATTCTGAACAATTATAGTTTTAAGCAGTGTATTAGTAGTCAGCATGCTACACTCTAAGCAAAGAATTCACAGGTTTTTACCTGCATTTTAAATTACGCATAGCATTTTGTGTTTTCGGGTTACAGGGTTACAATGGATAATGAATAATGGATAAAGGATATGTTCTGGAAAATTACTAGTACCTTTTCCATTTTTCTAGATATTTTTCTTACAGTGTACTAACTGATCAACAATCGCAGGTACAAGCTACTAACAAGGTGTATCATAAATGAACAATTATTCAAATATTCAATTATTATTATTAAACAATTGCAAATAGCAGCTAACTTAATTCATGTGAATCGTGTACTGCTAGGCATCTTTGGTTTCCTCATTTTGTGTGATTTAGATAGAAAATGTGTGCCTTTTTATCGTTTGAGTCACTTATCAAAAGTTGCTAAAAGCCCCGAGTTACTTCCGACTTGCTCTGATGTCATGCTGAGGTGTGCCAAAAAGCTCTCGCGACGGCGATGCAGCTGTGTCGGATTGTGCAGTCAAGTGCAGTTGTTCTCCACCGACTGCGCTGATCAAAAGCATGATGGGAAACCACTGACTGACGACACAGCTTAATGCTCATTGGTTCAGACAACCTTGATGCTGTGTTCTCTTCTCAAATATTTTATTTTCTATCTGATTTCATGTGATTATGTATTTAAATTATGCATGAATGTTCCCAAACACTATAGTCGTGACTCGTGTCCATAGAAATCCATCGAGTTTTTTGTCAGTAAAATGACTGACTGTGTATTAATAATTATGCTGCTATATGATGCTAAAACAAAATTTGATGATTTAAGGACTTTAATTTCAGCCTGTTTCTCACCAGTGTTATTTTATTATTATCTATATATATTTTTATTAATATTTTGAATTAGCATTTTTTCAGTTTTCATTTTGTTAATTTTTTTATTATTATTTGTTTTAGAAATGTTGTGCTTCTGTCATTTTTACTTTTTACTATTTTGCCATTTATTTCCAGTTAGTGCATGATTTTAGTGCTTTAATGTAAACTCAAGTTTTTTTTTGATGATTTAATGATTTAAGTTTTTCATCTTAATATTTTAATTTTATTTTTGCTTTATTTCAATTAAATAAAAATGTTTTTACATTTACATTTATTCATTTAGCAGATGGTTTTATCCAATGTGACTTATAAATGAGGAATACAACAAGCAATTCATCATAAAGAGGCAAATAAACATGAGAAGTGCTTGTAAGACTAAGTTTCAGACATCGTCTAGAATACCGGTAGTACAAGCTAGAACAGAGAAGGATTAAGAAAAAGTAAGAGCATAGATAGAGGGATGTTTTTTAATATTACTTTTTTTTTTTAAGTGCTCTTGTAAGAGATGAGTTTTCAGTCGTCCCTTGAATGTTGTCAGGGTCTCTGTGTTCTGGATGAGGTTGGTAAGATCATTCCACTAGCAAGGAACAGTTTAATGAAAATGATCTGGATGGTGATTTTGTGCCCTGTGTGACATTTATGGAGTTATGGAGCTGTGTGACATTTATGAAATTTTAGTTAACGATAATAACCCTGTTTCTCTATTGTATCATATATGGCTTCAGAATAATATAAAATATGGTGCACAAGTCATATATGTCACTTGTCGAGTGCATTTACTTTAATGCTGTTGTGCCCTTTTAGAAGCTTGAAAGCTCTAGTCCTCATTCATTATATCTGAATGGAGAAGCGCAGAAAACAGACACCATTATTTGTCTGATGATTTGTTTTCTGTTATGTCATTTTGTCTGTAAATGTCACGCAGCAAGGGAGTGACGGAAAGGCTGACCACTAAGCAAAAAATAATTCCGCTTTTTGGGGGGTCTGGCTGCCATTTTCTTGAGATTTCATCCTTCCCATCTCGTGACTGCACTGTAAATGTCTTGGATGCTGCAGGGTTATCACCTCCGGCTGTGTGGGCTAAAACACAAGGGGGAGATGTATAGATTCAAGGATGAAGTGTTTTTTGACAGGTACATTCTAACCATGTGCCCAGAGTGGGACGCTGCACCTGCTGTGCCATCTGGGCACCATCTCACAAACCCTTATAACAGTGATGCTCCCGTGGCTGTTCTATATGACTGACATATTCATACACCTTGAATGTATATGTAAATGTCCAAAACACATGGCACATTTTGGTAAAGGCATCACTGAGCACTATGTTTAGTGAACGTATATCCATTCAGAGCTGGAGCGTGACATAAAGCTCCACCTGACAACACGTGCAAACAGCACAGGAGAGCTGCTGTTACTCACTTGTGTGCACATTACAAATAACATAACGCTGTGTTTATATGAAGACAGCAGGGTCAATGGGCTGTGAAGAGATGAGTCAGAGGATTAGGGCCTGCAGAGAATCTTCCCACAAGAATATTCAGGTGTCATAATAGCACAAATGTTATAATAAGATTATTAGTGGGAAATACTCATTTTTTCCAGGGACATAATGATTACATGCCTTTGCATACCACATAAGAAGTGACTCAATAACACAATAAGCCACTTAAAGGGATAGTTGCCCCGAAAATGACAATCCGGTCATTACAACTCGCCCATATGTCATTCCAAACCTGTTTGACTTTATTTCTTCTGTGGAACAAAAAAAGGAGAAAGCTGCTGTTTTCCATACAATGAAAGTGAATGGTGATCAAGCACTGACAAGCTCCAAAAATGACAAAAAAAATTACATTACAGAGTATGAGTCAGGTGCTATATCCCATGTCTTTAAATGCCATATTATAGCTTAGTGTGATGTTTAGAATGACAAGAGGGTGAGTAATGCCAAAAATGTTAATGTTAGGTTAACTATCCTTTACAGCCATGAATTTTGGGGATATAGGTTATGATGTTACATTAATGATGGTATACATTCAGCAATGGTTAAAAAAAACTGATTTCTTTATTTTGGGAATATTCAATTTATGTTATTTGTAGTGTTTTTCACAAGGCACATCGTTTCAAAGCGGCTTTACATAAAATGCATATTTCTACATTACAATGAGTAATCTGTTATCAGAGGTGACTGTGTCAAAGTAATGTCCATATGATAGAAATGTACAGTTCTGGGATAAAACAAATGATTAAGCAATGATTACATGCTGTGATCATGATGATTACAATATAAGGAAGATTGAGCAGTTTCAGCTGTTGATTGAGGGTTTGTGTCATCTGAAATGCCCACAGGGGTATATAAAGTATATATCATTAATAATAATCAAAATAAACAGTTGTTCCATAAAGTGATATAGTTCATAGTTTTAGTGATTTGTGGCAATTTGGCAAAATATTGTAGAATTCAGTTGTTGTTTGGTTGCCATCGAGGTACACTTTAAGGTGTTTTTAGTACTATCATTTTAAAAAGCATTTAAAATGAACACAATACAAATTTTACCAGGACAATACATGTAATGTTACTCTAAATATTATGTTAATATTGTCATTTGATTAATGTTGCAATAGATTTTTTTTTTTTTTTTTTGGTACAGTGGTTTAATCAGTGCTTACAGTCGTGTGTTACAATGATGGCATTTTGTCTTTGTAAGGGTAACATTGCAACAAAGCATTAGCAATTTTTTATGGAAAAGGTTGTTATGATGATCTCTAATTCATCATGTGACTTTTTGTTTTACCCTGTGTCATTATGGTGGTTATCAGTATTTTTTATGGTACAAATCAGATTTTAGTAGTTCAAGTTGGCTGGAATATTAATGTTATTGGATGATTAAAAAATAGGCCTACGGTTATGAAATGCAGAACCGGCACCAAAATGCCCCCTGTAATGCTTGGAACACTGGTACCATTTTTTTAGGTGGATATTTTTTATTTTTTAACGCAGGGGGTTTCAACCTGTGGGGCCGGCGCGAGCATCAGTTAATTCAGAGACGTTCCCTTGAGAATTTATGAATATGAGTTAACAAATCTTTAGCCATTTATCTTCTGACTGATTTAGTCGACAGTTGGCTCGAGTATCAGTCACGCTCAGTGTTGCCAAGTCCGCGTTTTTCCCGCGGAATTGGGCTACTTTAACACTTGCCGCGTTTTGTAGTTTTGGGCTAGTTTTGAGTAGCAATTAGGCGGGTTTTGTTGTGAAAACCTGGCAACCCTGGTCACGTTTATTGACAGTGTAAAATGATTTACGATTAGCCGTAATCCTTGGTTTGATACTTTTTTTAAGTGGCATGACAGTGTTTGTTGTACAAGTCAAAGAAATGCAGCGATGATCACAACACCTTGACTTTGTAGAATGACAGTGAAAAGCAACTTCCTGCCCATCATTCAATAGGTTGTTTGCACATGACGTCACTGATGACGCGCGAAATGCAGCTGGAGAGCGTACCGAGCCTGTGCAGAGCTGTAATGAAAGCAATGATGAATGTGACATCCAGTGAATAGGGACATTGTATAGAATCCCTCAACGGCTCAGAAAGCCTCTAATCTGCAAGCAAATTGAACTTGGAATTAAGCATCTATTTATTTGCATGATTTGATTTATTATTCCAAGACTAGAAGATGAAAGATGAGATATTATTTATTAGAATAGCTGAAGATTTGACATCCAGATGGCTTGTCTCAATTTCTCAATATTTTTTATTTGAGGCCAGAGTTAAACTGCTCAAAGGACAGAATGCATCTGGTTCCCCTCGTGGATTATCCATTACTTCAGACAACATCTTTCTCAATTTCCTTGACTGCGGCACATTCTCCGTGCTTTTAATGACATAGTTTAATTTATTTTGGGGTTAGGTGACATAGCAGATTTGATTTATAAAATATTTTTACATATAATTCTAGAAAGAGAATACATTCATAATACAAATTTCTTTTTGTGTCAAGCAGTCATTTGTATTTCATATGAACTGAAATAAAAATATAAAGAGCAAAAGGAGAAGCATCTAAGCGGCTTCTCATAATTATTGTAACATATTGCAGAACTGTCTCCTAATGATGAGTTACCTGTCATTATAACTGTCCCTTGGGCTCTGCGGGAAATGGGACTCTGTACTAAAAGTGGAAGATGTTCTTTTCAAATGAAACTTTACAAGGACACTGTAACCAATCAATTATACTTCACCATATGATGAAAAGATGTATTTCTTGAAGTTAGAAAAAGCCTAGATCATCACAGATACTGAGCATCTGGCAGCCCAGATATTTATGTAGTCGAAAATCAGATCATTTCTCCTCTCCCAAGGTTTCAGCTGCAGAATCAAGGTTATTATAGGTAACTAAAACTAAAACCATAAAAAACCTTCATTTCAATCTTATTTCAGCTAGTTGTTAAGGCAACATTTGTTCTTTTTATTTAGTTTGTTGATGTACTAAAATAGCTAAATAATAATTAAAAACAGCTATATAGGACAGACTGACTTTTAATGAAATAGCTTAGTTTATATTGGGGTAAGGTGACAGCAGAATTCATTTGTTAAAAAAAATGACATAAATGAAAAAAATGTTTAATTGTGAAATAAATTAAAAATAAAATAACTGAAATAAACTATAAAAAAAAACTTATTTTATTTCAATTAGTTGCCAAGGCACCATTTCTCATTTTCATTAAATTTGAATAACTAAAACTAAAATTATAATGAATAAAAACTGTATAGGACAGACTGGATTTTAATGAAATATTTCAGTTTATTTCGGGGTTAGGTGACAGCAGATTTGATTCATTTAAAAATATTTAAAAAAAGAATTTTACAAAGAAAATAAGTTAATTGGTGGTTAATTGTTAAAAGATATTTATTGAAAACATTGTTTCAGCTGCAAAGGCAATTTTAAGTTGATGTACTAAAATAACTCAAACTGAAACAATAATTAACTAAATATGTAAAATAATTAATACAAAAAATACAAATATAGGCTATAGACATTTAAAAATAAGAATGACATAACACAACAACATTTACTAAATCATTTAAGTTAAAAAAAAACAGAAAATATGAAAATAAAACACCTCCGGCAGCAGCCCTCGCTTCTGTTCATTACAAAATCACAACAAAATTAAAACATCCTTGAGTCTGTTTTGCATTAAGCAATCAATCATAAATGCTCATGTCTGTGGGACAGGACTAAATGAGTCTCTCGAATAATTGCGCAATCAATGAGAAATAGCGCTGTGAATGCTAATGTCTCTGTCGCCCACTACTCACTTATTAGTGGCTTGTTCCTCTGTGTAATTATTTCATCATGAATGGAGGGGAACATTCGCGCGTGGCCTGCGTTCCTGCGTGAACATACCGCACCACAATCAAGTCGACGCACGCGGGCGTTTGCTGAGGCACAAGTCCCCGTGGGATGCATGAATGTACGTGGGAGGCTAAGTTGAAGGGAAGAATGACATTGTGTGCTTGTGTTGGGGGTAGAGAGCAAATTCAGATGAACTCGGCTGATTATGAAATTCACAAGGTTTGTATTTGTTCATGCATTTGTAAATCATTTATGTTTGCTGCTAAATGAATAAAATATTTAAAGGGGTCATATGATGCGATTTCAATTTTTCCTTTCTCGTTGGAGTGTTACAAGCTCTTGGTGCATAAAGAAGATCTGTAAAGTTGCAAAGACTAAAGTCTCAAATCCAAAGAGATATTCTTTATAAAAGTTAAGAGTCAACCACACCTACCTAAAACGGCTCGTTCTAACACGCCCCAACATACCTACATCGCTCTGTGGGAAGATTTGCATAACGCCACCAAATGTTCACGCAAAGAAAGAAGACGTAACTTTTATTCTCGCTGTAGTATTGTTGACACTGCAGCCATGTCGTGAAGACGCTGTGTGCTTCGTTGTGAAAGCGAAACTACTTTCAAAAGAGGACGATATCCGCTTCGTCATGCCTAGAGCTGATCTGTGCTGGTCGCTGAGGAAATACAACAACTTTGCGCTGTGGATCACCGGATCAGCTTTCACCGTGGACGAAGCGGAGTCCAGCCCGCCTCAGCTCACTCTAGCCCAGCCTCAGTGCACGCTAAGCCGGGGCTTCCCCTCACGCTAGGCCGCTGTGTTTTTCATTGTGAAAGCGAAACTACTTTGTTTGGCCTTCCAAAAATGGACACGACTAGAAATCAGTGGTTAAGTTGTATTTACAACACTGTTCCAGAACACTTCAACCCAAATATTCAGATGTGTGCAGCACATTTTATGGAGGACTGTTTACTGATCCTGGAAGAGTAACGTTAGACTAAAATGCCGGCAGTTCTGACTCACGTAAGTACGTTTTCTTTTATCATTTGCCACTGATGATTCAAACGCGAGTTTTGGGCAGTGTAGAGAAGCGCTTGTTGTTTGTCATTTCTCCAATCACAAATGCAGACATGGTTTTATGTTTACGCGGCACGATAACCTTAAACCGCATAAACACATTTCATTACACCAAATACACCAAATAATGTTCTTTTTAGCAACATCATATGACCCCTTTAAGGCAAGCTTTACAAAAAAAAAAAACATCAGTGGTAATAAAAGATACAGCTAAATTACATCTAAAAAGACATTATTGTTTGTAGGTTAGATAAATAATGAATATTGATTTAGCTTGGTGTAATTCAGTACACCGAAAGTTACCTCGGCTGTTAATAAAGCACAATCTGTATTATGCTGTACGCGTGAGCAGTTGTACACAGCAGGAAAATCTCTTTATTTTTCATCAAGTGCTGTCAGACGAGGAGCAGCTTGCAGTAAATCATATGCAACTAGGCCACCCATATTTATAAGTATCTACTGCATCAATAACCAAAGTTCGAGCACCAGAATCAACCTACAGCAGCCAGTTAGAGTATTGTCTGCACAAATTACGGTAGATATGTGCCACGTTTTGTTTTTCCATTTCATATTTTACTAAAAATAAATGTTTTATTCTTCCCAAGAGAAAACACTGATTCTCTTGCACCTTGAGTTACCATTGGTCTCTTAGATTAGTGGGCGTTTTCTTAAAGCAAGGCAACAAGAAATTAGTTTGCTGTGAGTGTAGCGCCATCTGCTGTACCGTTATGTGAAGCACAAACTAAAAATCAGCACCATCAGACCGTGGCATAATGATTTCTCAGAAATAGGTGTTCAGACTTCAATATAAAAGAACAATTATGCATTCACAACTGTTCCCTAATACCATAAGAAACGGTTTCATGTTAAATAGTTCAGATAGGAATGAAGTTACAAGTAATTTGTTAGCCCCTTGGGTCAGCTAGCTATAAAAACTTTTAATTGGAGCTTGATTATTCTCCAATGTACTTTAAATGCCCCAAAGTAATGTTTGGCAACCTTTTTTTTTAATATATATTTTTAAATAGTGTTTATATGCAGAATCAGTTATATGTCAACCATGGTGGCAGACACCTCTAAAACGTTTTAAATGGTGTCCTCACACAAAGCCTTGCTATAACTTTATCCCATGGAAATTTAATGAGGGCTGAGAATTTCTGAGAACATTTAGTTTTGAAAACCACTTGTAATGATTTGTGGAAATGCATCACAGAATGTACAGTTGGGTAAACGCATTTATGTTGCTACTTTAGTCTGATATTCTCAAATCATTTTAGAGCAAGTTATTTTGCATAAGCTATTCTGAGAATGAGGTTTCAAAACTATTGATTTGTTAAAGCCAGCTAATTTTACATTTAACAGGTCAAGATAACCCGTGTCCATTTCACTAAAGTGATTTCCAATTGAACATCTAATTGAGAAATGTGAAGGCCCATACAACACTTTAAAGGAAGACTACTTTTAAAGAGTCTGCTAAAAGACTTCAGAGTAAGTTCATTCAGCACAAACAGGAAATCACACAGAGTAGGATGTCTTACACATGTGCACTTTTATTGGAATTGAATTAGTCAGTGTACAGGTTGGCCCCACCAAATGTCTGGCACCGCCACGTTCCACACAGCTTTTACAATATGCCCAGGGGGAATGGAAACCTTTACATCTTGAATGGTAAAGCTTCGTTTTTTTTGGAACAAAAGAAAAAAAAAAAAAAAAAATTTAAGGCTGAAAGAAAAAAAACCCAGACATTGTTTTGTTACATAATTTACATACAATACTACAATGTTAAGTATGCTCCCAATTACTGGGCAGCCTTCATAGAGGCAAATAAGTTTCGGAACAATGCATTTAACAAACATTTGGAATGACCTAAAAAAAAAAAAAAAATTTTGAGTCCTCAGATGCATTGTAGAACTTCGGGGATGCTTATTTGCCAAAAACCATTGCCGTCACCTTCACCGTTCCAGTTTTTAGATCCTGAGTCAAGCGCCAAAAATAACAAAAGCCATGCCAATGTTGTCGTTTGAAGTTTTTCTCTGCGCAGTTCGAGTCGGCGTGAAGTGGTAACAGTCCGTTTAGAAGCATTTGCGGTGGACAATGGATGGTCCAGACTCATCGTACTCCTGCTTGCTAATCCACATCTGCTGGAAGGTGGACAGGGAGGCCAGGATGGAACCTCCGATCCAGACAGAGTATTTACGCTCAGGTGGGGCAATGATCTGTAGAGAGATGAACGATTAGAAAAACCTGCTGCTTCCAGCAAAAGAGGAGAAACTCAGGAGCTCAGAGGACACAAAGCCTGGAGGAAGTGAATGAATGAACAGGAGAACGTAAAATGAGGTAACAGGACAGACTAGAGACTTCCAAGCGCCATTTTCTAGCCAAAAACCAACCTGTGTCATCTTTTCCCTGTTGGCCTTGGGGTTCAGGGGGGCCTCTGTGAGCAGGACGGGGTGCTCCTCTGGGGCAACACGCAGCTCGTTGTAGAAGGTGTGATGCCAGATCTTCTCCATATCATCCCAGTTGGTGACAATACCGTGCTCGATGGGGTACTTCAGGGTAAGGATACCTCTCTTGCTCTGAGCCTCATCACCAACGTAGCTGTCCTTCTGTCCCATACCAACCATGACACCCTGTAAAGAGAGAAAATCATGTTAAATTTAGAGCAACGTTAAGCAACTAGAACGTAAAAATAATTCTCATTATTGGGCAGCCTGAAATTAATCCCGTTTCTCACCTGATGTCTGGGGCGACCCACAATGGATGGGAAGACAGCACGGGGAGCATCATCTCCAGCGAATCCGGCTTTGCACATACCGGATCCGTTGTCAACAACCAGTGCGGCAATTTCATCATCCATGGCTGAACTGTAAGTGAATGAGAAAACCCGTTTAGAAGTGCACAGCGGTCAAGGAACAGCCTCAGTGAGCATGTGGAGTCAACTTCCTGTTTCGTGCTGTAATCTACAGTCTGACCGCTAGTGGGTGCTAGCGACAATGCGCGCCTCAGATATGCCAGACAAAAGGAAGTCCCTCTGCATTCTCTCATTATTACCATAAAAGGCAATGGTTTGAGCAGCTTTGCGGCTGCCGGCGGTGTGGCACTCAGCCAGAGACATAGGGTTCAGTAAAAAGGAACGGATTTCGACATTCATCACGCCAGGGCCACTCCCTAAATTCTACATCCGCTATCCTTCCTCGCCTGGTATCAATTACTCAACCTAATTTCAACGGGCGTCTGCCCAAAATAACTGCGTCACAGATCTGCAGTTACTTCAATGACTCCTCACGAGCAGACTTCCCACTAAAGCACCTGTGAACTATCTTCCTCAGCTTATTCATTTTATATAGCCTTTATCAATGAAGTTTTTTTTTTAATCCTCCGACACCATTATAAACCACCATTTAAACCTAACCAGTACTTTTCACCAGTTATTAAAACCGACTACCTTGTATTTAGTAACGCTTTAATAGTGAATAAAACACTTTAATCTTAATCAGCCTAAATGAAAGCCTGAAGGACTGCACACTACGCTATAAAACGCCATTTTTCCCTACAAGTGCTGAAAGCGAGCTAACAGACGTGTCTTTGATCACTTAACGTTAGACATCAAACGAGAGATTATTAGACTCGTCTGGTTAACGGCAGATGAATGCTGGTTAGCCGGCTAACGTTAGCTAAAGTAGGTCACACCCTGCTGCAGCACTGCCTGCATAAAGAACTTCACATGCCGGCTATCCATCAAGTGTGCAACGTGCCTCACTAACATCTTTAAAACTGTGAAGTCATACTTATAGCCGTTAAATCATTGTTAACCAGAGCACATCTTGAGGTTAAAAGGGTTGAAGACGTATTTCAACACCGGCCCATTCAACGTCGTGCCTACAACGGGTAGTCATTTCCACCTGACATATCCAGTACAGTTATGAGAACATATATATATAAAAATAACCACATTAATAAAGAATAACTGGAGTTTTGAAGCAAAATTCGCACGTAACTGAAAAAAAAGCCCGGTAACTGCGCCTAATAACTTAATCTGGCTTTATTTAAACATTCTAATTAAACGTTTGAATTGATATTACCGAGCTGAAAATGTAAGAAAATACTTAAAAGGCTTAAAACAAAATCAACTCACCTTAGGTTTGGGGGATTTTGTCGACTTTAGAGAATGGGTTACAAGCAGATGATATTCCGCACTAGCTGCGTGTGGAGGAGCTCAAAGTGAGGCTGAAAGGCTGGACACGCTCTTTTATACCACGGCAGATGCCCGGCTCTAGCCATAAAAGGTAAACTTTCGGAGCTCTGCGCTCTGATTGGTCCAGCGTCACACACCCGGCTGTCGCGTGCACATTGCTACACTTGCTTCTTGCAATTTGAGACTGAAAGAAGGGGAAGGTGGACTATTTGAAGAGCAAGGCCTAAGCGATTTTGATCAAAACTGCTGTTTTTATTTGCGAAGTTCAATACATTGTTTTGCGTATTTTGTTGTGATAACGCCAATAAGGCTCTTTTCAGCCTTTCAAATAGTCTGTGCAAAGGTTACAAGTGCTAGTATTGGTCATAGTGGTGGACACCTTGATCCTGTGCTGTGTTTACAATCTAACACAGCAGCAGCTCTGTAGGTCATTTACCTCTGATTGTATTCGCAATAATGCCGTAATATGTATCTGTGGTTATCTACCAAGTACTTCTCAATGCAAAATAGGGGTATTTTTCATTGAAATGAGGATAAGTGACATGACTGTATACTGTAGGAGCTACTAGTTCATTAGGTAAGTTAATGTTGTCAAAGAAAGTGTAGTGAAACTTGGAATGAATCAGGCTTGCATTCCTGTAATTGTAAGTTGCCTACGCAAAATTTACAGGAGTAATATTACTACATGCTTAGGTGTGTGCATGTTACGTGATGATGATAAAAGGAGTGATAGTAGTTGTTGATGGCTGTAAGTAGGCGTAACCCATATTTATACAGTTGCAAGAGTATGTATATGAACCTTTGTATTTGCCATGGATTTCTGTCAACAAATCTTAAGTGTAGAGAAGCATAGTTGACATCAGACAATGCTTCTTGTAAATGGCAAATTCAAAATCTCATCTTGCTCATTGTATTTTTGTTTATCTGTTGTCCATTTTTGACAAATTTATGCAGAAGACACGAGGGTTCACATACTTTTTCCTGCAACTGTATTAGGCATGACCTTTACTGTTAGCATTCAAGCCTAGGTCTTGATCATTGAAATGCCTTCTTGTAGATGTTTCAAGGCAAGTCTGGTTTCTCATTCAAAAATATATTACACATTATTGATATATCATCCATACAGACAAAATAACTTTGACATAAATTGTTGGGGAGATATATAATTATAATAAATCTTGAGAAAATTTTTTCTTTGTGAAGTGAAGGCATTCATGGTCAACTTCATTACATACAAATATTTCTGGCATATTTTATATAGTGCCACAGTTTGAATAATAGATAAGGCTGTGCTTGAACAGCAGTGATGTCTGGAAGCTACATGTGACTTTTTAATGTGTAACTTGGGAGTAATGCACATGGCCTTCAATGGCAGTTATAAACAAAAACAGCTGATTATGTCAAAATCTCTTGCTGATACTAAGGACAGTGTGATTTTGTGGCTTATATTATTTTTTTTCTTTTGTCTTCAATACATTTAACAGGAAACATTTTTTACATTTTGTGCACACGAGTTTCTCTGAAACTGAAATTAAGTTATAGTTTAACAATGCACAACAAATATAACTACTTTTGTATTAAAATTTTAGATTCAGCAGTTAAACCACAATTAAATATGAGATATTTATTGAGAAAATACTTATATAATCCCAAAAGTAAGAAGGTCTAAAAGCTTTTTATCTACAAGCAGTACATATACTCATCAATAATGTCTCTTCCTCCCACCCCCCAGCATTTTTTTCAAAAAATGCCAAATGTCCATTCCCCCTCATAAACACTCATAAAGTTGCTGTAAGATAAGCAAATAGTAACTATGCACCAAACTGTGATTTAATGTGATGTGACACGCATCTTGCAATGCAGTCAGTTTTTTACTTCGAACAACCATGCTTCTCTTTGTAACTTTTGTAGATTCGACTGGGGTCTTGTTACAGCAGATGTGCTTTTGTGAGTCCATAGTTCCCCTGAGGACCACCCTTCCCTGATAGCAGCCTGCCTTCCCCCACTTCAGAGTTCCCATTCATCTCGAAATAAGGTACCATCCTAATGATCCTCAGCTTTGCCCTATGACATAAGACATCCAGAGCAATAAAATGTTGTTGTGGGCCGTCACCACGATAATGCCATTGTACTTCGGAGTGCTGAAGTTCTTATCTCGCTTCTGATACCAAAGCTCTCCTAACACTTGCAACAAGATAAGAAACATAATTATGAAGTTCTTCTCAAAGGACCACTTTCTGGGAGTGTGTTGTTTTTATGTTGCATTTAGAAGTTTGTTGTCTGGCATGAAACTCACTTCCCTCAGTTCAACAATACACTATTCCAATCACCAAACTAGCCTTTTCTTTTGTTCTTCCGTGCTTTTAAGTGTTGAACAGAAACACTCTTCATCTTGAAACAAGCATTGAAGCAGAGCAGAAGACCACCATTGGTCCCCCACAAATAGCAGAAGGACCACCGATTGATTTTAGATTAACTTATACTTGGTTGCTTGATGGTGTGTAAAGCCAGATACTCACACTAGAAAGGAAGTCACATTTATACTACCAGCTGACCTCTTAGTCTAGAGATTGGGTTGTCCCCCTCTTTATGACCCAAATGGATTCATATGCGCTCGTCCATCTCTTTATATGCATGTAAACAAATTAGATACTTTTCTGACTCAAGTATTATGCAGTAATGTTTGATTTGAGATGCATCTATGACCAAATAGTGTTCAGAAGTGATTCTAAACTGAACTACTGCAGACAGAGAAATCTTTTGTATCTTCGTTTATGCTTTCAAACCACTTGCAACAGGATTTGATACTGACCAAGGAGACAAACACTGTTCCTCATTTGTGTTCCTCAGCATAAGAGTTGTGACTGTGTCCTTTCTTACCATACCAAAGCATCACTTCCTCTTTGCTGTAATAATTGGTAGAGGACCACAGGTCCCATTTATGGCTGTCTGCATGTATACAGTTGTCAAACATATAGCTTTGCATACCTGTTGAGTTTGTCACCGTTCATCATATAGTGCAGGGATAGGTCATGAAAAAAATCAGTTTCTGGTATTATGTACTCTCATGTCAACCCAACCCTGTATAACTTTATTTCTTTTGTGGAAGATATTTTTTAAAACTGTTTGTCTGTAAAATGAAAGTCATTAGGGTCAAAACAGCAATTCTGTGGTCAAAAACTGTTTTTTCCACAGATGACAGAAAGTCATACAGGTTTGGGATTTCAAATTATTGGGTGAACTATCCTTTTAATGCTGCATTTGTTTTGGCACCTTCTTGTAATGTTTACGTGATGCACTATAAGAAAGTTCTACTCACTGACTGTAGTGAAGTGAAAATCAGATTATTTTACTGTCTTGGATCTTTGAATATCATTCAGGAAAATAAACAAAACTTTATTCAAGTCATGTTGTGTATTTGAGCAGAGTTATTTTTTTCCCTAATATCCAGATAACCTGAATATGTCTGTTTTTGCAAACTTTCATCATATTCCGGATTAGAAAATCATGATAATGCAGCCAAAGGCAAATCATGAGAAATGATTGATGACTGCTTGACGACTCAATTGGGTCTTCGTTCTTTTATCGCATATGCCACATGTGCTGTGTACAGTAAACAGAATTGATTAGTTCACCTGAGGCGTTTTGTTCATGAATGAAAGGAGGTTGCACATGTTTGGTCACACAAAAAAACAACTAATCACTCTCGAGTCATATAAAAAATCGTTCATGAGATTGACGCGTCACCCCACTTTGACTACTGCTAACAGGGGCTATTAATGAGATGTAAAATGTTACTGATTCCCTGTTATATACATTACTTATATTTACTGAATTTCTCCAGAGATTGCGTAAAATACATCTTTATCATTTTAACATCTTTGCCATTATACTGGAATGTAGAATTAATGCATTTGGTTCCACTACTGTGTGGCCTGCAATTTTCCTCTCCAAATGCATTGGGATTTACCCAGAGCTGAGATGGTACTACCATATCGGTCCGTTTTTAGCAATATCTGCTTTTCTACCAGGACCCTAGGCCTGCTAATCTACCCTCCACCATCTGTCTGCTCATGAGAGGAGTGCTGAGCAGGGATTGGCCCTGGAATGAGTCAGACGTGCATGTCCACACTCCAGACTCAGTCAGCCTTTAAACCAACATGGGAGAGATTACCGTGCCAAGCAGCATAACCTAAGCCTGCTACAGGAAGTCGAGTAATGCTAACAGGAAAGAGGGCCTGCACCATATTAGAATTTTACAAATCAGAGAGCAGTTTCATCATTAATGACCTTTGGTCAAACATACACTTAATTCAAGATTGAAATGATCCTTGCAGAATATTTGCTTATATCAGTTTCAGATCATCATTTCAGACCCTGAATAGCACATACAAAATGTCAATGTTAATGGCGTATACGTACCACTATTGCTCAGAGTGCTCCTTTTCAAAACCCTTCAGCCAATAACTTGTCCTCACAATTAGTTTTACGGAAATTAAATTATATTTCAAATTGGTGTTGTTGTGTTCTATTGAATCCGGCAAGTAAAAAAAAAAAAAAACATTCTAGTAACCAAAAAAAATATCGTTGCACAATTTCAGCAAGTTCAGCTCATGAAAGCTCTAGTTTTTTGTTTTGTTTTTCCAGAAGAAATTGCCAGGTTAGTGTCTGCAAGTCATAACAGTCGGGTTGACTACACCGGAACCTTTATCTAAATATTGTAATGAAAGCTTGCTGTCATTTCGTCATTATCCTATTCATCAGACCTTTTATTCTCAAGAGTTTCAAATTAATGTCTCTTGTGTATGAAATATCTGCCATTCCTGAGTTATGTCTATGTGAAACTGATGAGGTGTGGCACTCTCAACATCTTTGGCTAGACTGACAGAGTTGTAATACGGCCCAGCTCTAGCATTAATATTGGCAGAGATCTATGTTTGGGTCATTTGTGCACAAAACATACACTCAATCTTCCCACCTTTAATATCACTGCCAATCTAACCAATAGCTGAGCACTGACCTAATTAACTACTAAACAATTATGTCATTTACACAGATTTTTCTTTACTTTGAGTTTCAACAGATTCAAATCTGACCCAGGCAAGTAAATATGCTCATTGAAATATAGCTTCTTCCTTAAAGATTCAAATTACACAGTGTGAAAACCAAAGGCCATTGTTAGTTGCCAAATAAGGGAATGATTTACGCATGTCTTACAGGAAGTGAATTTTTAAGGGATGTCATTTCATCTGCAAGTTTGCACAGGAAATCACATTCAAATATTCTGGTGTGGGAGAGAGCCTAGCCAACTCAGGAATGTACAGCTGAGTAGTACATACTTAGTGTTTTCCATCATGCCGTGCAATGCACGCCTCACTCTCAGTGATGTGTAAAAGACAACATTACAGCACACAAACAGTTTTTTTTAGTTTGTAAACAGCTGCCCACCTCATCTGAGAACTTTATTACTTTTAGCAGAATTGGTCAAGAGCTTATAAAGACCATGTTTATTGTCAAATTGTATTGTCTGATTTTTTATTAATATAATTCCCTCTACCAGAAGGCATTTTATCTATTTGTTCAGTTGTATTATATGTACATCTCATTTCATCAGTCACTAATGTAAAGCTGAAAAAAGAAAAAAGAATAATTTTGTGACTTAGCTTAACATAACATTGTGTTTTAAAAATGAGAAATTGAAAGGAAATCTCTATGACTTCTGTTTGTAACCTTTTGCCACAGTCCTTGCAAGTCTTTTGCCCTCTTTTCAGTGACTTGAGATGCCCTGACTGTGCATTGCGAAAGAAATAAACAAGTCCTTTCTTGTAGAGCAATTTGACACCCTATTGGCTCAGGTGTGGCACAAAGCTCAGAATAATACCCAACGGAAATAATTGCTTTTGTAAATGTGCAAAATTATACATGTTATGTACATTTAACAGTGTAATATAATATAATTTACATTTACTTTTTTGTAAAAGTTAAATATTTTCATACATATATAGGCCTGTCAAACTATGTATGACATTTGAGCTTGATAGAAACCCTTGACATCACCAGATATGTGAAGAATTTACATGCAGAGAGATAAGATACAATATAACAAGAAATTCTGCTTGGCTTGTGCTGCATTTTCTTCTAACTTTGTCTGCAAAAGGATTCTTCATATTTATTTCCTCAAGGGCTTTTACTGTAGATGGTTTGTGCACTTTGGCTGTGTTAGGCCTCACCCTCTGGTCGATGTAACAGCAACCGCCATAAAAGGAAATCTTTAAGTGTGTCACATGGTAACAACGTCAAGAATTCAAGGCCCTTGTCACATGGGACTTTCTCATGGAAATCAGATTGAAACTTCTTGGCCTAATGAATGAAGCAGCACTTGGTCAGAGATGCTGGGGAGTTTTAATTAAACAAAGAAGATTTTTACTTCTGGTTTGCTGCAGTTTCAAACTGCACAATGTGAGTCTCTTTCCTTCACACATGCTTGCATATTCAAGTATTTTATGTAAATTCAACCTTCACAATATACAGAAACGTTTCTGATATTTGTTTATATTTCCTTTAGGTTACAGTTGGATTTCTGTTATGTTTATTTGAGTTAAAGCAACAGTGTTCTTCATTCATTTCTTTAGTGAAAAAAATTAAGGTTTACCTCCATTCTGCCTCACTATGAGTAAGAAGGAAGTGGTTTTAAATAATGACAGCGAGGTCATATCCATATATAGTCAGCCTTGGCAAGGCAACGATGACTGATGATGTCTCAACTTTAGATAGCTGATTTCATCTCTCGGTGTTTTGCTATGTCTATCAACATCATTCACTCACATTGAACTTTCACACACTAACGCTTGACACAATCCAGTAAGCCCAGATAGACTATCAACAGTCTCTTGTTCTTTTTCAACATCTCTCTCACTTTTGCTCTTAATCTACCACTCCCAAACACGCACACGTTCTCATACTCTCATGCTCAGCCCCTCCTTGCAGTGTTTAAAACAGCAAACAATTACCAGTACGAGAGCTGTTGGGTGGGGCTTAGCTTTATCTCCAACGTCTCAGCCTCCATATATGGAGAGGACTAGCAGGTAGTGATTGCCAAACTTAGTCATCAAAGCATGCGTCTCATTCATTGCACACTCAGCTTGTGTTTCGCTTGGGTTCTGAAGACGTGCGACTCTTGCCTTGTAAGCACTGACTTCTTTCTGATTTCCATTTTTCTCCACAAAATTCCATGACATAATATGCAAATGGATATTCAGCAGCTGAGATCTTTAAAGGAGTTTGGAGTCACTTCCTTCAGCTGGATTTGCAAGAAGAAATGGCATTGTGCTGTAGCAGAACCATATATCTTCGGAATTGACTTGTGGATGTGGCCACAGTAGCTTTTCCTTTGGTTTATGAGGTGGTAAATTCCTCTCGGCAGATTGTTATATGTTGATTATTGACTGATCCTGTGTCATGTTTAAGATTGAGGGACACAAAAGATTTACCCTCTCCCTTTGACTAAGAAAACAAAAGCAAGTGACCACATTTGTCAATAAAGATCCAGTATGAATTATGCTTAGATCTCAGTATGTTCATTGTCCAGTGCCACAACTGTTCTTTAGAGAGGAAAATTATAAACTGTGCCCATGACTCTTGACTCAAAAGTTTTGTTAGGGTGGGTATGGTTGAGTCCATATGTGTGGTAATCATCAACTTGACATTGTGGGATGAAACAGTGGTTTTCGGGTGAGTGCTTGCCCATGTCAAAGCCTGCTTTCATGGAGGCACAGCAAGACGTTCTCTGAGCACCACTAGAATTACTTGCAGCACTTATGTAACTAAATCTTACTGGCTCATGGAAAGCTGACCCTGATGACCCTGTAATTAAGAGTTAAGCCCTTGTATCAGTCAACAGCCACTCAAATGTGCATTAACTATTCAGTGTAACTATTCAAAGTGTACAGAATTTAGAAACATCTTGGGAAATGTATATTTAAACCTTGTATTTTAAGTGTTTTTTTTTTATCACACGTAGCTGGCCAAAAGAACATAAGAAGAATACCTTCATGGATCCAAAAATAAGATCTCTTTTTTGAAGCCCCCCAAAGGTGACTAAACTGTGTTTAAAAACAGACTGAAAGTGAGGACTATAGTTCATGACATCCCTCAGTGCAGGCGTTCCCAACATACAGAATGTAGGTCAGGAATAACATCCCCCTTTCCTCATGTTACATAATGCACGTTTTGCATAGCTGGAAGACCCAGGCCTGTTAACCATGTTGTTACATCTCGGGTCTTTTGAATTGTGTATGTATTTCTGAGTGTGTCTGTGCAGGAAAAGGCGTGGCCTGTACTCAAGCCAGCAGAGATCCTGATTGGTCTGCTCCTGATTGGTCCTGTCCTGGTTCCAGTGAAAAGGACCTCCCCAAACACTCTAGGAGGCCGAATGCGTGCCATTTGTTTTGCTTTGTCTTGGGGCAGCAAAGTGAATATAAAGGCTGCTGATATTTAGAAAGCTTTAAAAATCACTTGCAATTCAGGAATCGTGCGTTCAAGTGAGGACTTAGCATTTTAAGCCTACTTATTTGATTCACGTCATTCAGGATTTAATGCTATTAATTATTCACATTCAGACTTTGTTAAAGCTGAATCTTGCATTTTGTGACCTACTTTTTGACTGTAACGCAACCAGTTTTTTACACGCCTTCTCTGTTAAGCATGGAATCTTTCCTCTTTCCACTGCATGAACAATTAGAAAAGGGGGTGGCACGCCTGTTTTTAGGGGCTCTCCTGTTTTATGGGGTATTGAAATTGAGATGCTTAGTATTCTGGCTGGCCCTTTGCCTAGCCTCACTCTTTTAGCTCCGCCTCTGCACTGGGAATCCTCTCCACCCTGATCCCCTCTCTTTCAGCAGCATTTCATTCTCTCACTCCCTCCCAAAAAACACAGCCAAGCCAACTGCCACAGGCAACAGAGGGTCAGTCAGAGGCCTTTAAGGGTACCGTGGCTGCAGCAATAATCTTGCTAAGCCATGGAAAAATAATGTTTTTTCCTACAGGCCAAGTCTGGGAGGGTCTATTCATACAGTGTGCCCATCCCACCACTACTCTTCATGTCTGTCTGACTGACTGGCTGATACTCTGTTTACTGGATGAGGGCTGATGTCATTTCACTTGCTTTTGAGTCTATTTATTTCTGCCTGTTAGAAAGGAAAAAGAGTATTCTGGAAAACCATTGTCATGTGAAGTCTGGGTGGAGGTGATGAATGTTTAAATGGAATATTAATTTGCAAGGTCAAGTATAGTCAGAGTTTTCTTGTTGAATATTGATGAAACAACATAATTTATTTACAAAGAATGGTTCAATAAGTTTGGTTAGATTACAAATCATGTAAATGCAGTGGCAGTCTGGATCTAACGGTCCTGAAACAGAAGTGGGACAGGACTATATAGTGATATAATTTAGATATAGGCACTATTGTGATGGGGCGAAATTTGTCACAATAAACGTATACTTTCAGCATTTTTTGAATAATATTCATGCACATTTTAAGCAACCACTAACACAAATGGTGTACTCATTTTTATTTATTTTTTATGTTTGTCTCTAGAAGTTTATAAAAGAAGTTCTGTACATTTCACTTACATTTTGATGTACATTGATTTTATAGGTGTATTTCACATATGAATCTCCATTATGATTGCTGCAGTCTATTCCCTCGTAGTAACAGAAAACACTTCCTCCTTCTGTACCAATCTAACTGTGTTTTGGTGGCATTTTTGACCATAGTGGTTTTCACTCCTTTTAGCCCCTTCAAAAGGGTGGCCATTTACCCCGAATATGATCACTTATCTGACAGTTACAGAAAAACTGTTGATTTAATCACTTTGGGAAAAAAAAAACAGAATCAAATCATTTTTTCTCTGATACTTTCAGGGACTCCCATAATTTTAAAAATGATTGCATGTTAGATTAAATTACTTCTAAACCTTTTGTTACTGCACACACTGGCCTCATGGATCAGGACTACTGGTGTCCTCCTGTGAAGTTCATATTTTATAAGTTGGGAAATTGCAATTACGATGTCAGGTGCAGATTGCTTTGCCCAGAGCTAGATGGCAATGTACATTTTATACAAAAAAATACAACAAGGTCTTTACACTACAAAATTATGAATAAATGTGTGCATCTGGTGTGTTTTTGCTTTTTTATGTTTTTAATACATTGTCTAAAGATGCTGTAAACTGAATTGTTATATATGGTATTGTAATAGTACGTTGTTCAATAGATGTTGTACATGAAACTAGTTTTATTGTAAATAAAAAAATAGTAATTTCATACATTTCAACAAATTTACCATCAACTACAGATGCTGCATCCTTTGTGTCCACCTTCTTATCTCAATGATACGCCCTCATCTCGGAAACTCAGGTCTCAAAGAAAATTAAAAGTTTCCCACTCATAATTGTGTGTGTTCAACTCATATGATCTTTCTGACATGACTTCAACGCACTATTATTTTGCAGTTGTTTTTTTCATAGCTGGGGGGTTTTGTTGCTGTTTAGTGTTTTGGAAGAAAAAATGGTCTTCTGATTGTGAGTAAAGCAGTTTACCATGCCAGTATAACTACTTGAATTGAATGTGAATCTGAGAGGGCTTTCAGTCTAAATACAATTCTAAAAATGGCATCAAATGTCATAATTTGTAACTGTTATAGAATGTGTTTGGTAGCAGGCTTGTTGATAAACAAAGAAAGTTCAACACATTCTGACAGAAAGAGAGAGATGATGAAGGAAACAGGGTGAACTGAATACAAAGGAATAAAAAGGGGAGTCCAGAGCTTGCTCCAGGTCTGTGACAGCTATGCCCTAAAAAGGAAATCCAGTCTGTGGGCATGATGGGAGGGGCCCCAAATAAAGAGAGAGTCTTTCACCTAAGCAAATAATAATTTTACTTACAACCAATTGTGATGATGGTCAACAGTCACTTTTACAAATGTTTTGGAGCCTTAAAGGACACTGAGAAAATCTCCTCAGCCTCTTGATTTCATCAGTCTAATCTGAAACTAAAGAAAAGGTTTACTTTTTAATTTCAAATGCTTGCACAATTGCACAGTTAAATGTATGAAATAGAAACCTTTTTTTTTTACTTTCAAGTATGCTTTTAGTACTTTGACACAGTGTACTCATACTTTCATTTAAGTATCATTTCTCAGCATTTTTAAAATTCCTGACAAGGTATCATAACATGTGAAATCCTTGTAATAATTGTCAGTGAACCATAATAGTAAAATACTTTTTCTCACTTTAGAAGAAAGCTGAAGTCAACTCTGGCACTAGCACTTCTCAACAGATAGGTGGCAGAATGTTTTACTTCAGAGCATTTATTCCATGATTCATCCCAAAATGCCTGTTGCTCCAATCACACACACTCACATTTGACCTATATTTCGTAAACCATCAGTTTGTATGGTAGGAGACTGGCTGTGCTCATGTTTTTTAGTACTCAGGTCTTCCCTTCAACCAAATGTTGTTTCTCTGATGGGATGTGATGAGAACACAAATGGATTGGAGCCAGGTAGATGTGTGCCATGGCAAACAGATTGCTGTTTGACTAATGAATGAGAGAATGTGTGTTTTTGGGAGCTGGACAGATGGGCAGTGGTGAGGCAGGATCACAGATCACAAAGACTTGGCTCAGCATGAGATGAGAGGGTGGTGCATGCAGGCCCCTTTGCTCCACCATCTTCAACCTACAGGCCTACATCTGGCCTCTGGTCACCCCACTGCTTTCTGATGCATGTGGAAAGCATGGATGTGCTGCACAAAGACATTGTGGGCTGGTTAATAGTACACTTTCAAAAATAAAGGTTCCAAAAAGGGGCTTTTGGAGCAATGCCATAGTAGAAGATCTATTTTGGGCAATGGAAAGTTTCCATGGAATTTAAAGGTTCTTTATGGAACCATCAATACCAATAAATAACCTTTATTTTGAAGAGTGTGTTATAGAGAAAGGAATTTTGGAACAGTTTCACAGTAAATCTCTAAAATGAGACAATGGACATGAACCTTACAGATTGTATTCTGACATCAGTAGTGTGTGTGTGTTGGACCATCTGTGCCAGATGTTAATGAAACATCACTCTGAACAGATGGTATGTGTCTGTCCCCACATATAAAGGATATGACACTTGATAAGAGAATCTGACTGGCATCAGTTTCAATGATAATATAATTCAATTAATGTGAATTAAAACATCACAATGTTGAGAAGACACCTTTCATAATTGAGGCACTTTTTTAAAATGCCATCTCCATGGAATCTCCTCTAGAGGTACTATAATCTGGTTCTTAAATATTTAGTTAAATTTAATTTCTCAAACCTGGCCCAATATGTGTGGAGAAAGAGAGCAAACAGCTGGTTGTGAATGGTGTAAAGAATCTGCCCCACATGAGAGCAGAAGCTCTTTGTTGTACCAGAGCATATCATTAGCATATAAAATACCTTATTTACCCTGTGGAGACTGAGAGCTGAGTGAAGACAGAGGGGGAGGGAATCCAGCGGAAATCTTCAGATGAGCACATGATATGAAAGCTTTCAGTCACACCTCAAATAGTAGATATGTCATTCAAAGACCTAATTCACAGCATGAGTGACAGGCGATTCTATAGGGCTTGATATTACAGAATTAACATGCAGTAATAACTTACTTATTTAAATGATGGTATGCAAAACAATATTTTAGTATGATTATCCAAAAATAGTTTCAAAAGGTTTTATATATGTATTTACAGCTTTTCCAGGAAGTGCCACATTTTAAACATGAATATGAATGACATTACATTAGATAACATATCACATCAAATGGCATCTGAAATAAATGATTCTAGACCTTTCCTCAGAACTAACTTGTTTTTGTTTGTTTACAAAACGACTTTTAATCAACTTGTCAGTGACGGTTTAGTACATGTATAAAGCCATTTCCCCTTAAGTTCACACAGATAGCAGAATAACCATAGATAGATAGATAATCACATTAATCATGGACATTTGAAAACCAGGACGTTTTCAAATTCTTTTGTCTTATTTTTGATTAACAAATCAATTGTTTATTTGTTTGATATCTAAAAAACATGAATTGTGGATTGTTTTGCTTGAAAAGTGTGCTTGTGCTTGGTTCACTTGGTTTGATATTTTGATATTACATTTTTACATTTCTATGTGTGACTTAAGTGTCCAAATACTTCTTGTGGCCTGAGATGGTCCTCACTGCAGAACACAAGATCCAGGGGGCGAGGTTGGATCCAGATCCAACTCCTCCCTCCTTACATATACCTAAACCTTCCCGTCTCCACCCCTAAACCTACCCATCTCCACCCCCTAGATGTGGATCCAACCCTGCCCCCTGGATCTTTGTTCTGCAGTGAGGGGCTACTGGGGTGGCCTGGCAGTAGTTATTATAAGTGATGCAGTTGCACTAAAGTGTCAGTAGATGGCGCAGCAGAGCCCCAAACTGCCACAAAATCCACGTAATGCTGCACCCAAAAAGAAGCCATGTCAGTGTGACAGCTGGTTCAGTCAGACATTGTGATTGCACTGGAATTTACTTTCAGTAATGGAGCTTAGCCTACTGTTTTTTTATAATGTCTTTTTAATGATGACACATCATGCATCAACTGCCTGTTAAAAGTTATTGTTTGTGCTTCTCTGCCACCCTGACCTTGTGCTCTAATATTTCTATATCAGCAACTTCAAGGACATGCATTCCAGCTCCTCAGATCCTGTTCCCTATTCATCCAACACACTCTGCACATGAAGATCAATGGAGCCAAGGGCAGCATGTAAGCGGATCCAGGGCCAAGGAGGAGAGCAGATCTGTGTTTTATTTATGTGGTGCAGCCCTGTTTGATGTGACCCTCTCTCATTTCATTCATCCGGAAAATCTGCTGTGTGTGAGTGAAAACTGGGGGAGTGGGTCTCAATAAATACTCCGATGTAATGAGGAACTGCCATTGATGTTAAAGGGACAGTTCACCCAAAAATTTAAATTCTGTCATCATTTACTAGCTCTCATGTCATTCCATACTTTCTTTCTTCTGTGGAACAGAAGATATTTTGAGAAATGTCTGCATGTTTTTTAGTCCGTCAAAGGAAGTCAATAACAACCAAAACGTTTGTTACCAGCATTCTTCATAATATCTAAATATTTTATGTTCTGCAGAAGAAAGAAAGTCCTACAGGCTTGCAACAACTTGAGGGGGAGTAGAATGTGTTATGTATTAAAAACAGGAAAAGATATGGAAATGTATTTGAGAGCTGATTCCCGTCAGGGTCATCTTACAGTTCCAAATTTGTAAATATTGCCATCTTTTTAAAGGTGATGATGTGTGTAATTTTCCTGATGTTAATTTCATATGCATAGACTTAAACTTTATTAGTAATTTTCTCCTAAAAGTGTAAATGCTGCACTTTTATTTAGTTTGAGTGTTTTTTTCGATCAGCCCCCGACACGGCCACACTGACTCAATCAAAAGTGTGACTGTTTTGCAGACAAACCTTTGCACTTTGTGATGTTAGTTTTGCATAAATAGTACAGAAATCTCACACTTTTTAAGTTTCTATAAAATAGACAACTTCATAAAACAGAGGATGCAAAAAGAAAATTAGTTTGGGGTCTCCAAAAGCATTCTAGTGTGCATTGCTCGTTTAGACATGACAGAGATATGACTGTAATCCAGTCTTTTGTAATTAACCTCTGAGCTTTCCTGTGTGCTCCTAATTACGCCGCATAAACAATGTGGGATCAGTGCTAATCTGAAAGAGCCCATTCAGAGGCTTTCATGTGGGGCTTCTTATGGGCTCTGCAGGCGGGGGAGTGCAGGCTGATCTGGAGGAGGTGGTGGGGGGAGTTCACAGGAGGGAACCGTTGACAGCTCACCCACACCACTGGATTCAGATACCAGGGTTGAGGGCATAAACTCAGTATCACATGACATTAAACAACCTGGTTCCACTCTGAAGCCATAACCACCAAACCCACACCATAAACACAGGGCCTGCAAGTCTTGATGCACATATGGTGATGCAGACAATGTTTACAGACATCTTGCCATCTTGATTAGATTATATGTGACCCTGGACCACAAAACCAGGCATAAAGGGTCAGTTTTTCGAAATTGAGATTTATGCATCATCTGAAAGCTGAATAAATAAGCTTTCCATTAATGTATGGTTTGTTAGGATAGGACAATATTTGGCCGAGATACGACTATTTGAAAATCTGGAATCTGAGGGTGCAAAACAATCAACATATTGAGAAAATCGCCTTTAAAGTTGTCCAAATGAAGTTCTTAGCAATGCATATTGCTAATCAGAAATTAAGTTTTAATATATTTACAGTAGGAAATTTACAAAATATCTTCATGGAACATGATCTTTACTTAATATCCTAATGATTTTTGGCATAAAAGAAAAATCAATAATTTTGACCCATACAATGTATTTTTGGCTATTGCTACAAATATACCCCAGCGACTTAAGACTGGTTTTGTGGTCCAGGGTCACATATTAGATTACAAGTACAGCCAATTAAATGCAGTTCGCATCCAACTTGAAATACAAATAGTAACATTTAAAAGATGCAAATGTTGGACAAATGTCATTATAGTGCAAGTAGTCAGTGTAGTGCAGAAGATATGGTATGCAGGACAGAATGTGTAACTTAATGTCTCTGCATTTTGAAAACTTAGGGTTAGGGTTAGGTAAGGGTTAGGTTGGAAACAAAGAAACATTGTTGTAAATGAATTATGTTTATAATATTTCAGATTCTAATAAGCAAATTAGTGACATTGGTCATGTGACTATAAAGAAGGTCAGATGTTCTTCCATTGAAGCTCTTTGGATCATCTCAAATCATGCAGCACATCGTCATCAGGTTTGAGACGAACTTGCTCGGGTGCTGTCATGAAAACAAAAAAGGGGCAAATTAGAGAAATGCAAAATAGAAGCATCTTTTTGCCAGATGGCCCAGATGTTTGGATCTCACTATATCTTAGAAATGTGTGGTGAAACGAAATACTGTAGACATGGCATTGTTTTCCTCTTTTCTGTGGTAATGTTTTCACTGCCAACAGTTGTCTCTGTATGTTTATTTCGACACAGGGTGATCACCTTATTTACATCATGAGATCTATTTTATCTTTCTATTAAGAACATGCAATCAGCAGCAAACCTGAAAGACAGCTGAGCTGAGAGGACAGTCATTCATTAAATCATAAGTGGACATATTTGTTTACTTTTTAAAATAGTCACAACACCCTGGACCAGGAACGTAATGTCAAACAATATAATTCATGATTGATGAGTTTGTTTCTTCAGATTTTGAGAAATTTAGCAATTCATCACTTGCTCACCATTGGATCCTCTGCAGTGAATGGGTGCCGTCAGAATACGAGTTCAAACAGCTGATAAAAGCATCACAATCTTCAGTCTTTACACCTAGGATGGGTTGAGGATAAGTACATTTTCTGCAAATTTGTATTTTTTTGGGTGAACTATTTCTTTAAGAATAGTTATAGTATAATATGTGAGGATGTACTAAAAATTAGTTTAAACAAGCATAATCTTTTGAAATTTTCATGTAAGACAGCAGAAAAATAATAAATGCATTTTAGTGCATTTCCAGTCTCCTGCATCACATACCACACTATCAGAATCCTTGTATAGCTTTATTTGATCAGGCGATGTCAGCTTTGTAATCCAGCACTCTGATTTACTGAATTGGAGCAGGGTTAGTAAAGGCGATTATGATGCTCGACATCATAATGAAATGCCTACATGCTGAGTCTTGACATTGAGGAAGATTTGCATCTGCAGGTACAGAAGCCACCTTCCGACTGACTTGTGCATTTACTGGTTCATGCGGTCAGTGCCACACACTGCAGTCACCCCTCCTCACATGTCTCTGCAGCACGACCGCCCCCCTCCTGCCTCCGCCGCCCTGTCTCAGGGTCTGACTGACCTATATCTGCCTGCTCAGAGCGTAATCTCTAGCACTCTCATGGCGCTCTTTGCTGCCTGCTGTCTCATCACTGACAGGCTCAGACTCACTCACGCCACACCCTGAGCCCATGCAGTAGCCACTGCTGCAGATGTAGGGCAGCCCCGTCAGTTATTCAGCACTTCGGAGCACTGTGCCGCTGCAGTCTGGGTGGAGGGGCTAACCTGCCGCTGCCGGAGTGATGAATTAAACAGGACACTCACTCCCTGCCTCTCTCTTTGGAGAAGCTCGCCTTTTTCTGCCGGCTTTGCTGCTTTTGGCTCAGGCTGAGCAACTGTTTTCCTGTCGGCATGACAATGGCGTGAGGGAAGGAGGAAGCAAGCACTCTAGCAGACTTAGGGCTCCACAAAAACAAGCCTGTGACCTTTCACCCCAGCTGCTGGAGGGGTGGAGAGCTCCCCAGTGGTTTCAGGCATGGTCTTTTATTGAGCAGAGGAGGTTGTGATGAAAGAGCCTCAGTTGGGAAGCAGTACATCCAGTGGTGCTGCTCCTCAGAAATAAGCCATTCTTCACTTTTAAATTCTATTCAGATTAGGTGACATTGTTTTTGACTGGTATCACATTGTGGATCATTTGCGACTTGGTGCATTTAATTAAATAAAGCTAATACATACAATCAGGGGCGTCATGCAGCTGTTTTTGTGGAGAATCTAGCTGCAGTTGTAGCTCACTTGGGCAACATACTGTAGGTGAGGCAAAATAAGACATAATCAAAGCAATCATGAGTGTTAATTTAGTCATACTGCTGTCATTCAGCATGCAAGGAGTCCCATACAGTGACTCAAATCCCAAACCAAATATGTACACTACCGTTCAGAGGCTTCTCACAAAAGAAGTCTCTTATGCTTACCATGCTGTGTTTATTTTAAAATGTAATTTAAAATGTAATATGCTCAAGAAACATCTCTCATTATTAAGGGTGAAAACAGTTGTGCTGCTTAATATTTTGTGGAAATTGTGAATCGTTTTTTCAGGATTCATTGATGAATAGAAATTCAAAAGAGCATTATTTAAAACAGAAATCCTTTATTACATGATACATGTCTTTACTGTGACTTTTGATCAATTAAATGCATCCTAGCAGAATAAAAGTATTAATTACTTAAAACAACTTACTGCCCCCAAGCCATTGAATTGTATGGTAATTTAAAAGATACACCAAACAAAATTGCATCTGAACTTGACTGCCAGTGATCACAGTGCATTTTTATTGTATGGCAAAGAGCAACTCTGACATTGTGATAACTTGTTTTGTGTTCCAGGATTAAAACTAATTATGCATATAATGAAATAAAGTAGATTTGGGAGGGGGCAGTGAAGGATACCCTTGTTCTCTCTCTCTATTCTCCTCACCCCATCCCTGGACTCCCTCTGCTTTTTCCTGTGCCCAAATCAATGTCATTCCACAGTCACCAGCATGTGGAATAGTCATCAGATGGTGCTACAGATGAGATTTACTGCAGAATTCAAAACTGCCCTTTATACATAAACTAACTTAATATTACACTTTTCAACAGGCAGTTTAATTAGGGTAGAAATGTATTACTGCAGACATGTGTTCACTGTTCATTATATAGCTATATAACAAGAAGGATGATATATGGCCCCCTTTGATATATACAGTGTGTATATATATATATATGTATGTATGTGTGTGTGTGTGTGTGAAGTCTGCCTTATTATTAATTTGTGCATAACACAAATCTGGCCCTCTAATAAAACTCTTTGCTCTTAATGGAGAATAGAAATGTGAAAACATCTAAACATCAGATGTACAAATTATAAACCCACAACTAGCACTAGCTTGTACTATGTATCCAATTTGTCTGTGCCAGATCATCATGTTGTATAGGTGTGAGCCAATTGCATTCAATGCCTAACCCACAAAGAGCATCTCAATGTACTGTATGTAGGTCAGTGAGTCAGTGCAAACTTTCCACAGAGAAGTGGCTGCTATCAATTCAGATCTGTGGGAAACAGGACAGTCATTGCTCAGCCAGCTGAGAGGAGGAGACCAAGAGGTGTGAGACATGAGAGGAAAAAGTGCTCTTACGCATCACATTTGGGTCAGTGACCTTCTGATGTGTTTCTGTCTGATTTGCCTTGCTATGTCACCTCAAAATAGTTAAGAGGAAGTGTGACAGAAACATACGACCATGCAGGAAATATCCCTGAACATCCTCTTGGATTCTTCCACTGCGGTTTGGTGTCCAAAAATAAGAGCGATTGAGCCAGAGGCTGGCGTGCAACAAAGATCTATAGTGCACATCATGTTTCAGAAAAATGTCGCTTTTAATGCATGTGCACAAGTATTGGTTGTCATAAAGGTATATACAGTGATCACATACATATTTGGATATTTTTAGGCACAAATAAAAATGTATGAAAGGATTACAAAATATCAAACCAAGTGGCATTTATTTTAAGTAACCCCTTGTTAAAAAGAAGAGCACAGTTACGGAAATAATACACTTTAAAGGAATATACAAACTAAATGTAATGTTTTAGGATACTTAATTGTGTGTTAAGTGCAATTAAATGAAAATGTATTAGGACTCAATGTAGTAGGTCTTAAGTACATATTATCATATACATTATATGTAATTTCATAATTACTTCTGTTGTCTTTAAAATATGGTTAAAGTGTACTGCTGAATATACAAGCATTTATGGTAAACTAAAATATACTTTAATGTCATTTCTATTGAAACTTTAAATATATTTGTAATATTTGTACTTAAGTGTGTTAAGAAACATTTAAGTACACTTAAGTTGCCTTTTGTTTCATTAATATTATATTATCTGCAAAATATACTTTTAAGATGTGAAGTACACTACAAGTGCACATTCAGTGCATTTAAGCACACTTCTTTTTCATAAGGGAAAAGAGCACAAACACACTTTTCAAGCAAAAAAAAAATCACCAAAAGAAGTTTTCAAATGAAAAAATATTTGATATATTTTAGATGCATATATTTTAGCTGTTCAAAATTCGGAACAAACTTTGTGGTTAATGTGTTGAACTACACCTTAATGTTCAAATGTGTCCAAACTGTAAATCATCTGAACAGCAGTTTTGACTAATGTTTCATGTTGCATTATAAAGGAACATTTGTCCAACATAGAAGTTCTTCAAATCCCTTGTATGGTGTGCTGATTGTAACATAATCACTATTGTTGAGGATGTCTAGGAGCACATGCAAAGTACAAAACTGGCAGCATTTGCACAGTAACAACTGTTTTGCTTATTTTGTCGACTTGTGAAGATTCTAGTGCCTGGGAGGTAAATGTGCTGCTGAAATGAGAAATTACTCATCATGGTGAACACAAAGAAGCTCTGTAATGCAGACTCTGATGGTTTCACTTCAAGGGAGGGGCTACACGAGGCTGTGTCTGTCAGCAGCTCTGTCCGATTGGCTGGGCTCCAGAGGGGTGTGTGTGTGTGTGTGTCGAGGATGTGGGCACTGAACGAGTCTGCATCTGCTCAGAGCGCTGCCAGGTCGCATACTGACGCAGTACTGCAGCATGGCATCAAAATGCCGGGTTCTGCACCTTTCCTCGTATTCTTCAAATGAAAGAGGGGCGATACAAAATGTTTCAAAAGTTTTCCATGCGCACATCTGCTGTTTGGAGAGAGAGTGGGTTGAATGTGACGAGCGTCAGCCACACAAGGGTTTGTGTGCTGTTGCCATGCCACGTGGCTTCAGGCATCTGCAAAGTCAGCCTCACATCACCAACCGCCACCACCTCATGCCCACCCTGCTATGCCTCTCTCAGCAACACAATCAGACAGAACATTATGCACAGCAGGGCCACAGTCATTGCTTTGATTTGCTTTGCTTACTTGATATATTTGTTTTCTCAGTGTGCACATTGAGGTAATGTGAACTGCCATTTAAAACACCATATGTTGGTGCAAGAACCATTTCTGATAAGATGTTTTGACCAATATGCGATTGCTTTCTACAGATTCTGTGTCTGAAAGTCCTGTTGTGTCTGCTTTGCTGTGATCAGCTTTCATTGTGCTAACACTGCAGACCTTGGTTTATTTTAGCACAGCAGATTGGAATATCGTCTCCATGGCAACTGCTTTGGCTTCATACTGTTAACAAAGATAGCTTTCACTTAGAAATGCAGATAGATTCCCACCCATTCAGAATCCAGCACTATGGGTGTAGCTTTAACCTCAATATTTTTTGAAGGATTAAGGTGAAATTCTGTGTGCTAGACATGAAGTGATTTACACTTAATCTCTTTAGGCAAACATCAGCCTAGACAAATGCCACAACTGTCTGGCATTATGCATGAGGATCAAAAAGGGAGATGGCTTTGCTAAATGGTCGTTTACTTTTACGTTTGTGTAAAGTAGACAGCCATTCTCAGCTCGTTAATCATCCCAGATAAGTAATGAAGGCTAGATTGCAGTTGACTGGAAGCTTTTGTTGTCATTTGGAATATTTCATTTCTCTTTCTTTCTCTCTGTAGTTGTGTCCCAGATGTACTGTGTGCACTTATGCTATGCACTATGTTTTTTTGTCATCCAGCATCAGAACCTGATAGCCTTACAACATGTAATAAAGCTGCACCAGTTGAGTGCATGAGTTCAACATGTCACATTTTTTAAGGTTTTAAGTTAATTAAGTGCATTATCCAGATATTTGAAGTGCACATTCTTTTTTGAATTTTCAGTGTGAACACAATATTTTTAATATTTGTTTTCACACACAATATACCAAACCACTTTTTGTTATTACAAATAACAAAAAGCATAATGCAATAAAACAAATATTCAACATGACATTAATGATTTGTAATAATATTTTATTGTATGGCTATATGTTTACAACAGTGAATATGGTGATCAAAGCAGTCATTGGTTTCTAAAGGGTGTGCAATTCATTACGTTATAAAGCTGTACTCTCCAACAATTTTATTTTTCCAACTACATTTTTTTTTCTCACTGACACATTCACTTTTTTTTCCTGCAAAACTTATAATTATACACCAGAATCCACATTACTTTTTAGAGATGTACTGTCTTGTTTTTATAACTGTTTATACTTTGAACTGCTCCAAATATAAGCATAAATAACCCTACATATTGAAATTTCCTTTCAAACACCCTTATATTCACCTATTAACAGTATGTCTGATAAATATCTAATCTGATATGCAAATGAAACTGGTGGCTCATGGTCTGATCCAGTTACTCTACACAAAATGCATTTGTTTCATTAAATAATCTTATATTAGCATTTGCCCTTTTATGAAAATTTTGTATTGAAATACCTATATGATTTTTCAAACAAGCTCTAATGTGTTTTTATATTTACACTAATGCATTTTGCATAGTTCCTGTAATAAATATATGCCAATAAAGACATTTCAAGCATTTTTAAGGAATATGTGATTGATTATACGTCATATGAAAGAATCATAAGAACTACAAAGACAGACACACTGTGGAATGTTTGTCCTGCATCATTTTCTCATGCCTGTGTGCTGCTGTTGAAACGGTGCCAGTGGTATTTGGATGAAGCTGCTGTTTATTTGACTAGACCTTCCTGAACCCATTGAACAACATGTGCAGCCTGTGAATGTCTTTGTGCAGAATAAACACTGCATTGTGTTTCCTCATCCTCTCACTAGCATTTGTCCTGGAGTAAAACAACTGCTGAGAGACTCATCATGGAGAATGAACATTATATGTAAATGCATGGTTTATGTAAAACGTATACCAAGATCTATTATGTGATTTGCCATCTAAATTTCTCACTAAAATTTAGCGATTTTAAAATACATTTTAACCATACTTACTGCTCTGTCATTATTAACTCACCCTCGTGTCTTTCCAAACTTTTATTTTTCTGCCTGTGGAACATAAGAAGATATTTTGAAAAATGTCCCTCTTTTTGTCCATACAGTTTAAATACAATCCATTGTGGTTTGGACAGGTTTGGAACGACTTGAGGGTGAGTACATTTTCAGAATTCTTTCAAGTGCACGCGAGAGTTCGACCTCTCTCAAATGCGCGAGGATGCTCACGTCTATTTTACGCAGTAGATTCAGTGTATTAGGAAAAGAAGTAGTTTGATAAACTCTTTCACTAGTGGGAATATTATCCAATTCTGTGTTTCCCAACTCATTTTGGGATGTGTGAGTGTGCTGAAGGAAGGCGGGACAGGCGCGTGACATCACTCATCTGTATAAAAGCCACAGCTGTGTCTGTGCGCTCGCGCTGTGAGGCTGCAGAGAGAGAGGCGCGCGTACGCTCGCTCGCTCCGTCAAACAAAGAGACCCGTCAACATCATCCACAGTGCACCAGCAGAACCCATTCCAGCAAGGCCAAGAGGAAACATGACTGCAAACGGAACCAGCGACATGCTCAAAATCCAATTCGGATTGATCAACTGTGGGAACAAGTACCTCACGGCTGAAACGTTCGGCTTCAAGATCAATGCATCAGCCACCAGCATGAAGAAGAAACAGATTTGGACCTTGGAGCAGAACGGCGATGACTCGAGCACGTTCTACCTGAAGAGCCATCTGGGGAGATACATCGCAGCTGACAAAGACGGCAACGTGACGGGTGACAGCGAGACCCCGAACGAAGATGGTCGGTTCGTAATCACTGCACATGATGATGGGCGCTGGTCACTGCAGTCTGAGCCTCACAAGCGCTACCTGGGCGGCACCGAGGACAGAATTATCTGCTTCGCCCAGACCATCTCCATCGCAGAGAAATGGAGCGTGCACATTGCCATGCACCCCCAGGTCAACATCTTCAGCGTCACCAGGAAAAGATACGCGCACCTGAGCTCTGAGCAGAACGAGATCGCCATTGATCGAGACGTTCCCTGGGGTGTGGATTCCCTCATCACCTTGGTCTTCCAGGACCAGAGGTACCACATACAGACGTCTGACAACCGGTTCCTGAAGAACGACGGAAGCCTGTCCCAAAACCCTGACAAGAATACGGGGTACACGCTGGAGTTCAGGTCCGGGAAGGTTGCCTTCAGAGACTGCACTGGGAAGTACCTGGCTCCCTCTGGTCCCAGTGGAACCATGAAGTCCGGCAAGAGCTCAAAGGTTGGCAAAGACGAGCTTTTTGTTCTGGAGCAGAGCCACCCTCAAGTGGTCCTCACCGCTGGCAACGACAGGAATGTGTCCACCAGGCAAGGTAAATGATGCTGCTTTATTGTCAGTTACTAATGTGTTCATCTATGCAACATCAGTCAGGGTTGGTTTCCTATAAATCCTCCGTAATTATCTACAGCTCATTCTTAATAATAGATATTCAACTCTTTTTCTTTTCTTGTGGTTTTGTGGATATGGGGTGGTTGTGGTTGGGTGGATCATGCAAATGCGGAGAAAAGAAAAATACCATATGCTTTACTTTGATGATCCTGAAATTTGGTCTGCTCGCAAATATTTCCTGGAAATATCATTTTTAATGATTAGTCTGGTTGTGCATCCAAGTGAGGCTCCATTTTGCTTCCATTTTTCTGTCTGATGACTCTCTGTGGGTTACAGTACTCTGGTTATTGTCACAATAGAAATCTGTTTGCTGAGAATTAAATCAATATTCAAGCCCTTGTCTGGAGTTTTGCACAATCATTCTTCTGTAAATTCCATAACGCCTGTATTTTGGAGAGGTCATTGTACTGTAATTAAGTTGAGAGTGAAGGCAATCATTACTGAAAACCCAGAAGAATTGACCTGAGACTGCCAGACTGAAATAATATATCAAATTATATAGTGGACTGGTGAAATATTGTGCTTTTCAACGTCACCATTACTGCTCCACTAGCCTATTACTGCTGAAAATGAAATAAGATGATCTGCTGTTTTAATAACTGCTAAATTGAAAGGCATAAATGGTATTATTAAGACAGGATGTCTGGGATTTGCTTGGCAATCCTAGCTCTGGTTTACCAGTATTGCTAAATGAGGCAGGACAGTGCCAGTGTGTTGGGCCTGTGCCAGGAGGCACGTGGTCTCTTCAGGTCATGATTGGCTCTTCTAAATGGCCTTTGTTTCTTAGACTGCTTCTTTTATGTTTGTTATTAATTTAGCCTTGTGGTAGTGCAAGATTTCATCTGTCCTCAAAAAGCAGTTCATGTGATTTGCTTACAGCAATCTGGACTCAATTATATGATGCACAACATCCAAATCACACGTGATTCATCTTACATCCAGACCCCACCAGTGCTCATGCTTGCCTAGTTCAAATATTTGCCTTCAGGATACAATCCTTAGAGGAATAAGGCTCAATGTTTGTGTCATGTTCCTTTTAGAGAATTTGTGAGGGGGCCGAGATTTCAGGCGTGTGCTGAGGGTAGAAGGAGAACAAAGACAGCATGCTCTGGGCCCCAGCTCACCATGCAGCCCAGCTGCTGAGAGTCTTTAGGCAGCCCAGCACGCAGAACAATGGAGCCTCGCTATGCACAAGTTTAGCCATTTCAGCACGCACAAAACAACACTGATGTACTCTCGCTTAAATGCATCTGACTTAAAAGATTAGGAGTCTCCCTGCTTGCTTGCCTGCTCTTCTTTCCTTTGTGGCAAGGACATCGGATGTTTGTCATTCCGTAAATGCAAAAATGTTTTCCCAACAGTGTCTTGCATTTATTTTGTATTCATTTGAATTGTTTGTCTGTGCTGCTATATGATAGCAGCTGCTTGACCCTGTTGACCGATGAGCTCGTTTGAGTGTCTGGCACTATAATTGTGAAAATGACTTAAAACATCCTAAATGTATGTCCCTACAATATATTGCTGCCAAGGTTAAAGGCTTTTCACTTGTGAATAGAAGCCCTGCAGTTGTCGTGTGGATGGATCGACCATTCGCAGTCAGGCATCGAGCGATGGGGGTTGGGGGTGTGTCTGCTGGTGGCTTAAAAGATCCTCCCAAACCATTTAAATGCCGGGTGAGGATACATACCACCCTAGAATGATTGAGGGGATTCCCCCCCTGATTTAGAGCAAGTCTCCGGGCGTCTTAGTCATTCTCCTTTGCAGATCTTCCATTTGCAGCCATGTGTTTCTCATCTTGGTCATTTATTTTCCTTGCCCATTGAGGTATGCATTTTTTTTGGCGAAACTCAATCTGTTTTCCAGAGGCCAGGCCGCGGCGGTGCTAATACGCAATTTCGTGTAGCTGTATTACGAGCTTTGTGAAACTGGAACATGAAGGCAATCATGGTGAATTGGAGATTAAAAATATAGATGACGTGTTTGACCATGTATTGTTCCAAAAGATTCTTGATTTCACCAAACAATTCATTCTCAGAGTAGATGTTAATAAAATTATAGCTGTAACTTTGTCTTGTAGATGTTTGTCTTAATGTAGCTTTAATATTTACTTTCAAAAACCTGTCTTCTGTTTTCCTCTCCAAAGAGGTTTAGACCATAAACACTAGATTTATCTGATGACTGTGTATCTAAATGCACACAATGGAGTTTAATTAGATTTCCTGCAGTAGAGGACTGGTGGTCTGGTCTTTCATTGAGCTCCATGAATCTAAACTACAAACCGGATGCATTGACTATTGTTGTCCTGAAGCTTCCCACTAAGCTTCCTGGCATATGACAGTCCAAAATTCTTAAGGGGATTATCTCTCTGTGTGTGTGTGTGTGTGTGTGTGTGCGCCAAAGCAGTTGCCAGAGTTATAGTCCATGGCATTCAACACTCTTTAGTCAAGTAATCTCAAAGATCAGCATCCCAAAACTGCCAAGCTCACTCAGCATGGCTAATCCAGATCTAAGATGTGTTGTGAGCTCACGCTAATGAAAGCCAGGGTTTTGGTGGTTTTTACAATGTGGTTTACAGTATGCTGTGTTTTTGTGTTTGACAGGCATGGACCTCTCTGCCAACCAGGATGAAGAAGGTGACCAGGAGACTTTCCAGATGGAAATCAGTAAGGACACGAAGAAGTGTGCCTTCAGGACCTGCACTGGCAAATACTGGACCCTCACAGCTAATGGTGGCCTTCAGTGCACTGCCTCTACTAAGTGAGTGTGAATCACAGTAACATGCCATAATGAAGATGGCTTAGTGTTGTCAGTGTTTTCATACTAGCATTCTTTAGATGAAAGAATCTCTGTGTGCGGGTTTAATGTCTTGCACTAACCATACAATATTAATTTAATTTGATTGTAAAAGGTATCTTAAATGCTTTGTGTTGGGGTCAAATTTTAAGTAAGACAGAAAATCACCTCAGATAAACCCAAACCATTTTTCTTCAATATCAGAATTAACAAATTCAAATTTATAATAAAATTAAAGACCCTTTTGAGAAAAGGTAAAACTACATTCAGTTTTAGACTTTTTAATCGAAGACCTATTTACACTGCTGTTCAAAAGTTTGAGGTTTTAGTTTTTGAAAGGAAGTCTCTTTTGCTCACCGAGGCTGCATTTACAAAATTATTTTAAAAAATGATTACAGTTTAAAATAACTGTTTTCTATTTTAATATATTTTAAAATGTAACTTATTCCAGTAATGACAGCACTGAATTTTCAACAGCTGTTATTTTAGTTTTTAGTGGCTCATGATCCTTCAGAAATCATTCTAATATTCTGATTTGCTGCTCAAGAAACATTTCTTATCAGTGTTGAAACGGTTTTGTTTTTGGATTGTTAGATGAATAAGAAGTTTAAAAGAACAGTGTTCATTTGAAATAGAAATTTTGTAACATTATAAAAAAAGGATAATGTATACATGTATAATTTCTTCGACCAGGTCTGCTAACTGCTACTTTGACATTGAGTGGCATGGGAAGAAGATAACCCTGCGTGCCAACAATGGAAAATATGTGGCTGCCAAAAAGAATGGAATAACTGTTTTCTATTTTAATATATTTTAAAATGTAACTTATTCCAGTAATGACAGCACTGAATTTTCAGCAGCTGTTATTTTAGTTTTTAGTGGCTCATGATCCTTCAGAAATCATTCTAATATTCTGATTTGCTGCTCAAGAAACATTTCTTATCAGTGTTGAAACGGTTTTGTTTTTGGATTGTTAGATGAATAAGAAGTTTAAAAGAACAGTGTTCATTTGAAATAGAAATTTTGTAACATTATAAAAAAAGGATAATGTATACATGTATAATTTCTTCGACCAGGTCTGCTAACTGCTACTTTGACATTGAGTGGCATGGGAAGAAGATAACCCTGCGTGCCAACAATGGAAAATATGTGGCTGCCAAAAAGAATGGACAGCTGGCTGCCACTATTGACACAGCAGGTGGGGTGGGCTATTTCTGCTGTTTCAACCTTTTATTTGGAAATGCTGCTGTGATTTAGTAAACTTGTTGATAGATTGCCCCTCAATTGGTGGTCATGTTGAGTGGAGCATTACAATAGCGCAATCATATTCCCGCTTGGCTATTGTGTGTCTCAATTCTGAAAAATTGCTTTTTCAGGTGAGACTGAGGAGTTCCCGATGAAGCTCATCAATAGGCCCCTCATTGTGTTGAGAGGGGAGCATGGCTTCATTGGCTGCAGGAAGGTGACCGGCACTCTGGACTCCAACCGCTCCTCATATGATGTCTTCGGGTTGGAGTTTAGAGATGGAGCCTATAGCTTGCGAGGTTTGTTTACACTTCAATAATGTTTTTAATTTAGACTGTAATTTAATTTTAACTTAAGACTTTTCTTGATGCCATGAATCCCTTCTCAGACTCCACAGGGAAATACTGGATGGTGGGCAGTGAATCGAACGTGCTCAGCAGTAGCGACACCCCGGTGGACTTCTACCTCGAGTTTTGTGACTACAACAAAGTGGCCATCAAGTCAACTGAGGGGAAGTATCTTAAGGGTGATCACGCAGGTGTTCTGAAGGCCAATGCCGATGATCTGGACACCTCCACTATGTGGGAGTACTAAAAGCACTTAAGTAACCACTGTGGCTTTTTCTTTCCAGTTTTTTTCCTTTCTGTTATGCATTTTGAATGTGGTTTTTGAATACGAGTAAGCACACCGGCCAATAGCAGAGAGAAACCCAAAGGTGGAGGGTCTTGCTTCTAGTCACGTATACTCTATTCTGTCTAAATACTTCAGAGTTTGTGTGCCACAGTATTACCGCAGTGTTGTGCGGTTTTCATTGACGACGATTGGCCAAAACTGGGACTTCAGGGACTTAACTGGCATCCAAATTTGTGTTGTGTGGTTAAGCACATCTAATGTCATCTCTTAATCTGTCATAATAATTGACTTCCATTCAAGTCGGTTCACTCTCTGGAAGATCGGCTATGCGGGCGCCACACGTCGAGCCACAGGATTTTGATTTTGACCAGATTGTAGCGTGATCCTTCTTCCTAGTCTTTGCACAACCCCTGTATGAGCCTCACACTATTAATATTAACACACAGCGAAATGTTAAAGAAAACCTTGTGACTGTGAGCTATTGATGTAATGCTTCCCACTGTATTGCCAGTCATAAGTACCTACCCTCATGAGGACTAAGGCAATATTTACAGGTAAATGTATGAATGTTGAGTTTATTTTTTCGTTCAATAGACTTGACAGAGTTATGAAGGAAGCTCTCAGACCACTGAAATGGCAATGAGCTAAACTGTTTTGTTTTCTTGTTTGAAGTACGGCAGTGCTTTGCTTGTGTACTTCAGTATGTACTGCCTCACTGTCTGTGCCATTAGAATTAATTTTAATGTTTAAAAAGAGGAAAAACCTAGAGAACTGGATTGGTACCTCACAGTCCCTCATCTCAAAATTAGGGTTACGCCTGGAATTGCGAATGGGCGGGAAAAAGAAATATAGATATTAAAATGGTAACTGTTTTCTGCAACTCGAAAGTGGTGTCATCGTTACGTTGTGTGCTGCAGCTGTGGGTGTGAAGATACCGACGTGAGGTATGTTGTTGCAGGTTCAACACAGTATTTATGCTAAATTAAACCACTTTTCCTTCTTAAACCTGACAAATCTCAAAGGAATGGTGGGTCTGGGTTCACTGGACTCGTGCAGTGGTCTTATCTGGAAAGGTGTCTGGAAATGTCACCTAACTTTTTTTTGTTGTTGTTATTGTTGGAGAAGGCACAGACATTATCATGAACCTTATTCCGTCATACACATTACAGTACATTAACGCCTCAGTGAAAAAGCCAAAATGAAGACATTAACACCACACAAGATTGATTAAAGATTCAAACCTGAGGTTAAACTGGTGCTTAATTAGTTTTCAGGTGTGCATCAAACTAACAGAGCCACTCTGAGCTTAACGCATTAAGAACTTTAAGAAAAATTATTTAAGAGCTATCATTTCACATGATAATGATCTCCCGTTGCTAAGGGAATGGTAATGACTGTGCCTTAAAAGGTCAATATGGGGGAAAAAAGACATTCCACATTATACTTTGTAAAGTCTTTACAGATGTCTTTTTATTTTGTTTTGGTATTATGGTTGTTTCCTCATGTGCCATGGGTACAAATCAAATCCGGAAATAAATATGGTTTGAATATGAAACCCTGTCAGTGAATTTTTTTTAATTCTAAAAAAAATAAACATTAAAAATGTTTGTTTTCTTTAAGTGGCAAAGCAATGATCAAAGCAAACACGTTTCTTCTAGTGAAGTGATACGGCTTTATCTATAGCTAACTGTCACTAAGCTTGAGCAGAGTTCGGTGAAGTATGACCGCAGTGAGTTTATTTTGAAAGCTTACCCCGCTGCAGCAGAATGAGAAATTAATTTTCTCCTGAGACCTCTACTCCATCTTTTTTTAAACTTGTGGCCGCTTCATCAATGAGGCTTTTGTTCGGTGTTATTGCTGGAGCAGAATGATGTCGATCCCATCTGCTGAGTTTAAACAACGAAAAGGTTGTTTATTGAAGTTCAAGGAGCCTAAAATTGTAATTGAAGGGACAGTGTACAACGAAAGAGCTTCAGTATCTAAAATGCAACTAGAAATACAAATTGAAAGCATGTGATCTTTGCTGCAAGCTATAAAAAATATTTAAAATCCACAATATTTCAGTAAGATCCTTGGAGAAGCCACTCAATGTGAATAGAAAAAAGAATACACATTTTTTTGAATGGCTACCCTGATCACATACTATGTAAAAACAAAACAAAAAAAAAGCAATGCAAGTACCACATTGAAATAAACATGATTTTTTAAAAGTAGAAATAGTATTTTCTTGTAAAATGTACTCTAACTTTGCAAAAATCAGTCTATTACTGTAGACTGACCCCTTCGGTATACACCCATCGCAAAGACAAAGAGTGTGCATCATATTCTTTAAGATGGGTAGCTAGGTTTATTGAACAAGAAGCTGCTCTGATTATTTGTGTGTTCAATAAATATGAATGCACCCGATTGATTGGTAGCCTAATTAGTCTTCATGAGTGTTATATAATATTGGATTACAAATGAAGACGACGCCATGAGCATTTCCATTCTGGCTTTCAAGCAACTAAGAAAAGAGACTGAAAGGGTAAAATGATCTAGTCTGGCTGATACCAGGACCAATGTTTCCATGGTTACTCAGAGCATGTCATTTGAAGGGGCTTTACTGTGGGGGTTGATGGTGGGGCTGGAACTGCAGTTTTTCAGGTGGGCAGACAGGGATTTTTTCTTTTAGTCATCATTTTCATGAGATGTATGTGCAGGTTGATTCACATGATTGACCGGTGTACAACATTTGAATAAACACATCAGAGCAGAGCAACAGCTTTTGCACAGATGTGACTGTAACATTCAGTGGGAAAAGAACAATGTTTGCACTGCACTGTGACAAATGTCAGGACATTTCTCGAATTATGCATGCGGTTTCTAAGTTTTCCATGTATTTGCATTTTTGTGATATGCATGGAATGGAACATGACCTACTCACAAGGTACACTGCCTAATAATTTTTTTAAAACAGTAACTGAAACAGTAGGCTTCCATCCATGACTAACATTTCAAACTGTAGTAGTCACTTGACCTTATCTTACAACATTTTACCTTGAAAATGTTTATTTAGCATTTAAAATTTTCAGTTTTTATTTTCAATATCAATTTTCAACATTCCGTTTTGTGTAAAAATGTCCACTTTGGGCATTCTTATCAAATACGGAGTCAAGAAAGCAAGCAATTCAAATTATTCTTGTAATTCCAGCTCATTCGAAATGGAAGCTTAAAGGGATAGCGCACCCAAAATTGACAATTCTGTTATCATTTACTCACCCTCATGTTGCTCCAAACCTGTATGAATTTCTTTCTTCTGTTGAACACAAGATATTTTGAAGAATGTAGGTAACCAAACAGTTGCTGGTCCCCAGTGACGTCCATCAGAGTATGATGGGGGGGAAAAGAATGACTATGAAAGTCATTGGTGACCAGAAACTGTTTGGTTACCCAAATTCTTCTTTTATGTTCACCAGAGAAAAGAAAATCCATACAGGTTTTGAACAAACTGAGAGGGAATAAATGATGACAGAATTTTCTGCTTGAGGGTAAATAATGACAGAATTTTCATTTTGGGGTGAACTTTCCAATTAAGTGTGCACAATGCACACTTCAAAACTTTTTGATTTAAGTCTCTTATGCTCACCAAGGCTGCATTTAATTGATCAAAAATACAGTAAAACAGTAATACTGTGAAATATTACCATTTTAAACAACTGTTTTCTATTTGAACATGCAAAAACATAGTTTATTCCTGTGATGCAAAGCTGAATTTTCAGCATCATTACTCCAGTCTTCAGTGTCACATGATCCTTCAGAAATCGTTCTAATATTCTGATTTGTCGCTCAAGAAACATTTCATATTATTATCAATGGTAAAAATTGCTTTGCTGCTTAATATTTTTGTGGAAACATTTTCTCCCAATATTCTTTGATGAATAAAATAATGTCAAAATAACCTTATTTGAAATAGAAATATTTTGTAACATAAATATCTTTACTGACACTTTGAGCAATTTAATGTCCTCGCTGAATAAGTAAGTCATCTGTAGTTTACCACAACAACAATGAATTTTAATCTATCTTCAGGTAGACCCGATCCATATCCACAAACCACAATGTCACTGTTAAAATTCAAGGTTCCAAAAGGAGTTTTTCGCAACAATGCCATAGAAGCAGCATTCATGGTTCCCCAAAAAACCTTTCAGTTATTCAAATAAGAATTCAGTTAACTTATTATATTACTAAAATGTTCTTCAACACAAAGAAGAACCACTTTTTCTTCATGTGAAGAACATTTTAATAACCTAAATAACCATTTTTCACTATAAAGAACGTTTTGTCCAATGGAAAGGTTCCATGGAGGTTAAAGGTTCTTCAAGGAGCCGTCAATGCCAATAAAGACCTTTTATTTTTAAGAGTGAGAGACTTGATGAAACATGAGGCAGAAGATTCATGGGCACAGATCCAGTTTCAGGAAGCTCTTAAGCTGTTGGCGCATTGAGCACAAGCTGCCAGGATCGACCCTTCACACCTGCAGGCCTACGGGCCTAAAGACTGTCCATCTGCTAGCCCATTAGGAGGTTACAATGTCAAACTGAGACACTTCATTCACCTGCACCGTGTCAGGTGTGGTACACCGGTACTCTAATACACCACCAACAACAGATGGGAGAAGATGGCCAGATTATCCTGATCTTCTCAGGATTGTGTTCAGCACTTATTTAAGAAGCTGCTGGTCATTCCTTCTAGTTTGACTGACACACCACCATCCCTTAGATTTCACCAAAAAAAGGGCTACTGTAAGAGCCTCGTGCTCTCTGTGAGGATGAGTAATATGCTTTAAGAGGCATGAGGGGTCTGAATAAAGCCCGGGGCAGAGGGGCTACTGCCAGCGGGGAGGAGAGCAGGAGGTGAGGATCCAGTGTGGGCTCCATTAGTGAGCAAGAGCTGTGGCTCTTTGTTGAAGCGCTGGGCAAGAGGACGGGACTCTCTGCGGGAGTCTCACTGCACTGCAGTCAAGCCAATGGATGAGTCACACAATACAGCACAATAAACAACCCACTTCGCAGGAATTATGGGCCTATACGTGCTGAACAATAACAGCTTAATATTTGACAACGTATTGATCTTTGGCACTGAAAGCCTACATTTTTGAGCAGCTCCATTTTATAAATCAAAAGTGCCAGTTCCTGTATGATTTTGTCAGATGTTCTGTCGGATTAGCAGGTCCACATGGATTATGTGCCTGAAGAACTCAAGAGAAAACTCTCTTCAAAAGTGGAATGGTTGTCCTTCACAAGTTTTACAGTCACCTTTGCATGTTCATTTATTAAAAAATATTGACTAATTTGATAAAGCTTTTAGCTACCAGTAAGACTGTAACACTCACTGCGTAAGGGTGTGATCACATTTAGCTTTCTAAGAAAAAATTCTGCCGGCGAAGTGCATTCACCTCATTAGGAATCTGTGATTGGGAATATTGGTTTAACTTTGAACACACAACTTGACCAACATAAAACTGCTTAGTTTGGAAATGACCTCTGAGAAAGTGGAGCTTCATGCAGCGCTACACTGACAATTAACCATCTTTGCCCATGATATTTTGCTGAAGTTTAGCTAATGTGATCACACCTTAACACACTGGATCATGTTTAAATCAATCCAGATTTCCCCCCAAATCAGTACAGAAATTATATTTGGAATATTTCACCTGGTCTTGCTGCTGTTTGGTACAAGAATTAAACAAATGTGGACACAAGTGTTTGTTTTCCATGTATGAACAGGGAAAGCAAGGGATTGTAATTACAAGTTTATAAAAATAACTCAACAGATCTAAATGTAAAAACATCCATGAGAGAGACCGTCAAGCTCACAGTGAGGATTGTACCAGAACAAAGAAATGTCTATTTTCTAATTAAATTAGAATATTCTCCACTATCACATTTCCATCTGCTTACAGTTCCTTCTTCATTTCCCTTTGTGATGCTAACCAGTTAAGTACTTACATCCCAGCTAGCACTGGGCTACAAACTGAATATTCACAATTTGCCCTAATATAAAATTGTGTATATTGCAATGATTTTAAGGTCCATGACCAGTGTTGGGGAAAGTTACTTTTAAAAGTAATGCATTACAATATTGCGTTACTCCCTAAAAAAAGTAATTTTGGATACTTTACTAGTTACTTGAAAAAAAGTAATCAGATTACGTAACTCACGTTACTTGTAATGCGTTACCCCCAACACCGTCCATGACTCACAAGTATGAGGGGGTTAAAACTAATAATATCTGATCTAATGTACTAGTCAACTGTTTTCTATTGTAACATATTTTAAAATGTAATTTATTCCTGTGATGCAAAGCTGAATTTTAAGCAATTGTGAAAATTGAGATTCAACATTTTCAGGATTCTTTGATAAATAGAAAGTTCAAAAGACCAGTATTTATCTAAAATAGTAAGCTTTTGTAACATTATGTCTTTACTGTGACTTTCGATCAATTTAATGCATCCTTGCTGAATAAAAGTATTAATTTCTTAATACTCAATGTCTTTCTGATTCCAAACTTTTGAACAGTAGTGTAAACATTAGTAGCAAAACTGGTCCTATACAGTTTGATTTACAGATCTGAAATGGCATCAATATCCATCTAAACTAATAATCTAGGCATTTGTATGAGGAAAGACGTTGAATAAGAAAAACCCTGGATGAAAAACAAACATTAAACTGGTTTGCTGATTGCAGTGAATTCTTTTGATGACCTCATGGGGAACGTCATTGGAAATCCCAGCCAAACCAACATATATTTTGAACTTTAGAAAGCGGCGCGATTGAAAAAGACATAGAAAGTGAAAGGGGGAGAAGAAATACAAAAGTAGAGAAAACGAAAAAGCCTTTCAAAAAAGCATGGAAATTAGGCTCTCCTGTTACTGTTCAATCATGTGAAAAGACCAGCAAACCCTGCCAGAAACAATCTGATGCCAACGTCCACGTCAGACCACAGCCAGGACGAAAATGGGACATCAGATGAATTTGGGAGGAGTCCACTTCATCAGTCAAACACAAAACAGCTCAAGTTCACCAGTCAGCCTTGGGGTACGGTGCCAGGTGATTAGGCACGGCTCTGAATGGAGGGGTAATTGCAGCGGGACGGCACCCTGACTGCGCTCTTCACACAGAAACATAATTCAAATGCCTTAACCGGATAATTAGTGGAACTTCTGGATTAACCGGAAAAGGATTTCTCAATCATGCTCACTGCTTAGGGATAGTTTCCCCCAAAATTATAATTCCATCATCATCTACTCATCCTCAAGTTGTGCCAAACCCAAAATGCATTGTTCCCACAGAACAACAAAGGAAGAGAGCGAGCAGAATGTCCGTTCTTTTTGATGGGGACCACACATCAAGGACAAACACTAGCTCTTCAGTCTCATTCATGTTACCCTATGGTCAAACTTAGCATGTTCATGGTACATAAGAAGTTTGAACCAATGAAGTTCTTCTCCTCATCCTTCTTTTATAGTGTGGACTGTGGAGTAGGGCTGGGCAACATTTTATTTTCAATTATGTCTTTGGCTTCCAACGAGTATGAAAACAAGATAATTGAGATAAAATCATTATTTGGTTCCATTCCATTTCACAATGATGCTTTTGTTTTGTCTTGTGTCCAGTCCACATTCAAAACATCCTTCACAGTGGTCTGCTTTCACCCTTCCCTGAAAGCCTAAATATATTAAATAATAATAGTATACAAAAAAAATAAAATAATAATAATAATATATATACAGTGGGTACGGAAAGTATTCAGACCCCCTTAAAAAATTAGTTATTTCTCCATTGAAATTCCATTAATTTTTCCATTAATACACCTTCAAAATGATGTATGATTTGTTGGAATCAGACGAAAAATGACAAATAATGCATTACCCTTTTCATTTTACACCTAAACAAAAGCATTCAAGAAAAACAAATAATCAAATGTAAAATTCCCTTTAGTGTGTTCATTACAAATAAATTAATTATTAAAACTACAAAAGCAGTTCAATCCTGAGCAGCGAGTGATTCCCTCTTTTCTTTTATTGTTAGATTAACATTAATGAGGCGGCCTATATATTAAGACCTACTGTATTGCACGGATCTAATATAATGTTACACATCAGATGTTTTTCCCCAACAGTTCCCCAAACGTTCACTTAAGACATAACATATTATGTTTGCGTGAATACTTAAATACTGTAATTCTGTGTATATGTGTATATTTATTTTATTGTTAGATTAACATTAATGAGGCGGCCTATATATTAAGACCTACTGTAATGCACGGATCTAATATAATGTTACACATCAGATGTTTTTCCCCATCAGTTCCCCAAACGTTCACTTAAGACATAACAGATTATGTTTGCGTGAATACTTAATTCTGTGTATATATGTGTATTTATCGGGATCACGCTGTCGGAAGCGCCTTTATGCGTGCGCTTCGGATGACAGTCGGCGTGAGAAACGAGCGGAGAAAAGGTACTCCTCTCAGAAAATGTACAAATAAAGATAATTAAACATCTAAAATTATTATTTGGAGCACTGGGATTGCTAGACGAAGGCTTAAATCAATACATTTTTGTGAAAACCTCAACGATTTTGCCATAAACAAGTAGCCTCAATGTGGAGTCAATAATTCATAATACATAAATTAGAAACATTAATTTTTTTAATCTAGGTTGTAAAAAAAGAAGAACATTCTGCTAGATAACTTTTACAATTAATTTAAAAATCATTTTGAGCTAAATGAGGATAACTAGATGATTTTCATAATTCGTCTTAAAAATATAACATTTGTGTTATTTGTCTATCTACCAAGAAGGTATCTATAACAACCTTTTATGATTAATAAATGGAAAGGTTATCAGCATGTTGTGAATAATGAATGAGCACTTTGTGCGTCATAGCAAACTGAGTGCTAAAGATGTAGCTCTCAGCAGTCTATTATATAATATGAGGCTAATGCATGACGGTTGACTGTGGTAACTGCAGTATTCCTGCAATAGAGTAGAGACCTCTCAGCACTCCTAATCCATCAACACGCATGAGAAGCAGCATGCTCCACTCAAGCACCTCTCATATGTTATACTCTCAAAGAGTCCTGTATACAAAATCAACACAAAGCCATTACAACATATATCACCTGGTGTTTATCCTAAGACTGAATCACTCTTATAATGAACAATCTATCAATCCATCACATTAGGCCTGTCCACTTAACATGTTAATGTATTGCAATTTATTATCTCAAAAATTATGCAATTAAAATATAAATGTAATGTTTTAAATGTTTTAATGTTGGTCTGTTAATTATTACGGTGGCCGTGAAGTGCAAAGCAAATCACAATTCTGAAAACAAAATAACAAATTATAGAACAAATCAAATGAAAAAATAAAAAAGTAAATAAATTAATATTAAAAAAATACATAAATGCAAATCATGTAATTTAATCAATTAACAGCTCCAAACACATTACAAAATGAGGGTCAAAAAGGAGCAGCAGCAAGTACCTCATGTAACAGGAGTGATCAGCTCAAGGTTAGTGAACAAAATACTTGAACATGTTTTACTCTAAACCTGGAGGACTAAACCTGTTGTAAACCGAGTAGATGTATAGAAAGTAAAGGTGTTTGCTGCTTTTCAAGGATGATCGCACGCTAACGTTGAGCATGAAAGGAGCCTCTCTCCAAACAAAAGACGTGAAATCTGAAGTGTAGTGTGTCATTTACCGTGGGGTCTGTCCACAGCGAGCACTTCTTGCAGTGTCGGCAGGGGGCACCAGGCGAGCGAGCGTGCTGGCAGAAGTGGTTGTAGCCGTTAATAGGCTCCCGGCAGAGGTAGCACATGAAGGCGCCGCAGCGACACGACATCCGGTTACAGCCCTCCGACTTCACTAGACCTGTGGCACACTTGTGGCACTTCCTGACACGGGCAGCAGTCATCTTTTCCTCACTGGCCATGAAACAAAAGACATTTGGGTTCAGTTTACATGCAAACACTACTGGAAAAAACTGTGAGCTGCCTACCTAGACTGCATTTTAAGTAGTGGTCAACAGATACAGGTTGTTTGATGGCTGATGCTGATATCTTGGAAAGCAGGGTGGTCGATCGTTGATATAATGTTTTCACACTATTTAAATATAGATTTGATTTAAAAGCAAATAATGCAAGCATAAAAATGGCTGCACTTAAATATTTTTCTTTGACATAATATTTACTAAAATCAACAGAAATAAATCATTGTAATATGAAATGGAAAAAAAAGAGAAAAAATCTGTCAAATAAACAGTTTTATACAGATAGCAACTTCTTGTTTCTGTAATCCTAATCTGGCATTTTCAAAAATAAAGAAATTATTAAAAACATGAATATGGGCCGTCATGCACATGCGGTTTTATACAGGATACAACACAAACTTAAGAAGACCTAACAGCTGTATTTGTAGAAGTTTGTGGAATTGTGTGTGTGTTTAATGACATAAATGACAAATATTTTCTGAATATAGACAATACATTAAAAGCAGCATTGTAGGCCTTTCTAATAATAGATATTTGACTTTATTAATAGACATAACTGTTAAAGACCTAACTAATGAAGACGGAGAATGACCGCTACTGAGCATCAGCATTTGGTCACGGAGTTCTTTGTGCTGTCAAAATAAAAGTCTTGCTAATGCCCAAACAGAAAAACTTGCAATTAAAAGAATTCTTCAAGCTCAGCTGAAAAAGCAGAAACAAAATGTAATCAATGAAAATTAAATTAACATTTTAATTAAAAAACAAACTGTTCATTGTTATTGTTAGCTCAGTTCCATTAAATAATATTAACAGAACTTTTGATTTAAATAATGTATTAGTAAATGCTGAAACAAACATTAACCAAGATTAATAAATGATTTAGAATAATTTTTCATTGTTAGTTCATGTTCAAGCATTGCAAAGTGTTACTTAGAACTGTGATAAATAGACTTAATTCAAAATAAAACATGTTATATGTAAAATGGACTACTTTAAAAAGCATAAAATACATATAATTTAGAGTACCACATCATTAGCTTAGCAAAATGCTAACATCAAACTCTATTTGAATTTATCGTGTGCTTCATACGAGGAGCGCTATTTGTATCGCTGCCTTTTCAAATGCATTTAATGGGTTTAATTTCAGTTAGGATGCTGCCTTAGTAGGAAACTGTGGTTCACTAGCTACTGGAACAAAGCCAATATTTTCATTTTAGCATCAGTTATTTTGGGCTATTTAACATATAGAAAGCATACTGGTATTGAGACATATTATCTTGCCTTTGTGACACCATATTTAATTCAATCTCTCAGTCAGGGTCTCTTTCCTGTCTCTATAAATGTAGGCAACAGAAAAGGTTCGGGGTAAACAGGATACACAGTCTTTGATTCATGTGTATGACAGGAAGGAAGCCAGGCGATCACATCCTGTCCAGTGCAGAGACTGAGCAGCAGTGATAGGCTGCTTTCACACTGCATCAGTTTACACAGACACCCATGCTCCAGTACACTTCCTCATGAAGGCCTGCTGTGCACAGGGGCAGCTCTGGATGATGTGTATTTGCAAACATAACACTCAAGGGAATCCATCAAATACAGCGAGTGTTTTAGCGTGCCATGAGAAAGGCCTGGGGAAACAGCTGACTCAGCATCAGGGATGCTAATGATCTCCCAGGTTGCTCACTACACTATCGAGTACCCTCAATAGTGCACGGATGAATTATTAACAAGCTAAGAGTTTTCAGTGTGGCACTTACAAAGCCACGCGCAGCCGGATCTCGTCCCTCTCCAGCACCTGCTCGCAGGTCTTTCCCGCGTGCTCCTTCCACACCACATGGCACTTCCTGCAACTCTCCTGAGGAAGGGGACACAAATAAGCATCTGTGTTATTGATCACAATTGAAAAGCACAGTGGAAAGAGAAACTCCTGGACCACATTTCATTCATCCAGTGGGAAAAAAGGTCACGTTTCTGTTGTTCAGTCACCTCTGTTTGTGCATACGGAAGGAGCCGGTGTTCCCGGCGTTGTTTCAGAGATGCATATTGCTTCCTACCCTGCATAATGCACTAGTATCTTGGTATTACCCCTCTGGAATTATTCATAATGTCTATACATTATATCGGCAATCAGTACTATTGTACACAATATAACTGCACCAGAAAATATATGCAAATGCAGCATTGCTAGCGTGCCAGCTGGTAGAAGGTACTGATGGCCATATTAGAGCGATTCCAGTGTGATTCTCTCTGTGTTGTATAATGCTATATTGCATGTGCTTAGAGTGTTCCAGGTGGTTTGCAGCATTGCTATGTGGTTGCCAAGGTGTTTTTAGTGTGTTGCTATGAGCAGGGGTGTCCAAACTTCAGCCCGCGGCTCAGCTGATGAATTTCAAACGGCCCGCAGCTCGTCTATTATTATATGTGAATTCTTAAACGCACCAAAAGCGGAACAGTGCTACTCGTTTGAAGCGTGCTGCATGGACCGTTATTAAATCGGCACAAAAGACAGCGCAGCGCAAACTCAGAATAGAGGTCTGCGGGACCCGACCAGATTTTTTGCGCCGCGGGATTAAATTCCCGGAAAAAACGCGGTAGCGGTCTGTAACTCTGGTGTAATTTGAACGGGAGTGGGCGGTCTAACAACATCCCGTTCCCGACGTCCATTCAGAACAGCATATCTACGCTTTATTCTTATTGACCACCGGTACAGCCTGCACTCGGACTGTTAAAAAAATAGTCCCGCGCAGACCTCTACTCAGAACAAACGAGTTTACTCGCTGACTGGTCTCGATCACGCTACTACTAAACAGTGCTGCGAGATCCAGTGAGAAGCGTTCGCACAGGTCTCCAACACACACCACAAATGCCATTCTAGATACTAGGGGTGCTCCGATCAGGGTTTTTGAGGCCGATCACAGAAAGCAGTATCTGCCGATACCGATCACCGATCTTTTTAAAGCATTCTTTTTATCATTTATAACTATTTATATTGATACTCCAATCAGGATTTTTAGACATTT
>NW_015656360.1:2755926-2756585 GCF_001515625.1 Sinocyclocheilus rhinocerous
GCTACTGATCCTTGGCTGTTTACCACAAACACAACATTTATTCATTATTTTGATTTCAAATCCAAACATTGTCACTGAAAATGCTTTTTCAGCATTGTGATTCTTTTTTTATACAGTACAGTAATACAATCTTTCACAGACATGTTTAAACACAATAAATATAAGCAACACATTATTCAATGCTTTTTACTTATGCTCTTTACTTTTGCATTTACTTCTAGATTTATATATTAAGTTGCTCAAGCAATTGGCAAAACATTTAAACTACTTTTCTTACGTTATCACAAACTCACCATTAACAGAAATAGTCAGCTCTACTGCCTTTTCTTTTGCATTGAAATCTTTATTACAAGCAATCCTGCGGTTCATAAAGAACTTTGTTTTCCTACCTCCACGAGTGGCATCTATTATTGCATTGTTTATCTAAAAGTGCTCTTTTCCTTTAAAACTAGCCAACAAACCATATGTGTTGACTGTGAAATACAGTAGACTTTAATAATATGCATTATAGTGTAATTACTACATTTTCGTGTCAATCCATGTTCATATTACTGCAAACAATGCACTGTTACTTTAATTCAGTGCTTGCAGCGCAGCAAACATAGACTCGGTGCAGGAACGATCTCTGCTCTGCTGCAGATGCGCCGCTACTGGAACGC
>NW_015656360.1:2759259-2765622 GCF_001515625.1 Sinocyclocheilus rhinocerous
TGGCAAAACATTTAAACTACTTTTCTTACGTTATCACAAACTTACCATTGACAGAAATAGTCAGCTCTACTGCCTTTTCTTTTGCATTGAAATCTTTATTACAAGCAATCTTGCGGTTAATAATGAACTTTGTTTTCCTACCTCCACGAGTGCCATCTATTATTGCCTTGTTTATCTAAAAGTGCTCTTTTCCTTTAAAACTATAAAAAGCCATATGTGTTGACTGTGAAATACAGTAGACTTTAATAATATGCATTTATGGTAATTACTACATTTTCGTGTCAATCCATGTTTATATTTACTGCAAACAATGCGCTGTTACTTTAATTCAGCGCTTGCAGCGCAGCAACAGACACGGTGCGGAAACGATCTCTGCACTGCTGCAGACGCGCCGCTACTGGAACGCACTGCAGGACCGCAACCGTGTGCAATGAATGCTTTATTAATCCGTTAACAATTTATCACATTCTTTAATGATTTACAAATCTTAGATGTGGATTGAGTGGAGGTATATATGTATACCCCTTATTTTATTATTATTATGTTTATAATTTTGTTCAAAATATATATGAGGCCAAAGGTGAATTTAAATAAGATTACAGTTCTCAGTAAGAATATTCAAATGTTACCCTTCAAAAACAAGGTTGTTAAAATGTTATACTGTTTGTGTTACTGAAAATAAATTTACATCTACATACTATATATATATAATTTGGTAAAAAACTAAAAAGTGGAAAACTAAAAAAAATTCAATTAAATTAAAAGATAAAAATAAAATTAAAATCAAATCAAATGAATTTGACTAAAATAGATTAAAAAAAATAGATAATTGATTGAAATGAATGAATTATTAAACAGTACAGTACAGTACTATAGTGATCAGGAAAAAAGTGTAATAGTGTAACTTGATAGTGAAACTATTTTCCAATAAAATCTACACATTTATAATAATAACTTTTCACTGTATGAATCTGGTGTTTATACATGAAAATATATAGCAGCTTTTAAATTCCTTGCAATAGGATGATGCAAGGCTATGCACATTTTTGGCCATTTTACTGTCCAAGAGGTGAAAATAGTAAGTCTGCTTCCTTAACAAACGCATGATTGGATTAATTAATCAAGAGCCTAGAATAAACAGTGTTAAACAAGTCTAATGCTTAAGGTTAGAGGTTTATTCACATTCCTAAATGCAAGTATGAGCAATAGCTTGTCTTTGCAAACAATACTAATAAAGGAATGACCAGGGCCAAAAATATGACTGTCTACAGCAAAAGGCTATAGAATTGTAAATAAAAATGATAAATTATAATAATAATCTAAACTGTTTCTAAACTGGTTTCTTTTATAAAATACCAGAAAGCAGCTAGCGCAGACTGAGGGTGAACAGCTCCCTGCCCTCCACTCTGGATGTGATTCGTCATCTGTCTGGTTGACTAGGAACAACATTTTCATCTGTTCCATTTTAGCCATGCCTGCCCACAATGCTTTGCCTTTCAGCTGACTGGAAAGGACATCTGAGTGCAACATGCAGCTAAACCTCTACATTCAGCGTGTGAAGACCATGTAAACGCCTACGCATTTCACAGCCACAGAACTGGCTATTAAATTAGGATGTACTTGACACTTCTAGATTTGCTATGGTTCTTCATCCCATTTGACAGTCTGATAAAGACTGTAGCCAAGTAGAATATTTCCAAAACAGCAAAGTTGCATGCATTTTTTAGATAAATATTATCCGTTTCATGAAATGCAGCTGCTTTAGAAGATTCGGCCCCTTCCTCCTCAGTCTGCAAACCAGAGTAAGAGAGATCCAGTGATGAAGAAGAGGCACATGTGGCCACTATCCACTGAGAGCTCTCTAATCCCGTAACCCATTGTTGCTTGGTAACAGTCCCCATGGTAAATACCATTAGCATAAATAATTAAAGATAAAGCTGAATATTAATGACAGTGACAGATGATAAATGACAACTTAGTGTGATGCAGAAGCCCTCAGAACAATTGCTCCTGGCCCCTGGGTGTCATCTTAAATAGGAAACGTACCTACATGACGAACAACACTAACAAAGTGGCTTCCTCAGAAATATATTTATGAAATCCAGCCTCAGGCTGCATGTTGTAAAAAACATAAATCATCGTTCATCAGTATTGTTGTGAAAAAAGCTGTACCAGAAACTATAGTGGAAATGGTGAATGATGCAAAGATCAGGCCAGTGATGGCATTGCATTTTGTCTCAACAGCAATATTAGTTTGATGCATAACAGGCCGCAGATTAGATAAGTCAGCCGTACGGCTTAAGAAGGCCTTAGACTTTCTATCACGTGATAAAACAGAAATAGAGAAAACTACAGGCACACTGGGTTCCCGCTTGTATAGTGGATATGGTGGAAATGGTGAATGATGCAAAGATCAGGCCAGACAATATCCAAGAGGCATGAAGCATGCCATGGAGACATGAGGAGGTGTGACCTATAGTACTATAGTAATGTACTGCCCCCTAGTGGAGCACAACAGCATAGCATGGGAGGGCCAACACCATTTAACTGACAAGATGCTTAAAAATATTTTATTTTAGAGATATCATTCTCAGATTTGAAATAGAACATGGACAGACTTGTGGACAGACTGCAACAAGACAAATTACTAGCGATGCACCAAAAATTATATTTAAGTTTTCATTTAGCCGAAAACTAAAACTAAAATGTATTTAATAATAAATTAAGTCACATTTATTTAATAATCAACACTCAAATAAAATCGGAGTTTCATATAAACATTTAAATTGCACATATGGCAGGTTTTTATATCAACTTTTTAATTATATTTCTACTCCAATTTGTTACTGAAATATAAACATTTAAACGGTGGCTGTAGTAAAAATTATTTTCATGACAGATTAATTGAAACACGCATTAACTAATTTAGTATATAAAGTAAGTAAAGGAAGTAAGTAAAAATATAATGATTGTAATATAATATAGTGCCTACATTTAAAATGCTCCTCTCTAGTTATTTTTTCTAGCTAACTGTAAGCTAAGGACATGAGCATCTAAAAAAATATATAAATAAAAAGTTTCAAAGTGATTCTGAAAGTTTAAAACAAAAATGAAAGAGGCTAAATGATCTCCTAAATGATCTTTTCTTGACAATGATTCTAGAGTTTATGTCACTAAATGGCGTGTTTGCATTTACACACACAAAAGGAGTTAACAGGAAGTGACTGTGGCTCTCAAGTAAGGTGATTCTCACAGTCAGGAGTGTGAACACAGACTGGTGCCTCTGTTTATATACACGACTAAAAATACAGCAGTGACATCATCACTTTAAACATCACTTCCTGGTACAAAGTATACTTTGCAAGGCCAGGCTGACACTTCCTGATCAGCAGGGTGTACGCTCTCGAAATGGGGCGGCGTCAGTCTCAGATTCACACAGGTCGCCCCTGTTATGCAACAGTTTTTATCTGTTTTGGCAAACACTGCAGATTCCTTCAAAGCAAGAGTATGATTTATGGAACTTATGAGCAACCAAAGCCCCGTTAACATTGCTCTTTCATGATTTCTGTCGTCTGACCCTTTTAGCAAAAAGTACTACGGGACTGAAGAAAAATCTAAAGTTTTCTCGCAGAGAAAGTCATCAGACAGGCTGGAGGGCCATCAATCACAGTACTAAGAGTACAGACACATCTATGTATCTGATCTATGTACATGATACATCTCATTTGTAGAAGAAATGTGACTTTGCAGACTTCATTTATCACTAAAATACTGTTCCACATGAGCCACAGGAACCTTCTAACCACACAGGATGCATGTAACGTTCGTCTGCACCCGGTCTATTTTGCGTAACAAAGATAGAAAATGGTTGACATCTAGCATAGCGATCAAAGTACCACAACAAACTGGAAAAACAGCTTATGTGACGAGAGGAAAACGGCTTTAACGGCAAGTCTTTATCTCAACAAAACAAGCCCAAGGTGACAGCTGTGGTCATGCTACATATTCTTGTAACATAAATCTGATTCACCAAAACGAACAACCCCCTATTTCCTGTTAATCGCTGTGTGCATACCTCTCATTTAAGCTGAAACCTTATAACCTGAAACCACAGCTCTAGGTAGTCACGCTAGTTTTATCTTTGCTGAACATATTTTTGTGTAAATTTAGTCCATTTATCTGGTGGACTCAGCTTTCATATCGCAGCCACAGATGGAAAAGCCACCAGCATTCATTGTTTCTTACTTTTTTGCATTGGCTGAGAATTGTATCCAATCATAAATATGACAGTTATGCATATGATTGTATGAAGAAATCAGAGACATCTAAAATAGACAATAGGCCTGTTCTAATGAGTGAGCGTTGCAACATAACTAAAATGCTCCCATTATAATCAATAAGGTGTAAACATGGTGAAAATAAGAGATTTATTCTCCAGTCTAGAAGTTTCATTGATTACATGAGCACATCCTTGAACAAATCTCTTATTTGCTCTCATCTGCAAGACAAAAAAAGATGATATTTTAAGATTGTTGATAACCTAACACTTCTGGTGACTATTGTCTTTCTAGGATAAAATTAAGAAAGACTTTTGTTAAAATATCTTCTTTTATGTTCCACAGAAAGACACTCATATAGGTTTGGAATGACACGACGGTGTGTAAATGATGACAATTTACATTTTAGGGTGAGCTATCCCTTTAAATGGCTTGACTCAACTTTGTGCAGGACAATATGTCACATGAACCTGTGCCCTCAGTGATTATAATGAAACAGGAGCAAGAAAATAAGCATTTTATTGTAAATTCTAATAATCGCAATGGTAATAAAGTAAATAAATAATATTATGATTTCTGTCATAATCATGCAGCTACCATGACACATTCCACTGCATATGTGGCTAGTTCTCCAAAATAAAGCAGCATACATTAGTACAAAGTGTGAACTGTTGCAACATCTGTTGAGGCACTCTGTGAATAAGCTTACTGCTTCTCTCCTGAACAGGCATGCAGCAGCAGCAGGCCTTATAAGGCAGAAGAGGAGATTTGCTGAGCATCTGATTGGGGGGCTGCTTGTTCTGGAGAAACACAGGCCTGCATGAGCCTCAGGGAGAGAGCGGCACACCCACAGACATCCCTAAGCAACAGCTACATATCATAAAGCTAGAAGTTAGAACACAAAAGTGTTTTTGATGAAACGCTCAAGATTTTAGGGTTTGGCTCATGATAAGTGCTGTGACGCAGGGCTAAACAAACACAGCTCCCTATAAACTCAATTATGGTTGAGTATGCAGCATGTCTGAACCAGATCGGTTCAATGGAATGCAATCCAAAGCGTAATATATACTATATACTCTACACTCTACTGTACAAATGTTTGAAGTCAGTAAGGATTTTTTTATTTTGAAAAAGAATCAAATACCAGCAAGGATGCATTGAATCAAAACTGACATTTATAATGTTGTAATGTTTAAAATGTATCATGGTTACCACAAAAATATTAAGCAGCACAATTGTTTTCAACATTGATAATAATAAGAAATGTTTCTTGAGCAGCAAATCAGCATATTAGAATGATTTCTGAAGGATCATGTGACACTGAAGACTGGAGTAATGATGCTGAAAATTCAGTTTTATCATCATAGGAATAAATAATTTGAAAATATATTAAAATGGAACAGATATTTTAAATTATCTTTTTTTACACTAATGTTTTACTATATTTTTGATCAAATAAATCCAGCCTTGGTGAGCATAAGAAACTCACCAACAAATCTCACCAAGCCCAAACTTTTGAACGGTAGAGCATGTTGGATTATATGAAAGTTACATTATAAATACTTAAAGGGTTAGTTCACCCAAAAATGAAAATTAGCTCATAAATTACTCACCCTCAAGTAATCCTAGGTGTATATGACTTTCTTCTTTCAGACGAATCCAGTCGGAGTTATATTAAAAATTGTCTTTGATCTTTCAGGCTCTATCGTTGTACTCAGCGGGTGTTGCATTCCTTCTGTCCAAAAGACGTGAAATAAAACCCCATACGTCATCCGCCCGGAATTGCTTCCGTTTACAACAGTGAGCGCAAGCTAGACAGGGTGTCTACAGATATGAACAAGTTAAATTTAAGACTTTTTAAGACCTTTTTAATACCACCTTATGTGAAATTTAAGACCAAACCTGTGATGGAAATACACATTATATTACATACATATATGTAATATTTAACACGTTTAAATGTAAAAAGAAAACAAAATATCATCGCTGTCAAAAATTCTATGTGTTATTACGATATACAGTGAGTTTTTCATATCAGCAGACAAAACATACAAAATATTCCCACAAAACAAAAGTGTCGCATCAC
>NW_015656360.1:2765968-2767082 GCF_001515625.1 Sinocyclocheilus rhinocerous
TTGTTATTACGATATACAGTGAACTTTTCATATCAGCAGACAATATCCCATACAAAATATTCCCACAAAAGTGTCGCATCACTGAGATTTTTGGTGGTGTAAACTATTTATTCTGAAGAAATATTTTCATCAGTTTTCTGTCAGCTTTTACATAAATCTGCATGTCTTTAATATTTACCACAGGATGTCATTTACCTTTATAAAGGCCAATATTGTTTTTTACCTTATTAAATGTATGTCATCTTTCATGTCAAATTCTTACAATTGATCAAGAAATGTAATACACTACAGGGCTGTTACCAATCAAATTAATTTACACTGCAAAATTACAACTGCAATAAATAATGTTATGAGATTAATGTTGTAAATAAAATTTTGAACATACAAATGAGAAATGTTGGGGAAAAATGCAAACTTTTAAACATGAGACTAAACCGTCAGTAGGTGGTGGTAAGTCACTTATTCATTAAACAGATTCCTTCAAACAGCTGAATCATTCAGTAACAAAAATGACAGTGTTGCTTGGAGAGTGTGCAGCAATAATTTTGTTCTGATCTTTGTTTGAAACTATTTTCGTTGGTGAAATAGAACAAAACAGTCAATTGTGTCTAAAATGTAAGTAACTTCATATACTTTACTACTTGCTTGTTGAACTAAAATCAGTGTAACATTTGCAATCGTGAAAATATTCAGCAAAATAGCTCCCTTGTCATGGTATGTTACTTAACTATAACATGCTATGAATATACTAAACATTTTGAATTTTTACCTCAGAATGTTTGTTCTGTGAGTTTCTTTATGTGTGTCGTTACACTCATTTGATTTGATTTCTCCATGAAAGTCTCTCACAGAGACAGGCAGCACGAGCCTCAACAGCGCAACATTGATAATAGAAATACACTATCCATTATCAATCGCTGTTTAAGCGAAATCTGATAAAATCAGAAGAATCAAGAATGATGCGTGATTATTTTTTGTCACTTAAGTTTTAATCAGGCTATTAGTCCTGTCGGGCAAGTACAATTCTCAAGCCATTTTCAGTAAACTTGCATGAACCCATTTAAAGTAGTTCGGGGCTGGACAGCGAGCTGGTGTTCGACTGTATTCTGTAACC
>NW_015656360.1:2771944-2774418 GCF_001515625.1 Sinocyclocheilus rhinocerous
ATTAAAGTGATTATTACGTTTTGAATATGGATATTTTTCTTACAAAAATGCATCGATTCGCTACAGGAGGCCTTTGTTCACCCCCCGGAGCCGTGGGAGACACTTTTTTTTTATGGATGGGTGCTTTTTATTTAACTTCTTTTGGACTGATGCATGCAACACCCACTGAGTGACACGAAACAGCTTGAAAGATCAAAGACAATTTTTAATATAACTCCGACTGGATTCGTCTGAAAGAAGAAAGTCATATACACCTAGGATGACTTGAGGGTGAGTAATTTATGGGCTAATTTTCATTTTTGGGTGAACTAACCCTTTAAATATGGCACTATCGAGAAATCTTGGACTCACATGCTGCAGCTGCTGCTGTCTATCAAGACAAATCGGAGAAACATCATGGATACATGGAAAATAAACAGTGCAAACCAGAAAGTAGGGAATGTTGGCAGATCTGCATGTGAAAATCACAACTAACACATCCAATCACTGAGAAAAAATTAATTTTTTAAAAATGTGCAAACCTAAGAAAAAAAAAGAAAGAAAGAAAAATCTGGGTCAAATATGAACTGTACTACATTTCAAATTTGAAGGATCTGGGTCTAGCCAATGAAGGTCCTTGATCCACTACAAGGGGTGGGGCAGCTGAGAGAGGAATGTGTGTCAGTTATACAACTTTCATCTTCACCAAGGGAAAAGAGTGAAGCGAAGGGCAGAGGAGAGGACATCTCCTCACCACTTAAGACAGGAATTTGAGGGCACACACCACCACAGACAAATGGGACATCAGACACGAGAGAGACAGAAGAGGAAAAAAATTGTGTGCTGAAACACGAGTACTGAAGTCATTAATAGGGCACTGGGATTCCAGAGTTTTCCACAGCCGACTGCTCTTACCACAGACAAATGTGGGTTAGACAGCTGCAAATATCTCCATACACAATGATCAGAAATGGGAAGACGTCACCCTCAATATTTACAATAGAGATGGCAGAAATTTGGGGTCAGTAACGTTATATGGAACTGTAATATAAACATGCTTTAAGTCGTCCAGTCATTTTAATAAGAATGCGACTGGGAATTTTGCGCAGGGTTGATCACACTAATTTGCTGCCTTTTCAAAAAGCACTAATATGTGCCATTTAGGTACTAATATGTACACTTTAATTAGAATATGTACCTTTACAGTACCCTTTATGAAAACAAACCCTGTAGGGGTAAATAAAGTACAAAGATGTACCTTTTGGAAAGGTACTGGCCCAGTGACAGCTTTTGTACCTTTTTTTCTGAGAGTGAACCAACAAAAAGCTGCTTGGTTTGAAAGTGACTTCTTTGTCAGCTGTGCTTCATACATGGTACACTACTGACAAATTTACCCACAAATTTTTGCAGTAATTTCACTAATGTGAGTGCACCTTAACAATGACAGACTCTCAATGATGTAAGTGATGTGAAACAGTCTACTAAGAACAATGACTTTTACCTTAGTGGAAAACAGAAGTTTCTATTTCTACAGAACTGTAATGTACCATCATATGGAGTTCTGGAGAAAATGCAAAAAAAATTTTTTTTTTTAATTACGATGTAAAAACAACCATTTCTAGATCACAAATTTTGGACACTGATCATGTGTAAAACTTTGTAATTGTATGTATATTTTACCTAGAGGTCAAAGACATTTAGCACTTATTAAGTGAAGTACGTCTTATTAATGTTTTTGTGACAGGTGTTTTATCGACATAGAGGTGATGGTTCATAGGCCAACCCTTTGAAACCTACATCTTTTCAGTTGCCGGCCCAGATGTTTAACCACTGAGCCTCAGCTTTTACTATAATAGACCATTTATCAGGTGGCTGTTATTTTATACAGATTATCTACCCAATAAACTTTGTTCCCTAGAAGCACGGCTTTGGAAAATCCTCATTATGCCAGCCAAGTCAAGCACTGCTGTGCACGAGAGCCCAGTTCTCCATTTCGATAGGAATGCCATGCTGAGAGCCAGATAGAGGAAATGAAAGTGGGTCACATTATGAAATCATACCACACAACCGTTCTCAATTTCCCCTCGTCCAGTCCTGTGACTCCACCAGGAGGAAGACGGATAGGAGGAGAAAATGGAGGTCCTGCCTGACGACACAATTAAAGGTCACATATTTTACACATTTCTGAAGTTTTATTTTAAGTCTTGATGTCCTTAAGAATATATATTTGCGGTATAAGTATCAAAAACCATCTCAATATATTTTTACAGCTCCTTTCTCAGAAGCTGTGCAAAGAACAGGTCGATTTTGGCCTGTCTAATTAATATTCATGAGCCTCTCTTCTGATTGGCCTGTTGTTTTCTGAGTGACGCACGGCCAGGCCAGCCACAGGAAACTAGGGCCATGTATGCTGTAGCCTGCTGTGGATTGGTGATACTCACAAGTAAGGTCAATAGAAACACCGGTAATGATGGTCACTGCTGAGGGAAATGTCC
>NW_015656360.1:2776677-2789027 GCF_001515625.1 Sinocyclocheilus rhinocerous
GGAGAGTGGGACTGTGGGCAGTGCTCGGGGTGGTGACTGAAGGCGGTGACTGAGTAGTTCTGAAGTCACTTTTTACGGAAGTCACAACGGTTCGTGAAAAATCCTTACTTTTGCTACTACTACTTCATGCAGGCTGTGTGCATTTGACTGTGGATTGACTGTTTTGAAACTTATATGGTAGTTACTTAGCACCTAGACCTCAGTTATCATGAAAAAAGCCAGGAAATTTCAGTTTTGACAATATGGGACCTTTAAGTTATCAGCTGTGCTGAGAGGAAGGCCAAAGATGTAACCGTTTGAGCAGCTTCCCGTGCCCCCCTCTCCCGCCCTGCTGTGAACTGCTGCAGAAGTGTGAGGCCAGGTTTAGCTGTGTAATCAGCAGAAGATGTGTGGCAGAATAAAACTGCACTGGCATCACAGAACAAGAGCGCCATCCAGTGGACAATTGGTATATGACAGAAAACACAAAAGTACTGTTTACCTGATGGCAGGATCAACCATCTACGGACACCTTGGCAATTGAATCGCCATTAGCTAGTAAATTTTTTAGTTTACTCGCCAGACTGATATTCCATATATGCATGTGTGTGTGTTTTAAATATATATATATATTTATACAGCGCTCTCTCCACCTTCAATACCACGACTGAGGTGCCCTTGAGCAAGGCACCGAACCCCCAACTGCTCCCCGGGCGCCGCAGCATAAATGACTGCCCACTGCTCCGGGTGTGTGTTCACAGTGTGTGTGTGTGTTGCTGTGTGTGTGCACTTAGGATGGGATAAATGCAGAGCACTAATTCCAAGTATGGGTCACCATACTTGGCCACATGTCACATCACTTTCACTTTCACTTATCTGTGCTAAACTTATACTTAGCGTCCAACTCACACACTGGCGAGTAAAATCTGAGAATTTATAGCCAGTGGCTAATATTAGACATAATTTAGTCGCCCAGAGTGAAGATTAGTCGCATATGCGAGTGATTTACTCGCAATGTAGAGGGTTGAGGATATTAAAGTCTTTTAAAGGGAAATGCCAACCATCATCTTCCCTTTCACATCAATAAGACTTGCCCAGACTATAATCAACAAAGTTATTTAGAGAATAATTGCTGATAGACCACTGAATGATTAAAAATTAATGAATTAATGTACCATTACATCTCTGGTATGCACTAATTTTCAATAATTCAATTGTCATAATTACAGCAGAAATATTTTAGCCAATATGGAGGCCTTTGAATATTGTGTTGGACAGCGAGGGGCCTTCAGGTCAACAAGAAACCTTTTCTCCTGACACTCTAAGACTCAAAGTGATGTGGGAAATGGTCTGCCTCAAAATGACAGGAACTCAAAACATACTTTACGTTAAATTGCAATGTATGCGTACATACACCCTCAGCTTTCATGATGTTTGAAAGGCACTCACAATCACAGCCCTCCCACGTGTGTTTATTACTTTAAAAGTGATGGAGGGACAAACAGAGATAGAGAGAGAAATGGAGATTGACAGATGAATGGAAAGATAGCCCTGACAAACTGCAGGCAGCTCTAACATTCCTCTCAGGCCTGTTGAGAAAGTAGCTGTGAGTTCAGAGTCCTTGACATGTTCCGCCTGCCAGCTGAAATCCACTAACACAGAGACGGACTGACAGCTCTCTGTGTCCTGGCACTGCCTCATACATTCCTCACAGCCCAACACTGATAAGACTGATGACAAAATATCAAATGTACTTGTATCCAGTGTTGGAGAAGCTAGTGTGAAACTTGTCAAGCTACAAACTACTCTTGAAAATACTACAAGCTACTAACAAAAAGTAGGTGACAACATTAAACCTGCCTAAGGGGACATCCCCCGTCTCATCCGCGTTATTATTTAGAATTAAATTAAGCTTTTGTTTATTACTGTGATGTAAAGCTACATTTTTAGTCTTCAGTGTCACATGATCCTTCAGAAATCATTCTAATATGCTGATCTGTTGCTCAAAAAACATTTATTATTATCTATGCTGAAAACTGCTAAATATTTTTGTGGAAACCGTGATACTTTTTTTCCAGCATTCTTTGATTAAAGAACAGCATTTACTTTTTTAGTTTTTGTTTTGTAACTTTATAAATGTTTTGTAATATTATAAATGTCTTTACTGCTACTTTTGATCAATTGAATGCATAAAAGTATTATTTCTTTGCTAGTTTTAAAGCATCACTTTGGTCGTCATATTCACCCAAATGGGAAAGTTTCACCTCACATTATAGCAGTGGTTCTCAACCAGGGAGCTGGGGACCAGTAACTTAATTTAGATGCTAGAAACACACTAGTGTACACTATAATAATTTACAGTACATGACTTTAGATTTTAGTAAGTTTAATGACTTTTCCAGAACGCTAAAAGATTCCTAATATTCCCAGGATTTCCATGACAAAGGAAACCCTGGAACAACCCTGACCATTCCCAGGGTTTAACTAGGTTGACACTTTTTATGTTCCATGAAACTTGAATATAAATACAACTAGAAAAACTAGAACACACCCTAATTTATTAAACAAAGTCAAAACCTTAGTGATAAACAGCAACATTTAGCATATTCATTTACTATTATGAAGAAGCACGACCAGTTAATCATTTTTCAGTTGTTGGAAAAAGAAGGTTATTACTGGAAAAGTTTATCATTTTAAAAACAGCTAAACTACTATCATCACACTACTGAAAAATGTAGTTAATGTAGTATCTCCTTTCAGCAGCCACTTGTAACAAACACTTGATACACAATTCAGTCTGTTTTCTGAAACCTTGCTTTTCAAAGGCACAACAGGTTGTGATTTGTGATTCATATCCCGAAGGTATAAGCCCCATTTTCCCTGTTATCATTGCCAAAACATCATGTGACAGTGATATACCGGAATGCTGATTCATCTAGTTCTGCTAAACTTCCCTGACCCTGGTTAATCTTTGTTTAGGGTTCGGAGTGCTGAATATTTATAGCAGACATGATGAATGGCTGTCTCTGTTCTTGCCCTGACCTGACTAATTCCAGCTGAGTAAACTCTGCCAATGATAAAATACCATTAGTTTCACATACACTAGCATGGTTCATTATGGGGCCTCTGCAACTGCAAACCACAGACTTTTTCCACAGGCCTATGGCGCCACCATGTGACCACTGTGGGGCTCAGAAATAGAAGTGGACAGAGGAAGAGAGAACTGATCCAGATCATGATAGTACTTTCATAAAGAGATCACTCTAACGATTGAATTACACATACACACTAGTGTATCCAGGCACACGGACTAACCTTTCTGCAGCGTGGGTTTGGGCAACTGAACAGAGAAATGTCTTTATCCAGCAGTGCTGGGAAGTTACAAAATGGACACCTTGAAAAGAAAGTGAGGAAAACAGTGTGGTTAAATCTCAAGTTTGTACAATTTTCAAAGCTTCGAATTGCATGGCTCTCGAAAAGCTGAAATACAGAACACTATAAGGATTACTTATGTGGATTACTTTTTTTGTCCTTTTTGGAGCTTGATAGCTCTAGTTACTGTTAACTTTCATTGTATAGAAATTAACAGTCTGGACATTCTACAAAACATCTCCTTTTGTGTTCCACAGAAAAAAAAAGTCATATAGCTGTCTATCAACACGTTTAACTCACCTGACCAGTTCATCAGCACAGGTGGCGGCTACGGCCTCCTCTGCCTGTCGCTCGTAATATTTGTACAGAATGTTTTCAGGTAAAACTTTCTCCAGCTCACTCGTAGGGAAGGAACAGGTGCAGCTCCCATCCATACAACTCAACTCCGACTGTAAACAAACACAAAGAACCATTTTTACTTAATCTGAAGCCAAAATACACTGTAACTGTAAAATTCAGTGAGTGCTTGTGTTGAGTACCTACACTACCATGGAAAGGTTTGGGGTCAGTAAGATGCCTTTTTTTTTTTTATTATGCATTTAAGTTGATCAAAAGTGATTCTATTTTAAATAAATGCTGTTCTTTTCTATTCATCAAGGAATCCTGAAAAAATATATATCATGGTTTCCACAAAAATATTAAGCAGCTTTACTGTTTTAAACAATAATAAAAAATGTTTGTTGAGCAGCAAATCAGCATATTAGAATGATTTGTAAAGGATCATGTGACACTGAAGACTGGAGTAATGATGCTGAAAATTCAGCTTTGCCATCACAGGAATAAAAGTCATTTTAAATTACATTAAATTAGAAATGTAATTGTTATTTTAAAATGTAATAGTTTTTACTGTAAAACTTCTTTTTGACCCTTTTTACTGTATTTTTGATCAAATAAATGCAATCTTGGTGAGCATTTCTTTCAAAAACACTTACCGACCACACACTTTTGAATGGTAGTGAATGGGTCTAAACACTATAAATTTCACTCCATTAGACATAAAATATGAAACACCTGCAAACCAATGATGCCAGAGCTTTAATAATCAAGGTGAATGTAAACAGTATACCTTTTGTTTATGATTATTAGAATGAAAATTAAACTAAGATGGGAGATAAACTGGGAAGCACCTAAAAAAGCACAGGGCAAATATGAAACCAAATTACAGGGGAATTTTACAAATGAGAACAAAACATGAACACTGTGCATAATGCCTGAAAACATTGTGACATAATAATGGACGTGACCGCACATACAGTTTCCAGTAGGGTTGTGACAGTGAGGAAATTTTCCAACCGGTTAATCGACGTGTGACAACACCGGTAATACCGGTATCACCGCGGGGGCGGGGGCGTTCCCTCTTTTCCTGGCTTTCCTTCGCTTTTAAATAGCTTGTAAAAGCGGCGTGCGCATTTTACTTTCACTTTCAAATAGCGGCAATTCGGAGTAAAGCAATTGTTCGTTTTTAGTTCGTTTGAATTTTCCCTCTTTTCCTCGCCTTTAAATAGCTTAAAAGCGCCGTGCACATTTTTCTTTCACTTTCGAATTAGCGGCAGGTCAATTGCTTGAATGCAACAACAAAATACAACGTCAAACTCACTTTAGCTTATATATAAAACATAGAACTTTTATTAACAAAACAAATAAAAATACACCATGCTTTAGGGCAGGCTATGCCTAATATAAAATAACAAATAACTTACATAAAGTTTAATAGGTATACAAAACTGGAAATAAGTAAACATGCATTAATATATAACCAAGTAAATAAGAAACGTAGAACGTTTATTAACAAAACGAGTAAGAAAGCTTGGAGGCACAGCATACACCTTGATGTCAAATAAAATAAATAAATGACACAAAGTTTAAATAAAGTAAAAATCAGCAAACAATGTGGAACCAATTAAATAAGAAACAAATGTTTAAAGAAACTTCCAAAATCACCTTAGATAAACGGCAAAAGTCAACAGGCTTTTCAAAATCCAAAATATTGCCAAACAGGTGCTTTTGCATTTCGTTTCGAAACTCATCCGCGATCGTCTTGTCTGTCTCACCCCACTCTTCTTGTAAGTCAGCTCGACTCACTCTCCTCACTGGAGAAATGAAATCTGATCTGTGATGCAACTGTCGTTCGGCGCGGCTGCTCGTTCAGTTTTTAATTGTAGTGTCTGTTCTTTTACTGAACTAAAAGTATTAGTTAGATGTCTGATATGTTAGCCTATGTATTGTTATGCTATTATTCTCCCACGATTCTGAAAACAAGAATTAGACAACCAAACAAAATATGTAATTTGAGTTTCTGAATAAATGTTTTTTTTTAATGTTATAAATGAGTCTATTTATAAATGTCTAAAATGTTATAAATGAGTGTATTTAAAAATATTTATTCATTTAAATGAATTCATTATGTAGCTAAAAAATCATTTGAAAAATGACTTGTTTCGTCCAGAGTTTTTGAATGAAAATCTATATTTGAAGCGTATCATTAGTTCCAAAGGTTTATTACTCGTTTTGATCGAGGCTGCCGCAACATCAGTTTATATCCGGATTAAAAACTTTTCTCCAAATACTTTCGTTATTATTTAATGTTTGCAACATAGAAATGTAGCCTACTGTGTAAGTAGACTGTTTGTGTAGACCGTTTCAAACATAAAGCTTGGCTACATGATGAGCGCTGCGCTGCTCTATCTGGATCAGCGGCTGTGCGAAAGCAGGTTTAAATATTCCGATGTGACTGTGTTTTCAAAGGTTTAATAGACATAGCAGAATCACCGTCATTTAGGAATAAGATCACGTGTGTTTTAATCGAGATCGCGATCTTTTAATGATTAAATGTGCATACATATGAGCCTATAGCCTATGTTTTTTTTGTAGCCCATGTCATATTTGTACCAGACCTCAAAATTAACCCGGGCCTAGGCCCGGGCGGCCCCCCTGCTTCCGCGACCTTAGAGACTGAACAGTCTGAACAGATGACTTACCCGTCCTGAGCCAAAAACTGCCTCCTGGGCGTATTTCACCAGACACTCCTTGCAGAACAAATGGCCATCTGTACACTGGGTCATCTCCTCGAAGGCAAACTCCCCACAGCAGCAGCCACACTCAATCAACTGGCCGTCCTGGTCAAAAGTGTCACATGCTCTCAACACAAAGTTTAGTATTATAATCTACAACACATTACAAGGCTGAACAAGGTCCCTCTGATCTGCTTTTAGAGCTGGAACTGTCTGTTTTATACAATAATTTACAACTGTGGAAAGGGACAAAATAACTCTCACACTCTAAATTGTTAAGTTTTTTTTTTTAAATGATGTGGATTGACATGTGATTACAGGAGCATTAAAAGAACATAAACTGGCTCTTCACACCGACCTTTTGATACTGCTCTTCATTCACTTGCAAAGCCAATAGGAAATCTTCATGCTGAAAGTGGAGGAAAAAACCCTCGTAATTATTTCAACAATTAACAGCCTGTCAGCTCAGTTCACCACAACTCTATTTCTTTGGGTTATTGCAGGCGGAACCATCAGAAATAAATGGAAGAAGTGAGCCGTGCCAAGTACCTCAGCCATTTCCTTGGCTTTCTGCTCGTAAAACTGCAGCTCTTTCAAGAGCGACGGCTCCAGTGTAGTCTCGTTACCGCGGCTCCATCTGCGATTCTTCTCCAAAAAATACATCTTTCTCTCCAGTTTAAAAGAACCTGAGATGAACGAGATGCAGTGAGCATTTCACTGTTTACCTGGTTTTATTTTGCGCTTGAAAGGCATGCAAAAAACAAAGACATATGTAGTCACCCTGCTCAAACTTGAAGTCTATGAAGGCGCGCTCATTTGGCTCTCTCCTTCTCTTCTTCTTCCCTGAGGGGTCAGTGGAGTTCTCTTGCCACTTCTTGAGGGCTTCGAATAAGGCCTTTGAGAGTTACCAGAAAGATTAATGCCACACAAATGACTAGTGGTCAAACAATATGGGATGCCAGTTTCTGGATAGTGACATTTACATCTGCTCTGTGTAATTTCTCAGGTGAAAGAAAATGTGACAAAATAGGAATGATACTAATGACAACGAAATACATATCCAAAGCTATTCTGCCAACTAGCAAACTAACCAACCCTAAAACAACTGCTTTTCAAACAGCCTCTTTATTATAGATTCAAACATGGAAGTATAATGTTATACAAATCTCACTGAGAATGAGCACCTCGTCCCTCAGTTTTGCTTAGTTGGCAAGTTTCGAATCTCCACCCACACAGAGGTCACCGTCAAACCCAGAGGCTTGCTATTGGTCAGCACTGTGCATTTGTGTGTCCAGTGCACCAAACTTAAACCCAACGCAAAATTCACATTGGGAAATTTCTCTGCCACTTAAAGTTTATCATGCGAAACTGTTCATTGCGCGGGTGTCGCTCACAAAATTTTGCAGAGCAACAGTAAACATGAATGCAACTTTACACTAAATAGTTGAAAATAGACCTGTATATACACAGGTTTGTTTGGGAATAACATTTGCGGCCAGTTTATTGTGAGTGTTTCTGTTATTTACAAAATGTAATAAATTACTTAAATATTTAAAGGTATTAGTGTATTAATCTTATACTGCTGGTGACAACCAAAGGATTTAGTTAATCAGTCATTTGTAACATTTAAATGTAGCGCACAAAAAAAATGTACGACAATTAAATTAAAACAATATTTAGATTATTTACAATTTTCCATAAAATACACACTGAAAACAGAATATTTTTCACCTTTCGGGTGATTGCATAGTGTCCTTTGAGGCAATTCAGGGCCCACTTGATATCCTGACAGCTCAACATTCTGAAGTCACCCATCAGCATGTCTGCAGCTTGAATGACGACCTCTGGGCCAACAGTCTTTAGTTTGACATAATCAAAATAATTCTCACTTTCCTGCATGACAGAGAAAAAGTAAGTAAATTATACTCTATTAGTTCAATTTTTACAATGCATTCATAGTAACAACATCAAATATATATAAATAAACTATGGATCTGATGAAAATATTGTGCAAACCTGCGTCTCAGAATCATTCGTCTCAAGAAGAACACTGCTTTGTGTCACAACTGAGTTTGCTTTCTTCGGATAATCAGGGTTTTCCAATAATATATTGCATATTCTGTGATAAATAGCCCAAACAATGTCTCACAAAAAAAAAAAAAATTCACACATGAACAAAATACATCTGAGCAAGAAATGAGCAGAAAAAGATTTGTGCTTACACATTTAAATCTTTCAGGTCACCTCTCTCTATCAGTTCTGCTACATATGCGTCTTGCACATCGGGGAAAAGGTCCATCTGAAAATGTCAAAACAAATCAAAATAAACCCCACCTTTAAAGTGCAATATGAATAGTCGGATACTGTAAAATGAGGTGCTACTCAGAAAACTCACCACCCCCTTCACCAGCATATCAATATCAAGGGACGTCCGGCCAGGGTTCTGCTGTATTACGGGTTCTCTGGGTGCTGACGGTCCAGGCCTCTCATTGTCTGCCAGTGCAGGGAAACGTGCAGGAGAGAGAGGGGCCGCCGGCTGCTCATCTCGCCTGACGTCTACTAGCACAGTCTCCTGTGGTGTCCGAGGCCTTTGTGTGGTCCTTTCAGTTCTCGGCCAGACAACCACTTCAATTTTGTTGCCCAAGTCTGACTGACCTGATTCAGTGGTGGGTGGAGCTGAAAAAAACAAACTGGCCTGATTCACCGAGTGTGCACTGGCTGAAGGGTCCTTAGGAAGGGGCAGTGAGTCCTTAACAGGCATTGGAGGTCTGTGCAAGGCATTTTCTCTAGATGTCGAGGGTACAGCATTCTGGTCCGTGGTTAAGACACCTATGGCTTGGTTTCCTAATGCAGGATGTGCGGTGACTACAGAAGGATGATGAGTGTGTGCGCTGGTAGGATGGCTGTTGGATCCAGATGCCTGGCTTGGGAAGGTGCTCGCACCCCACTTGGCAGCAGGTCGGATCAGCTCACGATGAGGTGAGGGCTGTGGCTGCCAGATGGAAAGAGAGCGTATGAATAATATTTGAACAGGAACTGCTCATCACGTTTTAGTGCAGTAATTACAGATCCATTTTCTGGAAATCAGACATTTAAGCACTGAGCAGAAAGAACATTTCTCTCAACTCTTTCTCTGTAGTTGTCACTTTTCTTGAGAAAAAAATACTTTTTTATTGTCAAACCAAAAATAGTGCTGCTAAAAAGTATTTAGACAATTAAGGAACACTTAAAAATTATTAATAACCATTAGACAGTAGACTTCAGAAGATATTATATAATTTTCACACCAGTACAGTATCCATGTTCAATATGGTTATATGCGCAAATTGCCTACCAGTGTTATTTTAGTATCATTGAGTTTTTATCAAGAACAGTAAATAACAGTTTTCATTAATATATACATTTAGATTTTTTTGTTTTACTAAATTAGATATTCAAGTTTAACTAAATTAAAATGAAAAATGTTGTCTTGGAAACAAGTTGAAAACTACATTAAGATGAAGCTGAAAAGTAAATGAAATTGTTAATTTACACCTTAAAGGATTAGTTTAACCAAAAATTAAAGAAACGTGTAGCGGAGTGCCAGAGTGCCTGTGTGTAATTTGAACAAAAACTCTGGTGTAATTTGAACGGGAGCGGGCGGTCTAACAATATCCCATTCCCGACATCCTTTCAGAACAGCATCTGCTCTTTATTCTTATTGACCACCGTACAGCCTGCACTCAGGACTGTTATGCACGCGCTGCACGCATGAACCAGCGCTTCCTGAGTCACGCATTTTATTTGCGAGGTCTGTGCGCAGCATGTGAATAACGATGCTCAGAGCAGGCTGTAGCCTACCGGTGTGGTAAATACGGTCCTCAGACAGAACAGGCAGGTTGTCGATGAGTGACAGAGCAGAATAAGGATGGAGCGAAGTGTGGCTGCGCTGTCCTTGAAGGACGTTCAACTCGTTTTTGTTTATATTTTGCTTAGCCTATCATTTTAAATGACAGATGACGTAGCCTATTTATTTTAATTTTTTTCTCTGCGACACTTTTCCTACTGTGTACAGCAAAATGTTAAACGAATTTAGTATTTTGACAAGACGAATAAAAATAGCTAGGCTATTTCTGTACAACCTACATTTTTATTTTTTTCTGTCTGCGACATTTTTCGTATTGTGTTATAAATGTTAAACGAATTGTATCCTGACAAGACGAATAAAAATAAGAAATAAAATTTTTGTACAACATTTTTATTTTCTCTGGCAGCAGTTGCGGTCAATAACTTCAAGACTCTTGACAAGACAAATTATATAAATACAATTTTGTGCAGACTACACTTTTATTTGTCAGCCCATCTCTCTTTCTTTCAGTAGCGGAAATTTAAATGTGAGATTCTGGAAACGAGATCTAAATTTAGCGGTAACGGTCGGGTCGGGAAGAAAATTATTCTAAACGGACAGCGGGTGAACAAAGAGTGAATACATAGCGGGAGCGGGTGGGAGTGGAATATAACCTCGCGGGAGCGGGACTAAAAAAATAGTCCCGCGCAGACCTCTACTTTGAACGGCCATATCTCCCTAACGGCGCGGCGGATCCGCACCAAATTCGGGGGATCCCTTCAACTTGAGGAACCCTCTCAAACGCCGAATCGAGTGTATGTCTCGAGGCCCCCTTTCGAAAGAGACCACCCCCGCATCGATAGCTACCGTACCGACACGCGGAGGGTGGCGTTCGAGAGGGCTCCTCGAGCTGAAGGGATCGCCGCCGCATTCGCGAGATAGTGACACCAGCCAACACTTTCACTTCAGTAAGGAGAGCTCTTGTTCAGGCAGCAGCATTCAAGCGTTGTCTTATTCGACTGTAAGTGCCCTGCGAAGTAGACTTCACATGATATTCCGCCATGAATCCAGTTCCAAAGGAACGTACACGTTGCATTCAAAGAGCATTAAAGTGCGCGGGACGTGAATTTAAATTGTATTTATTTACAGAGGTATATTATGTCACACAGTTTGGACATACGAATGGGAAAGTGTCCAAAATTTTGACTGGTACTGTACTATAATATACACAAAGAATATCTGCCGATATATCGATATCGGCCTTTTTTTACCCCCTAATATTGGTATCGGCCCCCAAAAAAACCCATATCGGTCGGGCTCTACTGTTAAGTAAGTTTCATTCAAATAATTTGAATTTAAATTATTGTTTCAAGTTTAAATTTATTCATTTAGAAGACCCTTTTATCAGCAACTTACAAATGAGGAAAAAATATTTATCATTTGTTAATTTATTTACTGATTAGGTAAGTAACCATGTAACAATCTGGATAACACGGTCATCCAGTCATATTGCAAAAAAGAAAAACCCTTCAAGACAATGGGGTCAACTTTGCTTCAGGGTTGTGATCACTTTAATATTTTATTTTTTACTAGGGGTGCAACGGATCGTAGATGATCCGTGATCCGTACGGACCAGGCCCCACGGTTCGGCACGCATGTGATTCGCGGATTAACTGTTACGTTTAACCATCATAGAGTGAAAGTTTATCATTTACACATGTTTTGTCTTGCCAATTTACACATTCAAGCAATTTAAACTCGCGCGCTGATTTCTGTGCACCCACCCGCCACACGAGAAGCGCACACACACAGAGAGAGAGACACAGCGTGAACAGCGAATTGATTCCTCTTTTACATGCACACAAAGTTATGATACAATACCCGTTTTGGCAAGTATTCTAGTAAAAACAGTCAGTTATGTCTTAAGTGAATGTAAACAGCTAAGAAAAAACCCTGATGTGCGTCAGTATTAGGTCCGTGCATTTGGTCTTAAAGAGACAGCAGCCAATAAATACCTGCTTCTGCTAATCAAATAACACCACAGCTCTAACGAAGATTAATCTGTATTTAACTTGTGCAGTGAGCACTATTGTGTTATTTTA
>NW_015656360.1:2796332-2817542 GCF_001515625.1 Sinocyclocheilus rhinocerous
AAAGTTTATCATTTGCACATGTTTTGTCTTGCCAATTTACACATTCAAGCAATTTAAACTCGCGCGCTGATTTCTGTGCACCCACCCGCCACACGAGAAGCGCACACACACAGAGAGAGAGACACAGCGTGAACAGCGAATTGATTCCTCTTTTACATGCACACAAAGTTATGATACAATACCCGTTTTGGCAAGTATTCTAGTAAAAACAGTCAGTTATGTCTTAAGTGAATGTAAACAGCTAAGAAAAAACCCTGATGTGCGTCAGTATTAGGTCCGTGCATTTGGTCTTAAAGAGACAGCAGCCAATAAATACCTGCTTCTGCTAATCAAATAACACCACAGATCTAACGAAGGTTAATCTGTATTTAACTTGTGCAGTGAGCACTATTGTGTTATTTTACACTTAGTTATTACATTTCTGTACCTGAATACTACTGTTACTGACTTTATTTGTAACTGTGTTATGTAGTATTCATCAATGCTTGTAATTTGTGTAGTTGTTCTTGTTTTATTACTAACTTTATTAGTTAAGCTAGTATTTTGTGCTGTGGTATAGAAGTACTTAAAGTAAGCTTTCACAAATTTATTTTTTTTGCTCATCCGAAAAATGATCCAATCTGTGACTCAAAATCCGTAATATGATCCGAACCGTGAGTTTTGTGATCCGTTGCACCACTATTTTTAACATCAGTATTTTTAGAAAACAAGGAGACTAACCACCATTTAAAGCAAATGTAAAATGTGCTGAAGTATCAGGTCAAAGCACAAGCAATTATTTCGAATTATTTTATTATTTACATTTATCATACACTTCTGGGTCATTCGGTGTCAAATCAACCAAAATTATGAAACTTCCCTGGCTCAAATTTTTGATTTTGTTAATATTTTTTCTGTAGAAAGACAAGCATAAATAGTAGTGAAAGCCAAAATATTAAATGTCACAGATATTTATATTTATTGAGTAATCCACTATTTTGTAGAGGGGGGTCAAAACGACAATTTTCACCTGAGATTTGGAGCCAATTTACAGGGGTATAAAAATGACTTTAAAAAGCTGGCAGCATCATTATTTTATTTTTATACAGAGATTGGTAGCTCTATTAGTCAAATCTGTTGACTTCAGCAATCTTTGTTTCATTATATGCAAACAGCGACCGTTCAAAAATGGCAAAAAACATTTATTGTGCTTTTTGCCTCAAGTTTGCTTGCCTGTAACTCAAGAAGTATTAAAGATATCTTAATATCCTTTTAGATTCTGGTTCTTAACCAACTTTCCTTTTGGTATCTTCATTTTAAAGGCCCTCGATGATTCAATCCCAGAGATATGAAGATCTCAATGCAGCTCCATGAGTAAACTGGACAATTGTACACATTTTCAGTGGTCAAAAACCAAATGTGGGTCATTTTGCATACAGCTGATTTTTTCTTTTTTCTTTTAACCCTTTAACTGTCACCCGTCCCCTCTGTGGGATGCCTAAGTTTACTTCACTATATTACAATTAAATCCTAATCTAATCATGACAAACTATATATCGTTGGAAAGTAGGGCTGTGCGAGGAGTTCTGACCTTTGTCAAAAAAAGTCTTCTTTGTTGCCGTTTTTTCTATCACACTTTAGAAATCATCAGAAATTACATATCAATTGAAAATTTAATTCTCAAAATTCATTCTTTGAAACCCATTTTAAAATCAAACATTGCATTACCGTGAAAATGGTACATCAATATCATGTTACAAAATGTTTTCGTTCATTAATTATAGAAATTTAAGTTTGGATCATGCACTTTCATGTCTATGTTCAAAAATGTGAGTGACAGTTAAGGGGCTAAAAAGGAATATCTGAAGAGCAAATAATGTTGAAACTAGAAATGTATCTTGTGATTTTCTATCAACACAGCTGCATTGAGCGTACCTGAGTGCCATGAATAATCTTTTTTCGGTAACACTTTACAATAAGGTTCATTAGTTAACATTAGTTAACTATTTCAGTTAACACGAACTAAGAATGAACAATACTTCTACAGCATTTACTAATCTTAGTTAATGTTAATTCCAACATTTACTAATGCATTATTAAAATCAAAAGTTGTGCTTATTAACATTATATTAACATTAGTTAATGTACTGTGAATTAACATGAACTAACATTAACAAAGATTAATAAATACTGTAATAAATGTATTGTTCATTGTTTGTTCATGTTAGTTAATACATTAACATTAACTAATGGAACCTTATTCAATATATTTTAATATCTTTCTAGATTCTCATTCTTAATAAACTTTCCTATTGAAATTTAAGATATCTTTAACACTTCTTGAATTATAAACTTGAACTTGTATACTTAGGGAAATTTTTTTGGGGGGCACTCAGAGAGGTGTGTTCCATTCCATTGTTTTGATAAGAGGGAAACAAGATACATTTCAGTATTATTTGTGAAAGTGTGAAAGTGAAAGTGAAGTGACATGTGGCCAAGTATGGTGACCCATACTCGGAATTAGTGCTCTGCATTTATCCCATCCAAAGTGCACACACACAGCAGTGAACACACACACACTGTGAACACACACCCGGAGCAGTGGGCAGCCATTTTTTGCTGCGGCGCCCGGGGAGCAGTTGGTTACGAGTCCGACTCTCTAACCATTAGGCCACGACTTCCCCATAACCAAATTTGTTCTTCAGACATTCCTCTTTAAACACAATAACTATCAGCTGTTTAAATTTTAAAATGTTACCTACATTGATTGCTACCAGCTATTAACCATTGAAAATGGGTAAAATTTAAAATTTTTGGACAAAATGTTTGAAAAAAGTATCAGCTGTATGCAAAGTGATTTGGTTTTTGACCACTGAAACCGTGAACAATTTACCAGTTTACTCATGGAGCTGCATTGAGATCTCCATATCTCTGGGACTGAATCATCGAGGGCCTTTAAAATAAAAATACCAAAAGGAAAGTTTGTTAAGAACCAGAAAAAAAAATGTTGTGAGTGTGTGTGTGTGTGTCTAAGTGCATCTTCAGCTGCTTCTTTAAAGATGTGATGTCTGACAAAATTCAAATCAAATTCAAACAAAATTCAAACCAAATAGGAATAACATCTGTGCAAAGTACCAAAGTCAAATGCAGATGCATTCTTTACACGTTTTTCCATGTATTCACAGTTTTGAACAACTATCATGCAATATCATTATACTGTTAACTATATACTGTTATAAAAACCATATCACCAGGTCACTGTTGACTCTTACCACTAGGCTATATTATCAAATTCATGAATTCCGCAGATATGCATTGCTAAGTGTGTAGGGAGAAGTGAATACTACACAGGGACACTGTGAATTGGAACGCATCTCCAGTTACCTCTAAGATGCGCACATCCTCCTCCTCTTCATCATCCTTGACCACGACAGGGACATTTGGTACGAATTTGACAGGTTCGTCATCAGACTCCGACGATGAGGATATGGTTATGTAGGACGTCTTCGTCCTAACTCTTTTAGCTAACAAAATAACACAACAAAAGGGTTATGACATGCAGAATACCACTATTACTTACAATAAAGATGAAAGTAACGCCAAAATAAAGGCTTGGTGTCAATACCTCGACTGCGATGGGTGTTGAAACTAGCCAGGTGGATGACATCATCATCACTGGACACGTCAGCCATGATAAGACACACAGACTCCCTGAGTCGTCCACCGTCTCTCTCTCACACAAACACCCATGCACACACACAGGAACCTGAAATGAGACAAGCATAGCCGCACATTAATACTCCACATGGTGAATTCATCATGCTTATGATATAAATACAGTCATAGTTCCTTCATGATGCACTTAGATTGGATGTATATGTGCTCCTAAGATTTCATTTCCCATTTCCCACGAAATGATGCAGTTTCCAAACAAGACTGACATTTTTAAAGCAGGCAAGTAAGACAGATTCATAACAACATTATATTCATGACCATTATTCAGCTTGAGTTCATGTACAACAAAAAAATGTAAAGTAAAAGAGTCAGAAGAGTTAATGACCTTTATGAATGAGTGCATTTATATTTAAAATGAGTGCTGTCAATAAGTATCTCTGTGTGCAGAGACTTAAGTGCGTTTTTTGTTTTGTTTATCTATGATGATTCAAATCAAACGCACCTATGACACCCAAACATGCTGTGTAAGTAGTCTGCCCACTAGGTTTTGAAACACAGCCCGTTAATTCCAGTAGATTGGCATAACAGACTAGCTGATCTCGCATAGTAATGCTTAGAAACCCTGTTGATGTTATGATCATTCGTTTTCCTTTCTGTTTTTACACATGTGGACATTGCCAGAGAAGTAAAATATAGAGTAAGATAGAAGAAACAAACAAATCTGTACTCGCTAAAGTTCCTAGCCAGGCTCAGCTAACGTTAGCTATTTGGCGTTAACCCCCCGCGCCAGCTGACATCAGTTAAACAAGGCAGATTTTCATTATCAGCCGGGTATTTCATCCCAACCTAATGGCGAGGACAAACGAACTCTAATAAGACTACAACGCACGAAGACTGCTTAATAAATTTGCACGTACCTCTCAGTCACAATATCCAGCACATCGAAAGCGTATGATCGCCGGATATCGAAACAAACGGCCAAAACAAGCCAGCGTGTGACATCAGACGCACATGCGTCTTGCTGTAGGCGGAACCACGGAGGGTCATGGGAGTTGTAGTTCTTTTCTGTTATTTATTTCTGGATGCCCTCTAGGTGTCTCTGTTTTCCTTTAATACAGTTTTACAATCACTTTGATGAAAATCTCGACGTAAATTTTCAAAACTCTAGATTCACCAACGATTATCAACTTGCATATTTTTCAACACTCCACACTCTTTTCCCAAGTGCTTGGATACAATACACAGAAAATGTGTTGATTGAAAGTCATCACAACTTAACATCAAATTATTACCATTCAAAATGCAATTCACAAATTACATCTGAGGTGAATGTCTAATCATTTCATTACAATGATCTTACTATCATTTGAAATAACTGATAAGGGTAAGTAGCCTGACTGTTGAATTATTCTTAATTCATTGTTTTATGAAAACTGACAGACAATTCCATGTTTAGACCTAATGAAAGTTTCAGGATAATAAGATCCATTGACACTAATTGCGTTGAAACATTTGGACTACATGATATATGGATATAACATTTCAACATTATTCTTTTCCAGACACTGTTTCTATGGTCCCATGTAGCCTACCACCTTTCTGGGTTTCCAGATTCGACATAGCTGTATGTGTAAAAGCCCATGTAATGTGAACCTGTATCCAAATCCACAAGTTGGTGAAAATAAAACTGTACTGTACTGTATTTATTTATTTATTTAGCTATATTCTACATGAATATTAGCGAACTTGTCTTCCATATAATGTTTATGGCGATTTGCAGACAAATCCTTGCCATTATCTTTCTCTCTAGATACACAGACAGACAGACAGACAGATAGATCCAAGTCACATCCAAGTCAAACAAAGTCACCATCCTTAACTTTATTTCATGAAAATGGAAAATATGCTGGCTCTGCAGAGATGAACAGTGGGCAATTATGCTCAGACTCCCTTCGGATGCAACAGGCTCTCCTGCAAAAGGTGATGACTAAAATGATGAAGACATTTGAAAGTAAAGTGTAAGTTGAAATGCATGCATCAGATGGCCATCCTCATTAAAAACATTTTGTGTTCCAGAATGAATGCTTCATCTGCAAATGACTATACAAACATGTCAGCTATTCATAAAAATTCTCATAAATGCTGGTTTCACCCAGTCAGTCGTCAGTCAAGTTCAGACATTACCCGCATCATAGCAGGAGAATCTATTGATATGTCAATCATTAAAATCGTACCCCTGCAATTATGACTGCCATGCTACCAAAGTAGTAGCCAACTGCCAACAGATGTATTAGCTAACAGATGGGATCTCCTAAATCAGACTTTCATCAAAATAAGAAATAATAGATTTCCTCTAGTGCACTAGAGTTTTTCTGTCCATTCATATAATGATTAAAAGAGTTTGTGAATGTTCACGTGAAGTACAAAATGAGAACACCAACAAAGTTTTGCTGTTTAAAAGAGATTTCTGAATCTGATGATTCAAACGTGTTAACATCTGTTAACAGAGAACATTTTTAGGTCTGGCTCACCGCAGTGATAGTATATGGGATTGCAAAACCTGATATGAAATCCAAATAAATTAATTAATTAATTAACCCACCACCAATAAATGATTAAATATATACTTTTAAGCGTAAGTTTATAATTTTTTTATTTATTTGTTTTGTTAAAATGTATATATTTTTGAATATAACTCCAACAGTTTATGCAATTTCCTGTATCTGTCATGTAATTATTATTTATTAAATTATTAACATATAATAATTATAAATATAAAAAGATCTCTTCATGAAATATCAGTATTGTAGGATTTTTTAAATTAAATTTACAGATGTCTCTCTTGCATTCTAGAAATTTTTATACTTTCATAAAAGGTTTATTATCTTTTTCGTGAAAATGTTTTATACAATACATACAAATCTTTGAGACTTTTGCAGTCATTTATACTTTTTCCTTCTGCTCCAAATGTAACTGAAAGTATTTCTGTGGGAAATATATTGCTTGGTATGAGATATAAATTGTTTACAAGAAAGCATAGCTTCCCTGAACAGTAGCCATGACATTTATTACTCCATTGCACAACTGAAGGAGTGTCAAGAATAAGTCCTAAAAGCATTGACCAGGATAACAGTAGCCAGATAGATGGTTTCAATTATTCAGCATAAAGCAGAACAGCCAGTACATCGTGAGCATGTGAACAAATCTAGACAGAGTAAGTGTTTGGCTTCAATACCACTGGACCACTTAGATAATTTAAAAATGATTGAGAAGAACAGCTTAGTAAAGTCCAGTGTGTATCCAAGAGACTATTGGATGTTTAACAATGCACTGACGTGTTTATGGAAAACAGCCTGAAGTGACACTGTGCATATGTTTGGTGGTGGTGTGACTGTGTATTAGCTGCTCACTGTTCAGCACTGAAGCAAACTTAACTCTGCAGTCAAGCCATGAATACAATGCCTCATTCACTGCTATGGAAATTCTTGACTATGTCGCCAAATTTATTTTCACTAACAAGGAGAAGGTAAACATAAGAGGAAGCAATGCCCTATTTTTACGTTTTATTTTTACAACCATAAAATAACTTATTTTGAAATAAATCTAAAATGTAACATTCCCTAATTATTCTTTTTAGGGGGACATTTTGCAAACCTAGGACAAAGGATGATTATATTTCTGTTAAGAAAGCTTTCCTGGCTAACCAAAATATAAAAATGTATGTTTTGGAATGTTTTTTTTTTTTTAGATTCAAACGTAAAATATACAGTAGAAATACGTCCAAACCACGAAAGGGATGGTGGAGAGGTACAGCAGATCCGCCAGAGCCAAGTTCACAATGTACACATACATCGACCCAGTTACGCGCACAGAGGTGTTCATGATGATCAAAGTGTAAATGTTTCCAATTACTCCAACCAAACACATGATGGTCAAAATTGTGCCGAGTATGGATGTTATTAGTATATCGTATGAAGACGCGGGCGCGTGCTCGTCGGGTCCTGTTATTGTTGGTGAGATGTTGGCAAATGCAGCCGTGATATTCACCTGAATCCTCACACCAAGTGGATCATCTGATTCCATTTTAAAAAGCGTCACTTCATTTCTTGGTGAAGTTCATTTTAACAACTGTTAAGAGCAGCAAAATGTGCGTCAAAAATCAGAGTTACCTGAAATTTCCATTATCCAAAATATGGCTATTAACTTACCAATATATGCATTACTTCTAATGTATTTCCAGGTGACGCTCTAAAAACGTACATACATTGTAAATCGGTGTAAATAAACAAAAACAAATGTGCGCAAAATGAGCCGCGTTCTCATCGTCTGCGCGTAAAACTTCCAAGACGGCAGGTCCAGTTGATGTAATATTGTCGTAGCCCCGCGGTCGTGGGTGGGATTTATGACAATCACTCGGGTCTAGTACGTACTGCATCACATATAGAACAATAAAGGATTTTAGCTTTTTGAATGCGCACTGCGCGCGTTTCACCGAATGCTTCAGTTACTTCTGTTTGTTTTGAAGTATCAGCAAGGAATTGGCAAGAAATCTTGCACTTATGAATAAAAGAAACAAATAAAGTTATTACAAAGTTTATCATTACAATTACAAAAAAATAATTGAATTGAATTTTTTATTAAAATTACTACACGTCATATATAAAAGTGAGTTAAATTCAAAATATGAATTTTATAAAATTTAAAACATTATTACTTTGCATACTTTTACATTAGAAAACGTTTACATTAGCCTATTATAAAATATTTGTTTCCGTCTACTATACAACTTACAATACAATAATTTCTGTTGTTTAGAATTTTCAGTAATTAATTTTAAAGTGGATTAAAGTGTTTTTCAAACTTTTGGTACCACTTTGATTTTACTTAAGGCAGCAGTTAAACTTATGTTTTCAATCATATTCAGTCAAATTGATCTGAAATATGTGAGTGCAGATGTCCATCATAACCTTTAAAGGATTTTAAAAGTAAAGCTGTAAATACTGAGGTCAAATGTACATTATTAATTTCAGTAACACTGTGCAGATTACCTTTATTTGTTTTTGCTGCTTATATTTCAAAGTTTTTCCAAATGTATAAAAACAGCTCAAGTTTGACAATACTGAGATCTAGGTTTATCAAAATAACATTTTGTTGTAAATCAAATCAAATCAAATTAAATCAAATCAAAATGTATTTATAAAGCCCCTTCAAAACACAGAGTGTACCAAAGTGCTTACAATTTCAAAGAAATTAGATAAAACATAATAAAATGCAAAGAAAGAGATAATTTAAAAAATCAAGAAAGAAAATAAAAAAAATAAAATGAAATAAAAATAAACTAATATGAATGCATCTAGATTATTTCAAAATAATGCATATAATCAATAGTCCTCACAAAGTAGCAAGGGCCTCATCAAACAAATATATCTTAAGATGAGTTTTAAACATGTTTACAGAGGTAGACAATCTGACAGATATTGGTAAATCATTCCACAACTTTGGGGCAGCAACTGAGAAAGCACAATCTCCTTTGCCTTTTAAACGTGGACGGTTGGGAGCAGTTGGTCTTGGGATCTCAGAGATCTCTGTGAACAATGACAATTTATGAGCTCAGAAACATATTTTGGTGCCAGTCCGTGTAGGGCTTTAAAAGTACAGAGTTACCTGAAAATTTCCATTATCCAATACATGGCTATTAACTTACCAATATATACATTACTTCTAATGTATTTCCAGGTGACGCTCTAAAAACGTACATACATAGTAAATCAGTAAAGCACCTTATATTTTATCCTAAAATGAACAGGTAGCCAGTGTACAGAGGCCAGAATAGGGGATATATGATCCCTCTTTCTTGTGTTTGTCAGCAACCTTGCTGCAGCATTTTGTACACTCTGAAGACGTCAAAGCAAAGACTGACTTACACCCAGGTACAAAGCATTACAATAGTCAAGACGTGAAGAAATAAAAGCATGAATTACTTTCTCCAGATCACTGAAAGATGAGAGAGATTTGAGTTTAGCGATATTTCACAGTTGAAAGAAACTATTCTTCACCACTGAATTGATTTGTCTGTCAAACTTTAACTCTGTGTCAAAAATAAAACCCAAATTCTTAACGTAAGTATGCAGATTGGATGACAAAGGACCTAGACTATATTTTTTGCACAGTTATAGGGCCAAATATAATAATGAAGAAAGTTAATTCATCCAGCATTTTAGTTCTTTTAGAAATTCAAAGATTGATTTAACACATATATCATCTCCAGACTTTATCGGCAAATACATCTGGGTGTTGTCAGCATAACAGTGGTATGAAATACTATATTTCTTAAAAATAGAACCAAGAGGAAGCATATAGAGTATAATCAATAATAATGTATAATAAAAATAACATTGGTCCCAGAATGGAACCTTGAGGGACCCCACAGATAATAGAAGCTATTGATGATGAAAAGTTTACAATTTTAACAGAAAAGGTTCTATTTTGAAGATAAAACCAACTTATGCCAGTTCCTTGGATGCCCACATGTTGCTTTAAACGTTCAATTAGGATGGTATGGTCAATTGTATCAAATGCTGGGCTAAGATCCAGCAGAACTTTAGGCAGCATTGCTACCAGAGTCAGTTTTTAATAAAAGGTCATTAGCTACCCTAAGAAGAGCTGATTCTGTGCTATAACCTGATCTAAAACCAGATTAAAATTGATCAAAAACCTAATTTTTTTGTTAAAAACGAAGTAAGCTGACTAAAAATAATCTTTTCTCAAATTTTAGATAAAAATGGTAGCTTAGATATTGGCCGAAAATTATTTAGATCTGCAAGACCTAGACCAGGCTTTTTAAGAAGGGGCTGGACAACCGCATACTTAAGGCTTGAAGGAACACAACCACTTGTCAGACTGCAGTTTATAATAGAAAGGATTCTTGGTCCAATAGCTTGACATACAGCTTGGGGGGGAAGAACATCACTTGTAATAAATATTTTCAGATTTTTAAAACATTTAAAATGGCTTTGCATATGGGAAATGTTAATACAAAAATGTTGATGGATCTCTCAGATAATTATATTTCCATTACAATAAATAGGTTAGTAAATATCTGGCAGTGAATATGATTTGTGCTGGTCTAAATTAAATTATAAGAACAGCAGAGTGAATTGAGCCAGTGTCAGCAGATGGTGAAAAACTAATTGGCCTTGATTCTCACTCCAGTTTCTGTCAGTAAGTGTACAGAAATAGCCTGGCACCATCAGTGTTGAGTGATTACTGGATGAAGACCTGTAATTTCTGCACAATTATCAACTCTTCTGGAGTGCTGACCATCTGAATTTATGTGCATGGATACAAAATTATATCATCAGGGAGCAGACGGCTCATTTGTCCATTACGCCAATAATAAGCACCGAAAATTATTTAGATCTGCAAGACCAAGACCTAATGCCCTTTATACCCTTCAGATCTCATCTTTCTGCAAAATGCATCAAGACTGAAACATTATTAAAAGACTTTTTTCAGGATTCAATTTTTGTTTTTGATTATATGTTATGTTTATGCCTTTTCAGTAGATGCTGTTTGGATGCTGAAAGAAAAAAAAGACAGACATTTCATTTACTGGAAAACACACTCATTGAAATGAAATGCAGCTGTAAGGGGTTCAAAGACGCTTCAACACATCATGAAAGCTCTGGATCTTTTCAAATGCAGAAATGCATTTCATTAGGAGACAAATGTGTCCTCTTTGAGTCCATTTGTCAAAGCATTTTTTCTGCACTGAAGTTATTTCAAAGAGACTGCTCATTAGGCTTCAGTTGTACAGGAAGCGTATTATATCAAATATAAAACATATAGGTGGATTCAAATAAAATAATTTTTCTGCAATAAAGGTTGTAGAATTATTAGTAACAATAAAGACAACCAATGTTAAACAAACTCACTGCTTTTATCTGGATGAATAAATCTTGCTTCATTTGCGAATGCTGCATTTTTGTCGTAGACTGTATTCCAGTGGTTGATATACAGTATCTCCTAATTCACCTTCTGTGTCCTTCATGGTTCTGGCAAGGTGACAGCAACAGAAGGAGACATTTCTACTGCTCTCCAAACGTCTCCTTACTGAACTTTATACTTCTATGAGACAATATTGAGCACAACAACCAATGCAGTGCAGAATGCCAGCATTATTAACAAAGTTAGAGATATAATATAAGACGAATCTTATTACCCCAGTTTAAGATAAATGTGTGCTATAATAATTAGCTTAAAGGTAGAGAATATACAAAACTCACTGCTGATAAATTATTTAAAAAATATATATAACAAATAGCTATAATAAGATATAATATATAGATTTTTAAAAAATGCTAATATATAATAATATTTCTAATATAATGCTAATATATATTCACAAATAATTTCCCTCCATGGCATTTTAGATATATTAAAAAAAACTTTGTTTACCAAAATGATAAATCTATCTGAAAATCATATAAAAGTTGTTAATTTACAAATAATGCAGAGAATTAAAAAAATATGGTTCGGGTTTGATAACAAAAGCCTGGATAACAAAATAATATAAAGTATGAGATAAAAACATTTGCAAGGATATAAATCAGATACATAAATCATTTATGTAGAAAGTTCTGCATAATCTACGAGAGGGAGTTCAGGTTTGATAACAAAAGCCAGGAGAATTTCTTCTGCCTATTGTCTATTACTGTGACAGCTTTTGATCTGTTTGTGCTGGAAGGAATCTGAGACTGGATGCCATGCACTCTGTGATGCTCTCAGCCAAAATGCTGGGGCAAATTTACTGCAACGTTTTCACTGAGAGAAACTGTTTGAAAGAGCAGTGGTATATAACAGATCTTACTATAAATATGATAGCCGATAAAGCGACTGACTCCAACTGCACAAAACAGAGAAATATCCAGACGTACATCAGTGACAGCTCAGTGTCTGAGCAGGAACGCATCCCTGCCAGGTTACATACAAATGTGGCATTCACTTCCCTTACATTCTGAGAACTGTGAATTCATTTGTGCTGTGAATACCAGCGAAAAGGTAGCTATCATTACTGATATACATCAGATTTAAAGTTGAATAAAGACTTAAAGTGATTAACAATATAATATAATATAATATAATATAATATAATATAAAGATTGACTTGTTACTCATTATTTCGGTCTTTGCATAAGCAATTTTATTTAAAGAGCATGTATGAGATAAAAAAAAAAGTGGTAGCATGAAGTCAAAGGAAAATCATTTATGTAGCAAGTTCTTTATATGGTTGATTGTACACTAAAAAATTATGGGATTTTTTTTTTTTAACCCAAATGCTGGGTTTAGCATTTTATATAATATTTTCACCCAGATGCTGGGTAGTTTTTCTGTAACTCAGCTGCTGGGTCATTTTTTACTGTAATTTTTACTGTTTTTACAGTTTACTGATACCAGTTTTCTTCCCGCAGATTCCCATTGGACAGATTTTAGAGTGCATTTTTATTATTTAAAATGAAAAACCTTCAATATCAGGTTGAATGCCCCAGCCCTATGACAAAAAAAAAAAAAAAACAGCAAATGGGTTAATGTATAAAACCCAACAAGCTGGGTCAAAATTACCCAGCATGTGTTCTGTCCAATATTTACTCAGCGCTGGGTTGCCAAGTAACCCAGAAATAGTTGTTTTTAATTCAGCATTTTTTAGAGTGTAAAATATTGTAAAATATTACTTCCAACCTGGGGCCGGTGGAAATAAACTGCTTACACTAGTCTTACAAATGTTGTCATCCATTTTTTTCCTTCAAGAGTGTAACTTTTTTAAAGTCAGTTACAAAAAGGGGCATGTAGCAAGCCAGTCAGCCATTTTTTTGTGGTTTAAGATGTATTAATGGTTGTGTAAATTATTAATTAAATATTTAAGGACCAAAACAAAAATCAAAACCACAAAAAATGGTTCTGTCCAATATTTACTCAGCGCTGGGTTGCCAAGTAACCCAGAAATAGTTGTTTTAATTCAGCATTTTTTAGAGTGTAAAATATTGTAAAATATTACTTCCAACCTGGGGCCGGTGGAAATAAACTGCTTACACTATCTTACAAATGTTGTCATCCATTTTTTTCCTTCAAGAGTGTAACTTTTTTAAAGTCAGTTACAAAAAGGGGCATGTAGCAAGCCAGTCAGCCATTTTTTTGTGGTTTAAGATGTATTAATGGTTGTGTAAATTATTAATTAAATATTTAAGGACCAAAACAAAAATCAAAACCACAAAAAATGAGTGGCTTAGTGGCTCTCAAGCTCCAAAAAAGACACACATACATGCAAAAAAATTAATAAATAAAAAATAAAATAAATAATAATAATGACAACAACAACAATAATAATAATAATAAATAAATACATTAAAAATAATAATATAAAAAAATAACATAAAAATAGTTTTCACTTGTATCCAGGTCTTTTAAAACCATACAAAAGCTTTGTGTGAGAGAGCTCATGCTTGACATCTCAGGTCACCATTCAAGTTCATTGTATGGAGAAGAGCTGCTTGGTTAATTATGTTCTTTTGTGTTGTAAAGAAGAAAGTAAGTCATACTGGGTTGGAATGACATGATGGTGAGTAAATAATAGTAGAAATTTAAAAAATTCCTCCCAAAATCCCTCAAGATGTCTGTTAATAGCATTCAGAAGGCTCTTTTGTAACCCACAAGGAATTATTTACAGGAAAGTATTCAATTGACGTTTATTTGTATAGGGCTTTTCACCATACAAATCGTTGCAAACCAGCTTCACAGAAAATTCAAGTTTCTACATTACATTTTATCAGTGGTCAGTTTATCAGTTTATCAGTGGTGGTGATGTCAAGGTGAAGTATGACGCACTGCACTGTATTTGATCTTCTCTTACCTATCAAAACTCATTTGAGCTCCTAAAAAGTGAAAAGGTTAGACTGTATTGATGATCTCTCATCTTCTTATGTTGTCTGAACCCCTGAGGTCAGACTTCACGGTTCCTTCGCCAAACCAAAGATCTGGTCTTCATCATCCTGACAGCTCCAGCAGATCTTCATTGATTTCCTTACAGATAGAGGAGCAACTCATTTTCTTAAAGGGGTCCTATTATGCTTTTTCACTTTTTTCAACTGTAGTTAGTCTGTAATGTTGCTGTTTGAGCATAAAAAAGATCTGCAAAGTTACAAAGCTCAAAGTCCACTTCAAAAGGAGATACTTTTCAAAAACTACAACGAACGACTTGTTTGGACTACAACACATATTTTCTGGGATTTGTGATATCACAAAGATCGACGAATGGGATGAGACCGGGTTGAGCTGCACTACAGAAGGCAACGAGTTTAATCACTATGTAGGAGACACGCTAGCTTTCCCAAGGCAGACGAACTCAAATTGATTTGATGTTGACGCAATATTTACACTGAAGCTCGCAGCAGGCGGCTATGGTAAGGGGCGTAACATTTGCCAGCCAGTGTCCTGCAGTGTCTGCGTCTCTCTTCTGAAGGTGAGAGTGTTTTTTTTTGTTATTGTCTGGCCCAGCTAACCAATCACAGCACATTTCGTATTTCAGAAGGCGGGCCTTCATTTGATACAGTAACTATTCGAGCCATTCATGCCAGACTGGGGAGAGAGGTGTTGTAATAATGTAAAATATGTGAAAATTTTATATTTTTATATTGCTCCATTTTTTTTATGTAATATCTACACATTTATTATTTTGACACTGCTGTTCACAGTAAATCTATATAAAAGGCCATAAATTGAAAATGCCCACATGGGGCCAGTTGCTTTGATTCTGTTTAAAGTCAACAATCTGAATGTAATTCTAAACCAGTCCTGCAGACGCCTTGGACACAAGTGCTTGTGCTCACAGTTGCTAAAGGACATTATGTTCGGAGTCACCTGTTCCTTCATTATTTTTGTAGGCAAATAAAACAAAACTGTGCATAATTATGAGGGTCAGTCTGGAGTATAGTAGTAGTTACCCCGAAAATGAATATTTGTTAAAAATTTACTCACCCCCTGGCCTTCCAAGACGTAAAACAGATATTCTCTGCAGTGAATGGGTGCCGTCAGTTCAAACAGCTGATAAAAACATCACAATAATCCACAATTAATCCAAACGACTCGAGTCAGCCAATTAATGTCTGGAAGCAAAAAGCTGTGTTTGTAAGAAACTCAAACCATTGCTTCCATCTAAAATACGAGTCTTCTATCATAATATTGCTTTCTCCAGTGAAAAAGTTTTGATGTGAGAGGACAACAGGGCGGTTAAACGTCTTGACGGATCCATTTCTTTACAAACGCATAGCTTTTCACTTCAAGACATTAACTGACGGACTGGATTATTGTGATGTTTTTATCAGCTATTTGGACTCTCATTCTGACGGCACCCATTCACTGCAGAGGATCCATTGGTGAGAAAGTGATGTAATGCTAAATTTCTCCAAATCTGTTCTGATGAAGAAACAAACTCATCTACATCTTGGATAGCCTGAGGGCGAGTACATTTTCATTTTTGGGTGAACTATTCCTTTAACATTCATTACTAAATAAAATTCACAATATATGTGCAAACAAAGACAAAGAAAAGAGCAAGAAGAAATGGACTGCAATTTAGTTTCTTTAATATAATCTTATTTACACTGAATTTGTTTCAGAAATGTTTAGTACATAGTAAGTTACATTACTCTTGCATCGAATAAACAATGACACTCAGGACCTAATAATTGTACAATGTGATGATACTGGTCACATCACATTACAAAAAGGTTTTTCCTTAGAGAAATATGAAAACAACTGTAACTTCAGGCAAAGTCCATACTCATCTTCAAGCTCACTAGCCATTCCCACAATTACACAACATTAAACGTCACCTCTTTTGTCTTTTATGCCAGTTTAAAAATGGTTCACCACTCTAGGCATTCACGGTCTTTTGGAAAAACTGAAAATTTATTTTTGCACACTTGTCAAAGACACAAATTCTGACCGATCCAATACACATTAAGTGAGGAAAGAGACATTTTAAGACAGAACCAAGAATATAAAGGTGATGGATTTTATTGCATATATCACAAATATGAACATGACCACCGGGGCCCAGCCTACATCACTTGCTAACTCCATCCAGGTCAAAGGTCAGGTGAACCCGTCCTCTTAACGTCCTGAAGAATCAGCAGCAGGTTTAAATACTTTGATTCATTCATAAAATAAAAGAGATTAGTGTACAGCTTTCACAAGAACTCGGCCTTCTCTGAAAACTATGGAATAATGGTAATAGCAGCAATACTTAAAAGGACATTACATGGTAATAAATAATTGGTTTCAAAAAAAAAAAAAAAAAAGAGGAAAAAAAAAAAAAAGGGGTTGAATAAAAATATGAACATGACCACCGGGGCCCAGCCTACATCACTTGCTAACTCCATCCAGGTCAAAGGTCAGGTGAACCCGTCCTCTTAACGTCCTGAAGAATCAGCAGCAGGTTTAAATACTTTGATTCATTCATAAAATAAAAGAGATTAGTGTACAGCTTTCACAAGAACTCGGCCTTCTCTGAAAACTATGGAATAATGGTAATAGCAGCAATACTTAAAAGGACATTACATGGTAATAAATAATTGGTTTCAAAAAAAAAAAAAAAAGAGGAAAAAAAGACAAAAGTGGTTGAATAAACACTATGAGGTTGGCTCATCCTTTAAATTTACAAAGAATAATCTGGTGCCATGCACGTCAAGCACTACATAATGAAATCCAAGACACTCCCCTGCTCTTTCACCACACCGAAACCTGGACCAAACCCCACTCCATCAGAGTCTGCAGATGTACCGCCACAGCTAAAAGGAGCCGAAGGGCATCAACATTCGCCTACAGGGGAATAAACGCTCCATGACGGGTGATTGTACACGTACCAGCGAAAGTGCTGAATGTTACTCGAAGCAGTGGTTTAAAAGAAAAAGACACACAAATAACAGTCTAGAGCTGAATTTCATGGTACGTTACGTTAAAATGGTTACCATATGATAATGGCTGGATTCATTAAAGAGATTAATGGGGTCCATCAAAATTAAGGACAAAAAGAGCTTCTTCAAAACATTCAACATCCGTTTTCTTTGCAAAGCTACACTTAGGAATCCAGTTGAGGTGTGTTAACGGACACAATGGATCAGAATGTTTTTCCAGAAGGTGACAGAAGTTGACTTGCTTCAAAATCTGCAGATTAAAACACCATTCATTAAACATTACCTTTAAAAAATAGGCCTTTTGTTGACAACAGAGGAATGCTCACTGGATAAAAACAATGTTTAAAAAAAAGATTTTATGTAATGAAAATACTGGCTCGCTCTGGAAACTGCTGACTTTGCAAGGGCTTTGGGTCCTTCTCTAGACTGCACATGATCGTTGTGCTTCAGCTGAAGAACATTAACACATGGGCGCTGTGACATTCACAGTTTCCACAAGAGGATGATGACTCGCCGTTAAGCATGTTCTTGATCTTAGACAAAAAAAAAATTTTAGATTTCAAGCAATCGCGTTAATTTCTACAATGAGAACGCTGATGAGTACAGGAAATGGATACCACTGAAATGCCATCCTATAGCACTGAACAGGACGCAAGGAAATAAAGTCAATAAGTGGAGACGATACCGAACATTACAACGCAGACCAACCATGTCCCAAGATGCATTTGCTGTAGGTAAACTGGTTTAATGGTCACAGGCTCTGTGCATGTTAAAATAGTCCACCTAGACTAAAACGTGAGCTCTACTTCATGTAGACCACAGGCTCAGCGAGTCTCTACATACTGCAGCACAAACATACTCGCGTTACAGTCAGACGCTATCAACCCACCGCTTCAGTGACAAAGACAATACAAACTGGATTTCTGAGAGACAAAATAAACGTTGATCAGATTTCTCTGCAACTTATTGTGGTAATGGGAAAACAATTCCCGCATCCCGTTGTGAGGAATCATTAGTCTTTGAGAGTTTTGCCCTTGGGTGGTCGCTCCCCTCCGTTGCAGTTTCAGGCTGGCGGGTGATGCTAAAGTCTGTCAGGAGACACCAGTCCATCTGTCCTAGAGAAGGGGAGGGGGGTGAAAGGGATGGCTGGGGCTGTTTGGTGGGTTTGTGCCATTGCTGGCTGGCTGGACAGGGCACTTGCTCACTCCACTGCAAAGCCGCACGTCTCCTCCACGGCGGTCAGAAGCTTCTCGTAGAGCTTCTCGTATGACTCGTAAGGCGGGATGTCGATCCGGTTGAAGCTGAAGGAATAAGAAAGACGTCAGTATTTCAGAATTCATTCCATCAAACATTTGTATGGTTTAATATTTATAACATGACTTTAATTTCAGTAAAGCACCAAATAGTGTCATATGACAATCCATCGTCTCTTTGGACCATAGAAATAAAGAAGAAAATTAGAATAAAAATTTTTTTTTTTTACAACCGTGCCTTTAAGAAACACTCTTTTTCATGTGAAAAGATAGCAATTGAGTTTTCTGTAAGGTGACTGCAATATAATTTGTACTTTCTTGATCCTTCAATAACAGTGTCTTTGCATATATTCATCTGTGTGAAGTTCATAATGTTGGTTTTGCAGCTTAGTTTCAATAAATGCTTGTTCTAGGCTAGAAAGGAAAGTTTTGAGTGCTGAAGGTTACAGTATGGAAGTACGTACATACATTAGGGCGCACAGTTAGGGGTCTGTTTTTTTTTTATAATTTTGAAAGAAGTCTCTGATGCTCACCAAGGCTGCATTTATTTGATCACAAATACTGTAAAACAGTATTATTGTGAAATATTATTACTAAATATTATTTTATTTATATATATATATATATATATATATAGTTTTTCATATTTAAAAATGTGATTCTACGATGGCAAAGCTGAATTTTCAGCATCATTACTCCAGTCTTCCGTGTCACAAGATCCTTCAGAAACATTCTAGTATAATGATTAAGAAACATTTCTTCTTATTTTCAATGTTGAAAACAGTCTTTTGTTTCAAAAGATCAAGGAAAGTTTGATTCCTCATAACACGATCCCTTTAAAAGACAATAGTGTGTATTTTCATTACTTGAAAACCATAGGCTTTTATTATCTTAGGTTAAGACTAAATCTTACCATGTGTGGGCTTTGGGCAGGTTGTCTGTGTTGGCATCAATTAAATGAATAGTGAAGAGTCTTGGTCCTGCAGAACCTGTAGAACCTTACAAAGATACATTCTAGTTATCACTGTTCTCCAAATCATCACACTCAACAGAAGTGAGCATGAACACCCTATTTTAAAAAGACAATGAAATTCACAACTCATTTAGCTTTCATATTGTTAATAGTAAATCTGAATATTCAGCAGGATGTAATGTAGGGTTGAACTTGATAGTTTTGTTCGTACAGGGAATATTTGAAACATGTTAGGCTACAGCTTTATCAGTTAAAATGGATGAAGAAAAATCATTCAAATTATGAAAAGATCATTTTATAATGCGCATGTAATTTGTTTTTGCTTCAGAATTACATGCACTGATGAATTGTGCATAATAAGTTCAGGGACAATTAATAAATTCTGGTTTCATGTTGCCTTAAGTCAGGGAATTTCTAACTAGGGCTTAAGGCCAATACAAACTAAAAAGTGTCAGACTAGGAAGCTTAACATTGACAAGCACAATCAGGTGTGTTGAAAGTGCACATGGCTTATCCATTAGCCACCTTGCAGTGCTTTGAAGCCTTGTAGAGGGACGCGTGTGGAGCCTGTGACGAACTGTAGCAGTCTGCCTCTCCTCTCCTCGTCAAACGATTCAACCGCCTGCCAGAACCACTTCACTATGTTACTGTCAGCCACACAGTGCTTCAGCCGCGTGTTGGCCTTCCAGTCGTTCAGATCGATCTTGCCCAAACCACCGATGATCAGCTACAATGCAGAGAGAAACAAGCATTTCACCATTTCACCACATTTACTGATAGTAAGGAGAATAGAAAATGATGATGAGGGGGCAGGGAATGGCGTTTGATGGAGATACACTGCTCTTCCAGTTTGGGGTCAGTAAGATGTCAATAATGACAGTAAAGACATTTATGATGTCACGAAAGATTTCTATTCCAAATGAATGCTGTTATTTCCATTCATCAAAAACAATCCTTAAATTATTATGATTTCTACAAAAATATTAAAGGTGACATATCATGAAAATCTGACTTTTCCAGGTTTTAAGTGCTATAATCAGGTCCCTGGGGCATCTACCAACCAAGGAAACGTAAACAAGATAAACCCAGTAACTTTGTTTTGGTAAGCCTTTTTCTGCAAGCGTCTGAGAAAACGAGCGCGTTTGATTTTGCTCACTTGGTGACGTGGCAAAGGGATCTCATTATAATATTAACGCCCCTTAATCTGTAAGTTTACACCCACGGCACTATCATTTTGATTTTGCAAGCGACAACGGTGTACCAGCTCTAATGCCAATGGTGAAAGTTTGAGCAAAACATGCTAACTGTTCTGTGTCTGGCTGCACAGACGAGCACAGAACACTATTTACAGTCCCAGCCT
>NW_015656360.1:2818540-2829022 GCF_001515625.1 Sinocyclocheilus rhinocerous
CCATATATGAGAGGTTTAAAGTCATATGGTTGAAGACGCATGATTTCAGCGCGATAAACATGATAATAAGAAACAAAACAGATGTTTTTTAGCAGGTACGCGCTCTAATGGCGTAGCTCTATTCTGGAAAAGGGGGCAGGGAGCAGCAGCTCATTTGCATTTAAAGAGACAGGCACGAAAAACAGCGTCTTTCTGCTTCCACTCAAAATAGGCATTTTCAAAATGATATAATAAATGATCTGTGGAGTATTTTGAGCTGAAACTTCACAGACACATTCTGGGGACACCAGAGACTTATATTTACATATTGTAAAAAGGGGTATAATATGTCTTCCTTTAAGCAGCATGTTTTCAACTGATAATAAGAAATGTTTCTTGAGCAGCAAATCAGCATAGTAGAATGATTGCTGAAGGATCATGTGACACTGAAGACTGAAATTCAGCTTTGCATCACAGGAATAAATTACATTTTAAAATATACTAAAATAGAAAACTTATTTAAAATTGTTATAATATTTCACAATGCTACTGTTTTACTGTATTTCTGATCAAACAAATGCAGCCTTGAGCCTTGACTAAAAAAAAATCTTACAGACCTCTATGGCTGTCAAAAAAAAATTCGAATTTCGAATATTCGTCAAATAAAAAAATTAAAAAATCCACATTCGAATGCAAAAACGGTGCATTCGAATTTAAGGTCTGCGTCAGCCGTCAGGCAGCCTTATCAGTGGCGCACCTGCTTTCTGTCCGTGTGCTTCAGATGTGCGCGCCCAGAAAACCTTATATCAGATGTTTAAACTAATATGGTTTAAAACGCATGATTTCAGCGCGATAAACATGATCATCAGAACCAAAACAGATGTTTTTAGCAGGTCCGAGCTGTAATGGCGCAACGCACAAGAGCGGCATGTTTAGAAAGCCATGTAAAATTAATGCTTGGGTTCAACTTTTAAAAAACATGTCTAAAGACGTTATGGCGGTTTTTCCCCATCCCACTGTATCTCATGTTTTTAAAATTAAGTAAGTAACCTACTCTTTGTGATTGGTTTTCGGTCCTTTGTATTAAACTATACATATATACACTATAACAATTTTCTAATTGTTTAAGCAACTTTATTAACTATATATGGTTAATAAACATTATTTTAAACATTATGCATTATCTTTTTTTCAAAGATAGTCATGTTATTTTATTACGCTTTGAAGAAACGTGCATAATATTTTGCTCGATGCGCCCTCTTGTGGCCTCAGGAGAGAAGCCAAAAGCTTTTTTCCCCCTAACTGAAATTATGCCTTTTAAATTCTAATATAATTCGAATTTTGATAATATTTAAGTAGAAAATTCAAATTTAGTTTTTCAGTCATTTTGACAGCCCTACAGACCTCTAACTTTTAAATGATAACATTCAAAATTTAAAAAAGCTTGTATGACATAATAATAATACTTTAAACACTTCTCTTCTTATTGGCCATTAAGTCTCACAAATAATATGTAATTAGATTTCATCGTTCCTAATATCTTCCATGAGAGCAATAAGAGTATGTTTAAGTGTCTGATTTAAATTTGGGAAAAAAACAAAAAAATTTGGTTGAAATGTCATATTTAGTGTTTTGATTCTCCTATTCATTATATAATATAAAGGGTCTGTCTCCACCCCTTTTAATGTCTCTGACATTAGCCAGAGCAGTCTTTTCATCAGCCTATCCATTCAGCATGTCTGAAATGTCTGAATTACCTCAAGTTCCTTGTTGTCAAAAGGCTTGAGCAGATGCTGTGGTATAAGTTCGTTGAAGCCCTTCTGCAGGGCGAGGAACTGGGCCTCAATGCCTCGCATGAATCTCCAGTTGACATACAGCCTAACACAGACACAATCAATCATTAGAGACTTGCAGTGGAACGTGGAGAACACTAACAGGCATCTGCAACCCTTAGTTCACCATTAACAACCTCTGATTCATTTCTATTTGGCAATGACTCGCACACAATAACGACTCCCATAAAAATTGACATTCCTTTAACATTCTTGAGCAGTAGCTTATATATCCAGGGTTCACTCAATCAAATTGACAGTGGAAAAGCAGTGAGGCCCCTAAAACCCTCTGCCAAGCCCAACTAGCCATGTGACTGCTGCCCTCTGCTGGCTGACTTTCTCTGAGAGTGTGATCATGAATTTGCTGTGCCTGGTCAGTTCACATGCGTGGACCTCTTCATACCTCACATATTCTTTCTTGTTCTCCTCTGTGACCGGGATGTTTTTGCCGTTTGGTTTCAGCTCATGTTGGAGGAATTTGCCAAAAGCATTATGTTCTACGCAGAAGGTGTGGTCCAAAACAGATGTGATGTCATTCTCTCTAAAAAAACAAAAGACAAATATAGCAAAGTTATTTATATTGTTGCTTACATTCAACAGGCTACCCATTAACAACACATAAATATCAAGCTGTTTTTTTGACCACACTGAATGTTTTTTGTTGTAATTCCCAACATTTGCCATGGTGATTCTCATTATATTCTCATTTTAAAAAAGCCTTTTTTCCCATTCAAATTAGCATACACTAAAAAAGCAGCACAACAAATACTGCCACAACCAAATACTAACACTGTACTCAAGCATGAAGCCTATACTTTCTCTACTTGTGTCATTACATAATTTGGATGTTTTAATTATTCTATTATTTTATTATTATTATTATTTTATTCTAAAATGTGAAAAATCCTAATAACAAGCTGGTGTGTCCTTTAACTGGTGTTGCAGATATTTTAATTATTATTGTATTATTTTAATGCTGAAAAATAAGAATTGGGAAGGGGTTGCTATATTTTTTAAAATCCTATTTCCACCAGATGATAGATTTGTCACATTCTAGCTTGTGTAATTTCAAAATCTTTACTTTAAAAGTGGGACAAGCACAACAGTGCTATTGAAAAGTCTGTGGGAAATATAAGTGCTCTCTCTTGGTCTTAAAGACTTGATTTCTTTAAGCAAAATAAACTTTATTTCATTCTATTGAAATTGATCTGAACATTTCTTATAAAATTCACTCACAGTATCCAGACGAGGCTCTTGTGCAGCTCTGGGTCCACAGTCTCAAGGTCACAAAGCTGGATTGGCTTCCCCAGGAGCTGCTTGTAGAAGGGCAAGGTGAAGCCTCCATTGATGTAGTGCCCGTGGAAAACAGCCAGACCCATAATCCGCCCAACAAAGTGGAAGTAAGACAAGTGGTCCTGAGAAAACAGCAGAGGGCGTGAGAGGAAGTTTAATGAGACCCTGCAGCAGCAGAGTAACGCTTGGTGAACCTTTTCAAGCACACATGACAACCATAGAGTGGTCCAAGAAGCACAGCCTTTGCTGAATTTCTTCATAACATACAGATTTATTGGCTCTTATTTAGGTGAGAAAATGAAACATAGGTCGCTGCACGACTTACAGGGTTGATGGATGAGTCTGGGTTGATCTGTAGTGTGTAGATGTTATCAGTGGAGTACTGAAACAGGCCGTAGTATGGATTCAGCATCTCATGGCAGAGGAGATATAACCATTCCCTGGAACAGGACAGGAATTCAGATAGAAGTCAGATTTTTTTTAAGATGCTCATATATGTGTCTTGCTGGCTGCAGTTCAGTCTAAACTCTGTGCTCAACAGGGGAACACCTGCAATATCGAGACATGATGCCCTGCATGCTGATAAGCCTGGCTGAGATTCAGCTAAACTGTTGAAATTATTAAGTCAGGTCTGGCGTTCGAAAAGAGATGGGGGAATAATGAGGCACAGGGGAAATTAATTAATGAGAACCTTTTGCATGGAACAGATTCATATGCTACCTAGCAACTCCACCGTAATCTAGCCCCTCCTCTCCTCTGAACTTCACCATCAGCCGCTTCTTCAGGTCTTTGGGTCTCATCTTCATGATCTGTCTATAAGACTCCTGTTGCACAGATAGAGCAGAAATGTGATATATTTCTGAGTGAAACATTAATTTACATAAATTACATATTAAAGGGGTCATATGATGCTGCTAAAAAGAACATTATTTTGTGTATTTGGTGTAATGAAATGTGTTTATGCGGTTTAAAGTTAAAAAAACACATTATTTTCCACATACTGTACATTATTGTTTCTCCTCTATGCCCCGCCTTTTTATAAATTGTAAACTAGCTTAAAATAATATGTACATTTTGGCCATTATATCAAATAAGTTTCAAAAGATCGTTTCAAATAAGTTACTGCACTACCATTCAAAAGTTTGGGGTCAATATGATATTATTAAAGAAATGAATACTTTTATTCAGAAAGGGTACATAAAAATTGATCAAAAGTGACAGTAAAGAAGTTTATAAAGTTATAAAAAGTATCCGTTTCAAATTAATGTTGTTCTGATGTTTCTATTCATTAAAGAATGCTAAAAATGTTCCACATTACTAAGAAATGTATTAATAAATCAGCTTTTCAGAATAATATAAATAAGAATCATGTGACATTGAAGACAGAAAATTCAGCTATGCCATCAGGAATAAACTGCATTTTAAAATATAAAACAGTTTTAATTCTAATAATATTACACAATATTATAGGTTTAACTGTATTTTTGATCAAATATATGTAGCCTTGGTGAACACAAGAGACTTAAATCTTACTGACCACAAACATATTAACTCTACACTGGGATAAAAGATTACAATTTGTTTTTCTTTGGAATAATGTGCACTGATGAGTCATGCACAGGATTACCAGTGATGTATATTAAACTAAATAAAGTAGAAAATACAAAATAACAGACATACTCTCCTAAAATTATCTGTCTCATATTGCTCTGTCCAAAAACTGCAGCATTACTTAAGATACTGATATTGGTGTCCTAATGTTGGAAACCAAAAGGCAAGCATCAGTGTGCAAACCTAATGGTGATGCATCTCTAGTCACTTCAAATGACAAAAACAGTTCCACAGTGCTGTTAGAACTAAATTATGCATGCACTACATGACTGGCATTATTCAGCTGTGTGACTGTGAGTACCTCAAAGATCTCCTCACGAGACACTTCTATGCGGCAGTGGCCAGCTTGAGGCTGCTGCAGGGAGAGCTCATGGCGGAGAACTTTAAGTTTCTGGACCAGATCTCTCTCGTAGCGCACCGGTAGCTCCCCGTCACCCTCCTCCATACCAACCTCCATCTGTACAGGCAGAGCCTGGCTCGACTCCTTCCCCTGAGAGTGTTGGCTGCTCATCACATGCAAAACACACATAAATGTCACATGTGTACCAATACATCCACACATTGATAGCAGTTTATCAAGACACTGGACCAAGACATTTTCATGCATCATTTGGGTTACACTCCCACTAGGGACGATTAGGAATTAAATAAATGTTGAGAATTAATTTAATAAACCCTTATACGAGCAAGCAATTATCATTACTAGCAACTTTAATTACACAAGGATGATTTATTCATTGTGGTGAATAATTAACAGGATAATTTAAGAGCTGGAATGAGTAATCAGATGTTATGAGCAAAGCCGATGTGAAAAATGTTTTACCTCATGATGTGGTGTAACCTGGGGTCAGTGAATTGCGTGGTTCTATTATTATGGTCGACAAAATAAATTCGTCCTGACACAGTGCTCCTGATCTCCCAGCCGGGCGGCAGAGGGCCCAGCTCCTCACAACTCACGCTGTTCAAATCCCTGAAGGAGCAAGCGCACCCATCACACTTGGTGCTCAACACATATAACGGTGTCTCTTTTTACCTCCTTTCAGGGTGGGAAATTAACTTTTTTCATCCACCAGCCACAATGGCAGGTGAATGCCCTATTTTACCAGCCACTTGGATTTTACCAACCATTTATATTTTTGTTAAATTCAAAAGAGTGGGTAAGATTTTTTTAATGTTTGAAAAGAAATCTCTTATGCTTAGTACTATTGTGAAATATTACTACAATTTAAAATGAATGTTTCTATATTAACATATTTTCAAATGTAATTTAATCATGTCATGGCAGAGCTGAATTTTCAGTAGCCATTACTTCAGTTTCCAGTGTCACATGATCCTTCAGAAATCAATAAGAAACTTTTCTTACTATTATTATGTTGAAAAGAGTTGTGCTGATTAATATTTTTGTGGAAACCATGATACATTTTTTCAGGATTCTTTTGAAAGTTCTAAAGAACAGCATTATTTTTAAACATATTTTTTTTGTAGCATAAATTACTTGACTATAACTTTTGATCAATTTAATGCATCCTTTCTGAATAAAGGTATGATTTTCTTTAAAAAAAGTAAACTTTCTCCATGCAAGTAGAGCTAGTATTTATTACCCAATTTGAAAAAAAGCTGCCCGGGGCATAACATAGACAGACACCAAGTGGACTTACTTGCCTTAAAGAGATGTTGGTGAAACTGAAGATGAAAACAAACAGTCGACAGTATATAAGAACTTATTCAAAACATACTCACATGTGTGTGTTGAATATACAAGCATGTTATTTGACCAATTTAAGAGGTCACACGCAACAGTGACTGTTAAGGCAAAATAACCTGCCACTGCACAAAAAACATCTGCATTTAGCTGGTGGCATGTGTTGATTTCCCACCCTGCTTTCCTCACTAACAGGCTTCTTCTTGTGTCCCTTTTCTCATGCTTTTGAGGTCATTATTATGATGTTGATCAAATTATTAAGCTTCACAATGTCAACAGTAGCAGCTATTAACTGAGATTGCTGATTATCAAGTTAGCTGATTGTGGACATTAAAGATCTATGATTAGAGTGATTTCACATTAGCAGCGAGGAGCAATCAAACAAGGGCAATCGTTATTTCAGCAAAGGTGGGTGGTGATTAAACCTACCGGGGTATTCTGGGATCATGCCAGGTGCTCACGCCAGTCTGTGTGTGCAGAAAATAGACTTGGCCCTGCACTGTGGTCCTTTGCTCTGTATTAGAAAAGAGAAAAGACACGTTAAGAGTGAATGAGCCACAGTTAACTCAGACGCCAGTTTACACGTAACCTAAACGAGTGCCAGGGCAACTGCAACAGGACGCTGAGCTTCCAGTTCTCAGATGGCACGCAGCTAGTGTGGCATGTCTAGTCTGAGATTTAATTACACTGGCGCCGTCCACTGGTCACGGCAGAGGACTCGACCACAACACCAACAGGGTCAGGCACGGTTACACTCCAATGAGGGGCTTTACCACAGCCAATCCACCGGTGTAATACAGGCCGCAGTGGCCACACGGCTCAGCTAAAGCAGCAGTGCCAGAGTGAATAGACTCCTTTCAGAGCTCAGTTTCCCCAGTTCACTGCACTTCAGTAGCCTCTACCCTGATCACTAAGCTGTATTAGTCTCAGTGGACTCCAGCAGTACTGTGGGTAGGAGATCAGGTATACGCACTAGGGATGTGCAAAACTACATATTTTTATAGTTAAATATTTATATAAACCTCTTATTGCACAAAACTGACAGCCCTCAAAAAAGAACAGTGACCTACAGACTATACATAATGACAGGAACATTGCTCACACCAGGCAATTTGAAGTGAATTTGTTACAAAATCAGTACTCTGATGGCAGTACCAGTGGTGTTTTAAAGCACCGACAAAAAAATGAAAAGCTTAAACAATCAGACGTAAAAAAACACATCCAGGTAAATTTCATCCTCACCCATTCATAACACAGTAACACTTACCGTAGCCCTCAGGGAGGTCGGGGGACTGGTGTCCGTGTGGTCTATTTTGGGGGGTGTGTGCGTGCCCTCTGGAATCTTGGTTTCTGATGCGTTGTGCTTGTAGCCGTTGCTCCTGATTGGGTGACTCAAGTGCACGGCAGTTGCCCCCGCCAGCGGCTCCTGTAGGATCTGTGTATGGCATGGGCTCCTCCATGAAGCAGCTGAGAGGCCGTCCGGGCCCCGAATCTTCAAAGACTGGCCTGAAACATACACATATACACAGCAGGTGCTAAAATACATACAGCCACAAACATTTCACAGGGTCAAATCTACAGTCTTGGTATTGATGAACAAGACAGTGCTTAAAAAAAGTGCATCCTCAAGACAAAAGTTGGCTCACCCTTCATTCTCTACTAGTCCTCTACAGTCAACCACAGGCCCTCCACTGCCAATTCTGTCTCTGGTCTGCAGACTCACTACAAAAATAAACAAAATGGTTAAAGAAAAGTCTTCACATTGAGGCATTTAGTTAGAAGACTCTTCATTTAGTCAAATACTGATTCAGGAATATTAATTTTCATTAGTTTGTTAGTTGACATTTGAATTTACACAAAGTATTTAGACATTTCAATGACACACATAAAATAAAAATATGATCTTGACTGCAAATATCTACAAATAATGCTTTTTTTCAGAACTAACTTCACTTTAATGAGCCAAATTTCATCATAAATGTTTTGAATGAAAAACTGCACTTGTGTTTTCTTTCTTTAAAATAAACTCTCAGTTTGATATTTTGTTATCTAGTGCAAATACTTATTTTAAAAGTGTCATTGAAGTGGCTAAATACATTTTGGGGCCACTGTATCTGAAAAATTCTGTACAAGTTCTATCTGCATTGCTTAATACTTACCAACAATTTGTCCACGGACAGCATCACTGTCAGATGGGTTCAACTTGCATAAGTCTAAACGCTGGTCTGATGGTGAGATAGATAAACAACAAGATGTAATCAAACTAGCTCATCAAACTTTTATAGATTACAGATACACAGTTTACCACAAATTTAATGAAGACATGTAACGACTGTGATGTGGCTAAATAAAGAGATTACGGCAGGCTATAAAAGTATCACACTCACAGCCTGTGTCTTTTAGTCTGCTGATGGCGTTGGACAGGAGCCGCACACAGCCTAAGAAACCCGCACCCTGCTTCTTATGGATCTTCTTATGGTTCCATACGCTAATGGTGATGGAATCTGTCTTCCCAATATACCTGCAAAAAGACTCTCTTTAGCAATTTCCTCCTTTTAAAATCACTAGCTAATATTGTTTCCATTATTTTAAAGATTAACTAAATGACTGAAACTGCACAACATCACGAATACCACTGAGAACAACCAAAATTAGGCATCAGTATCTTTATAGAGGAATTTGCTCACAGGTCGTAATGCTGATTCCACTTGGGGTCCAGTGTGCTTTTGACCGTGTCTGTAGAGTGACATTGCCCCGAGCCATCCACCACCACTTTGGCGAAAGGATCAGGCAAACCTGCAGCAGAACGACAGTGTGGCAGGAAGACAAATAAACAACAGAGGACAAACTCGGCTGTCACAGACTGTCCTCTCACTGCCCGTTACAATCTGGACATCTAAGCAGCTTCTACAATGACAGCTGCAAAAATTTAGATAGACTGAAAATATCTGGATGGCTTTACAGATCCCCAGACCAAAAAGTACGACCATGGAGCTACTGACTTTCAATTGCCAAGTTACAGATTCGCTTACACATAAAGCCTCTGAAAGTCATTTTACAATCACTTTTTTTTTGGCAGGCAATTAAATATGAAAAGTAATGTGAAAAAAAAGTGCTTGTATGAAAAAAAGTTATATAAACTAGATGGTGTTACTAGTTTTTTTAGTATAAATTTGTGTTCCACCATGATGCTGTCAATCTAGTGATCCTGACTGTTTTTGTGCCACATAAATATCACTGTTCTGTAAAGGCTGGAATACACTATGTGACTTCTGAACAGATTTTAAAACACTTGTTGACTTTGTAAATGGTTACAGAGAAAACTGGGCATCATACTCTAAATGACTGAAGTTCTCACGCACTACCAGACTTTCAAGTCGTTCGGACCAGAACATTCTTGCATAGAAACGTGCCTCATGACAAGCAAAAATAATGCATTCTAAAACTGGCGCAAAATATTAAACTTGTTTGATATCATCTGACTGGATGAAATCATAGTCCAAAGCTTAAAAACGGTGCCCTTTATACATTATGTGCCCATTATTTATCTGTAAAATCTGTCATCTCCAAATGGCCAATATCTGTAGTCTGGCTCTGACTTTTGGCAACTAGCATCGAATCCTCCAGACTGCAAATCAGGGCAAAAATCTGGGCAAAAGGTGTGTAGCATATTCCAATTTTAGAGTCAAATTTCGCTTGATGGTTCATGTAACTGAGCTTACACATTCACAGCCAAGCAAAGCTCACTCTTAAAAATGATTCCACCTTACAACTGATTGGCATAGTTTACTGTTAATGTATATGCTAAAAAGTAATCAACAGTATTTTTGTAACATATTTGAGTGTTTCTTAGTCAGCTGTTAGATTATTCAAACTGATAACTGATAAGAACATGAGACTGATTCGTTAATGTGTTTAAATGATTCATTCAAAGAACCAGTAATTCGCTCGAGAATCAGACATCATGGGTTACATCACCAACAGTAGGGTTGTGACGGTGAGGAAATTTTCCCACCGGTTAATCGACGTGTGACAACACCGGTAATACCGGTATCACCGTTGGGG
>NW_015656360.1:2829129-2833154 GCF_001515625.1 Sinocyclocheilus rhinocerous
GTATCACCGTTGGGGTGGGGGGAGGGGTGTTAGTTCGTTTGAGTTTCCCTCTTTTCTTCGCTTTCAAATGGCTTGTAAAAGTGCCGTGCGCATTTTACTTTCACTTTCAAATAAGCGGCAATTGAATTGCCGCAATTCGGCGTCAAGCAATTGTTCGTTTGAGTTTTTCCCAATTTTCCTTGGATTTCTTGGCTTTCAAATAGCTTGAAAAAGCACCGTGCGAGTTTTACTTTCACTTTCAAATTAGGGGCAATTCAGCGTTGATTCAATTCAAGCAACAACAACGTCAAACTCAGAACTTTTATTAACAAAACGAATAAAAATACACCATATAGGCCTATGCCTAATAAAATAACAAATTACTTAGGCTACACAAAGTTTAAATAGGTATATAAAACTGAAAATCAGCAAACACTGTGGAACCAAATAAATAAGAAACATAGAACGTTTATTAGCAAAACGAGTAAGAAAGCTTGGAGGCACGGCATATACACCTTGATGTAAAATAAAATAAATAAAATACACAAAGTTTAAATAAAGTAATCAGCAAACACTGTGGAACCAAATAAATAAGAAACGAATGTTTAAAAAAACTTCCAGTCAATAGGCTTTTCAAAATCTAAAATATTGACAAACAGGCACCTTTGCATTTCCTTTCTAAACAATCTTCTGCCATCGTCTTGTCTTTCTCACCTCACTCATGTCAGTCAGCTCGGCACGTGATAAATAAAATCTGACTCCTGCTCCGTGGTGCACTGTCGTTCACACACAGTTCGTCACGCTGCATTGAGCATTTAGTTTTTAAAAGTGTCTGTCCTCTAACTGAACTAGGCTAAATGATTTTTGTTACTATAAAAAAATCCAAACGACGGTGGGGGGGGCGGTGCCGCGGCAGGCAAATGACGTAACCGGTGTTGCGGCTTAACACCGGTATAACCGAAAACACCGTCTATCGCAGCAAGCCTAACCAACAGTAATCAGATTTTAAATTATTGTCATAAATGTTTATTTTCGTGTTACATTTGCAATCATTTTAGATGCAGTCTGGAGTCCTGTATTATGTTGTTTAGTCATAGCCTTGGCAATGCTTTTTGCTCAGTGTTATTGAAAGGACAGACTCATGCTCTGTGAACCATTCATTCGGTGGCATGAAGCTATGAAGAGCATTTCCACTGAAAGCATTTCAGTGAGTGGGGAAAAAAGACTACTGAGAAATGCATGCTGCATCTGTTGTGGAACATTAAGACTAATAATTTAATGTATTATTATCAGGGACAACTGGTCTTGTTTTGCCTGTCTTCCTCATACATTCTCATGTGACCTTTTGTTATACGAGAAGCATAATGGACATGGCACAGAAACAGGATCTATGAATGACGCACGCCAGGCATTTGAATAATATGTGGGACACACACTGACGAGGCCAGTGGGGCAAACAAGCCTGTCAGTCAGAACAGCTGGGATGGAGAGCTCAGACTGCAGAAAAGTGAAGTGTGCTCATGCTGTAGTGGGTGGAATCTGATGAGGATGAGAATCCCCCCAGTGATACAAGCAGCCAGTGGGCGGCTCTGAACAACTCAGAGGAGAGAGGCACTAATGTTCCAGAATCACAAATGTTTCATACAGCCATTTCTGAGGGGCATTTAAAGTCAAATAATAGTTCATCCAAAAGTAACATTTCAAACTCTTTTAACATTATGTGAAAAACAAAAGGTGAACTTGAAGAATATCCTTGCTACTCTTTTCAACAAAGATGTGAATTTACACTGAAACTGAATGAGGACTGTTGTTGTCAAACTCTAAAACAAAAGAAACCGAAAGCATCACTGATATATGCTCTAAATTTCATGGATTCTGAAATCATTTGATAGCTTTGTGTCATAATTCCACCCAATCTCACCTTGGTGCATTTATAAAAGTTCAAGAGAGAAGTAGTGACATCCAATTTGTGAACTGAATTGTTCTTTTCAATTAAATGGTTGATCCAATTCGCAAAATTGGTCTGAATGATTTTAAAGCAGTTAGCACACTGCTGTATCAGGAAATAATAACTTCAATTTTAGTCTTTTACTTTGACAAAATGATCAGACTGACTTCAAATGACTTTGAAAATAGTGCACAATTATCATGGACTACTGCTACGATACTTTTATGGTGCTTTTTTACCAATTTTTGAAGCTTGAATGCCCAATTTACTGTAATTATATAGAAAAGAGCAACCAGCACATTATTCAAAAGTCATGCAGGTTTGGAGTGACATGAGGGCCAGTAAACAGCAAGGTACACGAAGGATTGTGAAAAAGGAGGTGAAATGAGGTATACTTACGGAAGAAGTCTTTCTTTGCCAGATTCTTGGCACATAATACTGAAAGAAAAATAAAAAAATCATTATCATCCCAAATCATTCAATATATCAACAGATGCACCACTTACTTTGGAATTTATGAACATGTAAAATAAATAATTGAAAGTCTGACGCATTTAAAAGCTTTGCTGCTGATGTGAGTGTGACTGAAAACAGCATTTATCTGCAGAGGCAGCTTTAAAGAGAGAGCTGGGCCTCATTCCACTAACTAACTGACATGACCAGGATCCCTGCCCCTAGTCCCTCAAGAGGGGCTGCTGGGGCCATCCCAGCACAGCCTGAACAGAATAAATCAGACAGACTTCCTCTCAACGCTGTTAGTCAGCACCCCAAATCCACATCTTTTCCCTGGATATGTAAAGCCTAAGCCATCTGCCTGAGAGGTTTTTTTTTTCTTGGCTAGCCTTCACCTAATGTGAAAATGTCAAAGGTCATTCTGTGTTAGGCTGCAATGTGATTTCACGCTTTTCAATGGGATTTGGTGCACTTAAGAGAAGCAGCATTTGTGAATAAGGTTGGTGTCAGCTCATGTTTGACACGCTGTGGTGTGAGACAGAGCAGGTGTGGTCAGCAATATTCATCTTCTCAAAAATGCACTGTGTACACGGAGGACAAGGTAATAGCAAACCAATGACCTGCATCATTTTGGGCAAGAAAAATGCACATAACAGTGGAGAAGTGGTATTAGCAAAGTGCAAAAGCCTATACTGCCCTGCAGTCACAGCACAACAGGAAACTGTGAGGCATCATATGCAGTGCAGCTTGACAATGGTTGATTCTGAATTGTCTGGTTTGAGTGTGTGTGTTACTGGACAAACAGAGAAGGCCTGTGTTCTACCTCTAAAGAGTTTTTCATTTCTCCCATGAGGTCAGAACAGACACAGTACAAATGAATGCCGCACAACACATGACATGGTAAACACAACTTTGTCTGGCAACCATCCAATTTATGGTCTGGCAACCATCCAATTTATGAACATACTAATAAACTTTTAAATGGTTGCAATCTGTCCCTTTCACCACTTTACATGGTTACCCAAAAACATTTATCTGATAGCTGAGTAATGGTGCAGAAAATACTTTTATGCCCAATCGCTCATATGACCTTGTTTAGTAGGGTTGTGATAATTATTACACTGGAAAACCATTAAAGGGTCAGTTTGGCCAAAAATGAAAATTATGTTATCCTTTCATAATTCCAAATATGCAGAACATTTTTATGCAGAAAACAAAAAACATATTGAAAAATTCCCATGGCTACACAATGAAAGTCAGTGGAGTTCAATGTTGTTTTGGACCCCAATGATTTTATTAAATGGCCGAAGCAACGGAAATATTCTTAAAGTGCCCCTATTATGGATTTTTGAAAATTACCTTTTATGCAGTGTGTAACACAGCTCTAAGTGAATTGAAAACATCCTGCAAAGTTTTAAATCTGAGAGTGCACCGTGTATAAAGTTATTGTCTCTCAAAAGAAAGAGTCGACTCTGAATCATTGAAACGAGTCGTTTTTAAAACGAATCCCAAGCGGTTTCATGTTGACGTCAAAATGAAACATTAGCATATTTATGCCCGCCTACTTGTTGCGCGCGCATACCCGGAAAAACTTGAGCCTCCCCTCCCTCAAACACCGTAGCGGATTCCTATGGAGAAGACCTGA
>NW_015656360.1:2833796-2836701 GCF_001515625.1 Sinocyclocheilus rhinocerous
GACCAAACAGACCAATCACCGCAGATTAGCGTCACGCAAAGGAGGGATTTGGAAAACTGAATCGTTAAAACTAATCGTTTGGGAGTCGTTGAGCAAGTAAGGTAAAAATAAATGCATATTATAAGACAATGAAAGTGTTTTATGACCTTGCATGCATGTCAACCTGTTGTTCGGTACTCCCAAAACCAAATGAACCTTTCCATAACCCATAATAGGGGCACTTTAACATGTTAACATAGAGTATTAATACTATATTTATACTGATGAGCTGTAATAAATAGTGTCAATATCTGTACGTATTAGGATAATAATAGCCTAACATTTGAACAATTGAGATGCGGCTCACATACAGTGCAAGGCGTATGCACATGATTTAGGCTACTGTCCGCGCCCAGTAATGGCACCATAATGACCACTTGCAGACACCTGCTTCTCCACTATAAAATAAATTAGCACATAAATAACTATAAAATATACAGAACCGGAATTAGTTGTATTGTGCTTATAACAAACTAAAATTTAAAAAAAAGGGAAAAGAAAATGTTCTAAGAATAATGTTGCAAAAAGTATCTTCTGCAGTGAAATGCCGCTTTCATATTACGTGATCGGAAGTGGAGGAACGTGATATTATGCCTAGAGTCAGTAATTAGGAAAGCTCAAAGTAATAAAGAAAATGTAATTGCTGTATTTATTGATATTGAAAAGGCATATGATATGCTGTGGAGAAGGACGGACTTCTTATCAAACTTAATAAATTAGGAATAAGTGGCTAGATGTATAATTGGGTATTAGATTTCCTGAATTGAAGAATAATAGAAGTTAAAGTAGGCACAGAATATTCAAATAGATATACAGTGGAAAATGGTATCCCACAAGGCAGTGTATGTAGTCCAATATTATTTAATATTATGGTTAATGCCATATTTGATCAGGTTGAAGGAAACATACGCAAGTCACTTTATGCAGATGATGGGGCACTCTGGGTTAGAGGTCGGAATATAGAATATTTAAGAAGGAAAATGCAAAATGCAATAAGGAATGTAGAACAGTGGACAAATAAATGGGGATTTAAACTTTCAATCTCAAAATCACAAGTTATATGTTTTTCCAAACGTCCTAAAACAGTATTACTTAAACTGTATGGGCAAGATCTTGAACAGGTTAAGGTTGTAAGATTCTTGGGAGTGTTTTTTGATGAGAAGTTGACCTGGTGTCAACATATTGATAAGGTTAGGAATAAATGTAAAAAGGTTAATAATGTTTTAAGATGTCTATCAGGACAAGACTGGGGAGCAAGCAGGTCATCGCTCATTAACATCTATCAGGCTCTTTTAAGAGCAGCGTTAGATTATGGTTGCCTAGCATATATGTCAGCATCAGAATCAAACCTTAAAAAACTTGATGTGGAACAGGCACAGGCACTTCGGATTTGTACTAGAGCGTTTAAATCATCACCGGTATCTGCGTTACAAGTTGAGACAGGAGAGATGCCTTTACGTATTAGGAGGATCAAGATCATGCTGGCATATTGGATAAATCTACAAGGGCATAGCGAAGTACATCCCACAAAGGCCATCTTACAAGATTGTTCAGAACATAGTAAAAGTAATTATTACAGTTTCGGATGGATAGGAAATGCAAAAGCACAAAACGCAAGCCTCAGCCAGCTCCAAGTAAGCCCCATTGTGGCACTATCAGCTGTGCCACCTTGGAAATTCATAAAGCCATCTGTAGATATAAGCCTTCAACAAATGTTAAAAGAAAAATCTAAAATAATGCCACAGAGGATAATAGTTTATAAGACAATGAAAGTGTTTTTTGACCTTGCATGCATGTCAACCTGTTGTTGGGGACTCCCAAAACCAAAATATGAACCTTTCATAACCCATAATAGGGGCACTTTAAAAACATCTCCTTTTGAGTTCTGGAGGAGGAACATTATACAGTTTTGAAATGACATGATGAGATTAAAAGATCTTTTTGACTGGTTCCTGTTGATGACAACAGAAGCATCTTCCCTCGATCCCAGCGTGTACATCAAAGAAAACATGCTAGTGTTTCTGCTGTTGCAGCAAAGACAGCAAAAAGCACTTGTACCCTTTTATTTTATGTATTCTTGTTGTCCCTGCAGAAGGCTATTTACATTACATTTACATTTAATCATTTAGCAGACGCTTTTATCCAAAGCGACTTACAAATAAGGAGAACAATAGAAGCAGTCAGACGAACGAGAGAGCAACAGTATACAAGTGCTGTGACAAGTCTCAGTTAGTCTAGCACAGTACACATAGCTAGTTTTTTTTGTTTGTTTTTTTAATAGAATGTAATAGAATAGAATAGGTAAGTGCTAGTATTAGTTCGTCAGGTGCTGGCAAAAAAGATGTCTTTAGGCGTTTTTTGAAAATGGCCAAAGACTCAGCTGTTCGAACTGAGGTACAGTCCAGGAAAAGGTCTGTGATAGTGATTTTGTGCCTCTTTAGGATGGCACCACAAGGCATTGTTCACTTGCAGAATGCAAGCTTCTGGAGGGCGCATAAGTTTGAACTAGCGAGTTTAGGTATATTGGTGCAGCGCCAGTTGTTGTCTTGTAGGCAAACATCAGTACCTTGAATTTGATGCGAGCAGCTACTGGTAGCCAGTGTAAACTAATGAAGAGAGGTGTAACGTGAGCTTTTTTCGGCTCTTTAAAGACCACTCTCGCTGCTGCGTTCTGGATCAGTTGCAGAGGCTTGATAGTACATGCGGGAAGGACTGCCAAGAGAGCATTACAATAGTCCAGTCTGGAGAGAACAAGAGCTTGGACAAGGAGTTGTGCAGCTTGCTCTGATAGGAAGGGTCTAATCTTCCTAATGTTGTATAAGGCAAATCTGCAGGACTGGGCCGTTGTAGCAATATGGTCTGTGAA
>NW_015656360.1:2836739-2837103 GCF_001515625.1 Sinocyclocheilus rhinocerous
GGTCCAAGCACTGAGCCTTGAGGAACCCCAGTAGCAAGAAGTTGTGACTTAGAAACCTCACCCCTCCAAGACACCCTGAAATACCTACCTGAGAGTTAAGACTTGAACCATTGGAGTGCGGTTCCTGAGATGCCCATTTTTATGAGGGTGGACAGGAGGATCTGGTGGTTAACTGTTTCAAAAGCAGCAGACAGATCCAGCAAGATGAGTACTGAGGATTTGGAAGCTGCTCTTGCCAGTCTCAGGGCTTCAGTAACCGAGAGCAGAGCAGTCTCAGTTGAGTGGCCGCTTTTGAAGCCAGATTGGTTGTTGTCCAGGAGGTTGTTCAGTGCAAGGAACATAGAGAGTTGGTTGAACACAACTC
>NW_015656360.1:2838034-2839660 GCF_001515625.1 Sinocyclocheilus rhinocerous
ACGTCTAAATTAACTCATATAAATCAAATATAATTTCGTAAATTGCATAAACAATTATGAACAAAACAGTATCATGTATTTATGCATTGCTTAATACAAAGAGCCAAATCGCCCATCACGCAGATTGCATTTAAAAACATAAGACACGCAGTGAAAAGGAATAAACCACAAATTCGCGACGTGTTTTCTAAAAGTTTAAACTGTTTTAACTTTGCATGGCTACATCTCTTGTGATGATTGGAATGGATACGTTTGGAAACGTCCATCTCCGAGAGGGAAGAGAAGGAGGAGAGAGAGTGTGTATTTGTCATTATGAAGTTATCATTGGTTTGTGGTGTGGAGAATTGGTCATGGATGTTTCTTGTATTATTTATGAAGAATATTGCTGATATTAAGTCATCAGCTGTAAGAGTCGATGAAGGAGGAGGGGGAGGAGGACAGAGTAGAGAAGAGAAAGTTTTGTAAAGTGTGCGAGAGTCATAACAGTAGTTAATTTTGTTGTTCATTTTTGGTATTTATTTATTGAAATTCACCTGACAATACAGTGAAGAAGAAACTGGAGAAGAAACTGGCTGAAATTGAGAAAAGGCAGCCAATTTCTACAGAACAGGAATCATGCAAGCTCAGTTACTAATTGGTCTATGCTGAGGTTTCATGCTGCCCTAATGCATGGTATAGCTTATGCCCTAATAATGAGCCGAGAGGACAGGATCTTCAAAAGGTCAGAGAGCTGGAAATTCATCGCTGTGGACAGAAGAGCCAAACGGCATGCCTCTGTTAGCACCCACACACAGCTCCATGACTTGGGAAGGGCAGTGCCTCATTAGCTGTGAAATTCATCTCAGCATTCACAGGGAGAGACGAGAGCGGGGGTGGGTGGTTCTGTAGTCCATCATGTCTTTCAGCCTCCAGGCTGTCCATCACCTCCCAATAACTTGTTACTGTGGCGACCAATAACCCAAGTGGAGGTGCCGTGATGCATAAGAGGCTCAGATCAAAGTTCACAGGTATGACGGAGCCGAGGCAGATCCCTCAGGAGCAACAGAGGCATAGCTACACCAGTCACGGAGTAATCAAATATACATGCAGCAAATATTTCAAAGCTTTACCACCCTAGCTTCCCTTTAGGAGCTTTCCACATCTGTAGCCATGGAAACAAAGGAGGAATGGAGGCAGAAACTTTGCTGTCAGACACAACTTTCATCACAGGCAGCCAGGGCTGTAACATCCCCTCCATTTAAACCAATTAGTTCACATGAGAGGATTTTATTGCCTCAGACCTAGACTTGTGCCGGTATTCGGTAATGCGATATATCACGGTAATGAATATGCACAATATTGTTATCGTGGGCACTTCTAAATACCGTGAATAATTATGGAACAGATAACATGTAGGCTATAAGACAAGTTTGTACGGGATGTAGTTGTAGTTCATGAACTACAGAGTGATTTGTTTAACATTTACATCATGTTGACAACTTCATGTGTGCTGCACTTAGAATAGGATTTTTTTAAACTAGAGGGTTAATAAAGAAAAAGCTTTTTGAATTATGTTGTAGTAACATTTTTAAGTTGACTAGTTAAAAATCGTAAAAAATCGAGAATCGGTCAAACGTTCTGAAAAAA
>NW_015656360.1:2840595-2841562 GCF_001515625.1 Sinocyclocheilus rhinocerous
TTGACTGTTGAGAATTTTTTGAAGCATTTTCATTGTAGCCTATTATTTCGGAACAGATAACATGTAGGCTATAAGACAAGTTTGTACGGGATGTAGTTGTAGTTCATGAACTACAGAGTGATTTGTTTAACATTTACATCATGTTGACAACTTCATGTGTGCTGCACTTAGAATAGGATTTTTTTAAACTAGAGGGTTAATAAAGAAAAAGCTTTTTGAATTATGTTGTAGTAACATTTTTAAGTTGACTAGTTAAAAATCGTAAAAAATCGAGAATCGGTCAAACGTTCTGAAAAAAATCGAGATTTAATTTTTTTGGCGAAATCGCCCAGCCCTACGCTCACCATAGGCAGCATGTTAATTCTGACCCGGCACTCTAGCACAAACTCCACATGCCATTTTCTACTATAAGAAAGATGTTCATGTTGTTATCTCAGAACTTGAGCCAGCAATCTCCCCCTACTCTAAATTGACCTTTCGCAAAACCTGCCCCCCTTAATTACTGTTGCTACGTCCGACAAACCATAGCACTTTTATGCCATACATCATGTTCTCACGCATTGAAAAATACATCACGGAGCAAAGAGGACACTGACAATGCAACAAATACTGTTTTGTGGCTCTTTAACGTGTCGTGACAGATCGCTGTAGCGCCTCAGTTCAAGCGGCACATGAACTGATCATCTCTTCATCTTTGCTATTCATAGCACGAAATAAACATGAATGAACATCAGAAGGTATATTGTTTCAACTGTGAAAAGATGTCAATACACTATTTTTCAAGTTCAAGTCCACCGACGTTAATCTACTCTCCTGTCTGGTTTGTTTGTTGGACAAAAATGGCGGATTCGGCGTTATAATATGTCAGACTGCCTGTTAATCAAACTCCTTGCGAAAGGGCCAATTGAGCAGCCAATATTGGGCAAAGTACAGAAATAACTGGGGCTAAAGAAATGCCTGCAGGCAG
>NW_015656360.1:2841572-2841796 GCF_001515625.1 Sinocyclocheilus rhinocerous
TTTTTAAAACATTTTTATCAGTTTTATGCAATTTACAGGAAAAATAAGTCTGTTAACTACATTTAAGAAGGCAACTCTGAAATTATAGAACAAAAATAAGATCATTATTTACAAAAACTCAAATTAAATGCAAATACTTTGCTTCTAAACACTTTAATTACTGAGAACATTTAAAAAACAATGTTAAGCATGTTAAGGAAATTATTTAATTTTAATATAAATCA
>NW_015656360.1:2841870-2863803 GCF_001515625.1 Sinocyclocheilus rhinocerous
ATATATATATATATATATTTATACATAGGAAGTTCAAAATAACTGAATTTATTTAAAATTGAAATCTTTTGTAACATTATTAATGTCTTTACTCTCACTTTTGAACAATTTAATGCATCCTTTCTGAACAAAAGATCTTTCTCACCAAACGTTTGAACCGGTGAAACCAGCTAGTTATTTTGAAAATACATAGTTTTATATAGGTTTATTGTTGCAATCTTAGACTGATTTGAGATAATCAGTAAGAAGATTGATAGATATTCCTGTACATGATGGATCTTGTAAGCTCAGTTAACATAGCAATGATTTTAAATTCAGAAAACAGAGAAGAAAACCAGACAATACTTGGTGCCAAAAATCTCGAAATGAAGCTGTATTACAGATCACATTGCAATTACTAACAGGAAAACACATGAGTGCCGTTCTCAAACACTGGCTGAGCTCCTCTGAATGAAGTTCAAGAGCGGTACACACCGGTGTAGGCCCTTTAAAGAGGGTTTTTCCTGTTGCTTTAACCGCTGCCTAATCATAGTCGTGACGGGCAGAACAAACATGCACAACACTTCAGAGTTCCTGCCGCCCAGCTACACAAACTGACAAACAACACTGCCGCACACATAAAAATGCGGTCAGTTTGGCGGGTGTTATTTGCCCAGTGCTGTACGTGGAGAACTGCCCGGGGCTGTACAAACAGCATTGCCCATGCTTCATTAAGCCCTTTGATAGGAGGCCAAGCAGTCTGGTATGGTGTTATCAGACATGGGAGATCATCCATCATCTTAACCATTTCATTACAGAGAATTAGAAAACATTAACTCCAAAAGCTGGGAGTCAGAACTATTTGTGGTGGATGTAAACTTCTATAGGCCAATACGATATTATTAAGTGCAACTGATTTTCATCTAGTTTGATTTGGTTTTGCTTCTGCAGAAGGGTATCCAAGTGTATATCCAAAGGGCTGTGATAAATCACAACTAGACTTGTGCCGGTATTCGGTAATGCGATATATCACGGTAATGAATATGCACGATATTGTTATCGTGGGCACTTCTAAATACCGTGAATAATTATATATTACAAATTATTCCGAATTTTGAATGCATTTTAAGAATGCTTTTCCCATCAACTGGTCAAAATGCACAACACCGCTGTATGCTGCGTGAAAGACGCAACTCACCATAATATCATAATTGGATAGTGACTGACACTGTGCCAACACCATAACATAGACCCAGCACAGAATAGAAAAGGAGAATCCTAACCACTTGCTATTTTTTGCTGACTGGGACTGTGCCCAATCAAACTTCTAAATTTGACACAAATCTGTAAGATGGTAGAAATAACTAGCTATAGCCTACATATTAGGCAGGGGCAGGCTGTGTGTCATGCATCCTCAAAAACCATAAACAAAACTACACAAGGAAAAAGAACCAGACTACAATAAAACAGTTTGCTTGCAATAAAACGTGGTTTGAGCTGACCAACAAGTTTTTGAAATGAACTATTGCTAGAAAACCATCAAAATTCAATTGTGTATGATAAACAAATCTGGTACTCAGTTGCCAATTCCAATTGCCAAAATCCTGAAGTAAAACCAGACAGTAGATCATCTCTGCTAGTCAGTGCAGAGCAGTAGTGTTGGGCGATATGCTCAATTTTCATATCGTCGTATCGTCAGCCTGTGAGATCGCCGATACACAATATTATCGTGTTAATTAATTTAATTATTTATTTACTTAGTTTCATTGCCGGAAAGTGAACCATCTCCAGCATAAGGCTAAAAGCAGCCTAATGTTTTCAATATGACTGAATTTGTATTTAACATGATAACAAATGAATAGAAACATCGTAAGTTACTAATTATAATGCTTACATTTCCACAGTTATTCAAAAAGCTGTAAAGCTGACAAGCTATGGTGTATCTCACCAGAATATGAGCCAACGGTTATTTATCTCTGCACTTCTTCAATACGAGCAGAGCATCCAATGAGCAGGGGTGGAGGATGTAAGGCAGGGGCACAGTAAGAAGAGTGGGAGTGTTATCTCTGTCTATTTAATGCAGATTTCTGTGCTGAAGCTCACTCGCTATTGACAGGGCCGCATTAAGACTGTAAGGGGCCCCTGGGCTTTACCTCTTGAGGGGCCTTCATCAACGAGAACTACAGCCTACATTCACTCAGTCTTTATAATCAAAGCTCAAGTTGTCAGCATTTTATTTTGCAGCTATAAATGTTCTGAACAACGGAACTCCGCTGTTTCATAGATGACTCATCTGAACGCCTCTGATTGGCCATTGCATTCATAACCTCAGCATAATCGTGTGTGATTGGTTATAATGCGCAACACTGTAAAAACGCACAGTCATATTTTACACTGATATCTATAAAAAAACGTGTAGCATTAAATTGTATGTGTTAATGTTGGTTAAATGCACTATGAACTAACATTAAAGAACAGAGGAAGGTAAGTTATTAAAGGTAGTAAATGTACACATTTACAAAACGTTCTGTTCACTTTGAGTTACGCCTTCACAAATATGTCAAACTGCTTGTGGATCTTTGTAACATTCTTAGTTTCCCACCCATTTATTCCCTGACTTTAATAAAAAGCACTTCTTTACTTGACGTAAAGGCGGGGAGCTAGTTCACAAGTCCGTTCACATAGTTAATCAGCAAAAGAACACGTGTAACCAAAGGAACATTACTCAGTAGATGGGAATGAGTCTCTGACAGGTTCTGCAGCTGTTTGCAAGGCAAGTAGTTTGCTGATATATGAGGTTAAAGCTTTGGGGGGGGCACTGTAAAGCTGACACGCAATGGTGTAACTCACCAGAATATGAGCCAACGGTTATTTATCTCTACACTTCTTCAATATGAGCAGAGCATCCAATGAGCAGCGGTGGAGGATGTAAAGCAGGGGCACAGTGAGAAGAGCGGGAGTGTTATCTCTGTCTATTTAACGTGGGTTTCTGTGCAGAAGCTCACTCGCTACTGAAGCATTCGAGTCGAGCTAGTTCTGAGCGTACATATAGAGCCGCGTCTCAAACAGCGCGCGCAAGCCTGAATTGCGATTCTTTCTGGGAAAATACATACAAAAGTAAAAGTATGCAATGTTATTTTACATTTGATTATTCAATTTCTGTACCCGAATACCTACAAACTCAAAAACCTAACGCATTGTTTAATTTTTATCTTTGTTCTATTCATTCATTTATTTAGGTTATTTGTGCTATTGTTTATAATTGGTTCATTTGTTCTTATTTACTGACTTGTCTTCAATTGGAATCGAGAATCGCAAAATTTAACAGGTAGGCCTATCTATAAATTTGGCATTGAAAAAACAATGATAAAACTATTTTTTTTTGTGGCAGGGCAAATCAAAATTTGAACCACTGTTGAACCTTTTTGGCCAACTGGCAAGTGTGAATCTTTAGTTGCTTCACGATTTGATTCGATTGATTATGATGCATCACAATGCACCTTCTCCTCCAATTATTTAATTAATAATAATTACCATAGTAATAATCACAATAAAGCTCTTTTTGTTATTTTACCTTTGTTAGCCTATTAAAAATAAAAACAAAGATGCAAATAAACTGTAGAGAAAATACAATATAGGTCTATAAAAAATTTTACAGTACAGAAACTGAATAATCAAATGTAAGTATAATCATTGCATAGTCTTTAGTGTATTAATTACAAAGAATAAAGCTACAAATTCATTCAGTCAAGAGGAGTAATTTCCCTCTTTTCTTTCGTTGTTTAAGTTGTAGCTATTATATAAAGATCTAAATCCCGAATCCTATTACACATTAGATTTTTCCACAACTGTTTACGAAATACCGTCTGTTTACGCGAATACTCACCAAGACAGATATGCAGATACATTTCTTAATTAAAATAGCCTATAACAAGAGTAATAAAACAGTATCCTATATTAATATGTATGATGATAGGCCTATTTAATTACATTTATGCAGAATCGTCCACATCAGCATCGCATCATAAAAATTATCATACTCCACAGCTCTAGTGTGTGATGGCTAATACTGCGAGCTCAACTATGTTAAGATGAAAAAGGAGTTTATTATTTGACTAATTATAGCCTACTGTATCTAGCTACTGCTAGCATGACCTACATTTGCCGTGATCTGCATCTTCTCTTAGCCTTGCGTTAAAATATGCCGTGAGCTTTGGATTTTTTTTTTCCAACAAATTTGACTGCATGACTTTTCACTTTATTTTTGCTGATTTTTCCCTTTTCTCTTTCATATTTGGGAGCGTTTTACTGACACTTCTCGCGCAGGACATGCAACGCCCGCACGCGCATTCAAACCAAAAGTGATAAAGTGTAATTTTAAGGTAACGGTATAAAATGCGGCTACAATATTTCCGGCATCACCGGGGGCCCCCCCTCAGCCCGGAGCCCTGAGCTTAAGCCCAGGTAAGCCCGTGCATTAATGCAGCCCTGGCTATTGACACATTCGAGTCCGATGACAAATTTTCAGCATTCTCTAAAAATGGTTTGGATAAATGAAGGTTCAACTCAGTCTCTGAACAAAAAATAAAAATTCATACTAGACTGTAAATAAAACAAATGACAAAGATGATTGAAGCATGATAATATGGACTTGAAGTAAAGAGACAAAAAGATGCAATCATTTCATTTCTTATTGTGCATGTTGTTTGTACTGTCAAAAGCTAAACAATTTGGAGAAAAAAATGTAATTGCGACAACCTAAAATGTGTTTTTTAGTACCGTCGATAAATATCGATATCGTTTTATCACCCAGGCCTAATTCTGGATAAATTGAGTTTTTTTTCTCTTTTTCTTTTCCCCAATGGAAGTTCTCTCATGATTCTGAAGAAAAAACATTAGACAACTAAACAAAGTCACATGTAATTTATGAATTAATGATTAAATGACTCACTCAAGAGCCCCGTTTCCACCGCAGGAACTTTCCCCAGGAACTAGGGACTTTGGGCCAGTACTCGGTGTGTTTCCACTGCAGGAACCAGGATCTAAATAAAGTTCCGGGTAAAAATTTGCCTCTCAGAAAGTCCCTGCTCGCGCGGTAGTACTTTTCCAAAGGTCCGGAACTTTCGGGGGCGGGCCTTGGGCACTGAACATGCTGATTGGTTGTGTTCAAGCAGTGTTGTATTTCAACCACCATATATTCACATATATTTTTTTAAAACATTACTGTTATTATGTCATGAAATATAGTTTTAAAAGTCGAGAATGTAGCTGTTTAAAACTCAAATCTGCGGTTTATTTATAAAGACAGCGCCTATTTGAAAATGTGCTTCGCCGATTTCGGAGACGTGAGCTCCACGTGATCAGCGGGCGCTCAGTGCTCCTATTTCCCGACGAGAGCAGCCTCAACTCGGCTAGTCCTTCTGATATTTTCCACTGGCTCTGATGTCTCTTTAGTGGTTAAACATACAATATATTAAATGATATATTTAGTTTCATTGTAATGTATGTACGTACCCTGAACTACATTTCTGCGGCTATTATATGTTTAAATGAAAACGAAAAGAGGCAGTGGTGTTTGATATATTTCGTCTTATTTTAAATACAGTGAGGAAACTTGCAGTAGCTAAGGCGAGCTGACTGATGTTATCAAGTACTCTGCTCTTTGCAGAATTACCGGACTTGCGTCGTCCCGTCCGTGGGAGTTCACACTCCTGAGTCTAACTCGCGAAGTCCGAACTACCGAGAATGCAAGTCCGAACTTTGCGTACTTGGTATTGAGAAACGCGCGCAGACCTACGTCACCAGACTATTTGCCTAATCTTCTCGGTACTTTAGACCGCAATGGAAACGCAGACAGCAACAGGTCTGGGGGAAAAAAAGTTCCTGGGACAAATTGGTCCAGGTAATTTCGGTGGAAAAGCGGCTAAGATGTACTTGTTTCATTACTGGATGAATCCGCGTTCTTGAACGAATCTCTTGTATGATTCAAAGACAAATGCATTTTAACAGCCCCTTTTTGCCACCTACTGGTGTAACAATGTAATTGAAAAATCTTCATTTGAAGTGTCAAATTACTTTCAAATGGTGATTTATTCTATTTTAATCGCTACCATACACATCGTACACACAGTTTATATCTGAACTATAAACTTTTATTCCTGTACTTCAGTGATTTGAATGTCACCAGACTATTTGCCTAATCTTCTCGGTACTTTAGACCGCAATGGAAACGCAGACAGCAACAGGTCTGGGGGAAAAAAAGTTCCTGGGACAAATTGGTCCAGGTAATTTCGGTGGAAAAGCGGCTAAGATGTACTTGTTTCATTACTGGATGAATCCGCGTTCTTGAACGAATCTCTTGTATGATTCAAAGACAAATGCATTTTAACAGCCCCTTTTTGCCACCTACTGGTGTAACAATGTAATTGAAAAATCTTCATTTGAAGTGTCAAATTACTTTCAAATGGTGATTTATTCTATTTTAATCGCTACCATACACATCGTACACACAGTTTATATCTGAACTATAAACTTTTATTCCTGTACTTCAGTGATTTGAATGTTTGTAAGTTAACATCGAAATAATGATACTGTGTGGCTGAAAAGACTGTGAAGCTGTTTCATTCATGACAGACAGCTGCTCTCTTTAGGTCAATGGCAGCGTGAACGCAAATTTAAATGCTCAAATCACACTGTTGTGATCGTACTCTGCATGGACGAACTAAGTGATCACAACATTGATCGCACATGTCAAAGGTTGAGGAATGAAACAGACGAATCATTGTAATTTAGGAATAGAATCATGTTGGTGTTTGAATCGTGTTCGCGATCTTTAACGATCTATTAAATTAAAGTGCAGTGTTTCCCCTGCCATTATATTAGGGGGGCGGCCCCCCTTGAAGGTCAAGTTAATTTTATTTTCTCTATAGCGCCAGATCACAACAGAAGTCTTTAAAGTTACCTTTCCTATAGAACAGGTCTATACCTTGTTCTTATATTTAACAAACTAAATAGCCTTATGTTATTTATTTACACAACGGCATGTCATTTCTGTCTCTACGTTACATGGTCGCGCACTCTGCATCGCGCACAGCAGAGTTCCGCCCCGATGCGCACACACAAGTGAGCACACTCCCACTCCCACTAGTATTTGTAAATATTAAGCCGCAAAACGACTATTTAAATATGAATTCTGCGTGTCTCTGTGTTAATGAATGGCGCAGACACACGGTTTTGTGTACTACTTGTACTGAAGCGTGCGTGATGCTTCCGGTGATATTAACGGCTGCCGTCTCACTAATGAGGACATAAATACATGAACAGTGCAGTGTTTCCCCTGCCATTATATTAGGGGGGCGGCCCCCCTTGAAGGTCAAGTTAATTTTATTTTCTCTATAGCGCCAGATCACAACAGAAGTCTTTAAAGTTACCTTTCCTATAGAACAGGTCTATACCTTGTTCTTATATTTAACAAACTAAATAGCCTTATGTTATTTATTTACACAACGGCATGTCATTTCTGTCTCTACGTTACATGGTCGCGCACTCTGCATCGCGCACAGCAGAGTTCCGCCCCGATGCGCACACACAAGTGAGCACACTCCCACTCCCACTAGTATTTGTAAATATTAAGCCGCAAAACGACTATTTAAATATGAATTCTGCGTGTCTCTGTGTTAATGAATGGCGCAGACACACGGTTTTGTGTACTACTTGTACTGAAGCGTGCGTGATGCTTCCGGTGATATTAACGGCTGCCGTCTCACTAATGAGGACATAAATACATGAACAACATCTCCAAAACAGATTCTGGAATCGGAATTGATTTTCGATTCCCAACCCTACCCCTAACACTATAAGTAGGGCTGGGTATCGTTCAAAATTTTTCGATATCGATATCGATACCGATACCTTGACTTCAATACTGGTTCCTGAACGATACTTTTTTCGATACCAATTTTATGAAATCAATTTTAACAAGATTACATTATCTAAAAAAAAAACTTTGGTTTTAAATGTCATGTAGCTTTTCAGCTGCGAAACTATTTTACTGATAAATTCGCGGTGCAGCGCTGACAAGAAGTTTCTGTTCGCGTCTCTGCGTGTCTGCACTGTGTGTGCGTCTGTGAGAGAGACTGGGAGAAAGAAAGCGTGATTTCCGTAGCCTACATAAAAAAGGTGGAAGACATGGAAATAGTTTGTCATTTTTTACCCTATTGTTTGTTATATTTATTTGCTCAATGTCTTGAGCAATGCGTAAATCCGGCCCTGTTAGACGGCAATCGGAAGTTATTACAAACACTCGATGGTGGTTTAAAGTGAGTTTTGAGTAAAAGCGGAATATAAATCTTATTTATTGTCTTATGTAGCATTATGCTACAGTTTGCATGAATGGTCACATAACACGCGCTTTCGGTCGTGTAACGTTAGTATGAACGGACATCTGCATATGATCGGAACTCCACGCAGCTCCCGCGCTACTCTATACTGGTGGTATTACAGTACCACGAGAGCTAAAGAGAGCAGACTGCTCCGTGTGCTTTCGAATCGCTCTCGCGGATGATCGATCTGCGCCGCGCCTCTAGTCGAACACACCGGCAAGTGCTGCAGGCTTATTGGCTCACTGACGCTGATGAGATTAACCCCTTAGGTATCGAAATTTGGTACCGAACGACAAGACGTTTTTCGATACTCGATGGTATCGAGGCAATTCGGTCGGTGCCTAAAAAGTATCGAACTCGATACCCAGCCCTAACTATAAGAGGTGTGTTCGGCTTGAAGTGGTGCCGTGCAGAACGATCGGTGTTATGACATCAAAGTACCGTGAGAGCTATAGAGAGCAGACACGGCTCCTTATGCTTCCGAATCGCTCTCGCGGTACTTTGATGTCATACACCGATCGATCTGCGCAGCGCTGCTACAAGCTGAACACATCTAATAACTGGAGCGCATTAGCATCAGTTGTTTGCTCAATCGCGAGTTACTGTCATTATCGTTAGTTACTACAGCCTACAGATTGCTAGTTACTATGACTTTGTCACGTAAATGCATATTACCTGGTTTCTATAATTTACAAAGCAGCTCGGTCCCCTTATTTAAATTAAGCTGCTAGAGGGTGTATCCATTCAGGTTGTCTCAATTTGACAGTTGTGAGAGATGGCAGCTTTCCCGTGAGTGGGCGTGGTTTCAGTGCCAACAGCGGACACACCCCCAGCATTTGAGAGCAAAGAATACTGCTTATTTTTTTCAAAATTTTGATACCTTATTTTATTTATATTCCCAAATGCATATTAAATAAAAAAACATAAAAAAAACAAAACAGCATTTAAAGAGACCAAAAACATTGTTATGAGCTGCACGTCTATAAATGAAGACAATGTCAGGCTTCACTTTGTAATGTAAAGTGGATGTATTTATTTAAACATAATTCGCAGCTCTTGCAATTTGTTTATCGCTATTTTGATTTTATTACATTTAATTAGTACAGTACAGACAATTCAGACTTCGCATAAGCAAGCCATCACTCTAATTGAGTGATGAACTAGACTGATTAGGGGTTGAAGAATGTGGCCTACTCGACTCATTTCCTGCCAGATTCAGAGATGACACACAGCACTCCTCCCATTCATAGCTTAGGTTTGAGTTACAGCGGCGTGAAGACTGGAGGGATATGAGAAAGACCGTATTGCACACACTCGTGTAAAGCCCTGCCATACGCACTGCTGAAACACAAGACGTCAGGCCCCCAGCACGAATGAAATATCCATGAACTTTTCCAGAGTTATCGTCCACCCTCCTTCCTGGCTCTTTGTTTCTCTTTCTTCCACTTTCCATGGCCAAATCCTCGCTCTGCACTGAAGATTAAACTGTGGGAAGCCATTTTGTAAGGTTGACCAGAACGTCAGAGGCCTTTAAAAATATATCCCCATCCAACTTTGAACAAATGAGTTGTCAGCCAAGAGGGTAAACTGGAATGCTAAACCTCCCAATGTGCATGAATAGACAAGACATTTCCTTAGGCAAAGATACAGTAGGTCAGCCACTCCGACTTCCACGGTGGATCCGCCAAGCTCCCCTAGGAAGAAGCACAATGATGGGGACAGGCAGGCAGACTTCCCCATCACTGAGTCACCAGGCGTGAAAAGGAAGGGAAACCGAAGCCATACCTTGGGGGAATGAGTGGTTAAAAGCACAATACATAGGAATGAGAGAAATGCATTCAGTCGTCAGTGACTGGAGGAGGAGGACATCCTGAATCTGATGTGTAGCGCATTAATCACAGCTCTGAGCCGACACTAAAGAGATTGCAACCTTATGGCAACAATGCCGACAGATGTCCGCCTGTTTGCGCACTTGACAGCTTGTCTGACACCATCAGAAGTACTCAGATACAACACGCAATGACGATTATTGTGCTATCAAGCAAACTTCAAACTGGGTCTGTTCTGCACTTTGAGAAAGCTAATTGGTTCCAGAGTGCACTCAATTCACACAGAGAGCACCGGCAGGAATTAGCCAAAAACAAGCTTGAAAAGAAACAGGCTATTTATATCGGTCAGTTTAGAGCAGCGGTTCCCAAACTGGGGTGCGCGCACCCCGAGGGGTGCACAGACCGACCAGCAGGGGTGCGCGAGAGAATGCTTTTGATGATCTGTGTGCATTTTTTGAAGGGGTAAGCGAAGGAGAATTTTACTTGCCAGACCGGACAACTAATCTAATCTAATTAAAACATCGAATTAGGGAAGCACCAAAATTTCAGCGAGAATGATTCTGATTTTATTACACTTGGTGTAAACGGCAATTCATAATGGATAATCAATAGTAACAAGGTCGCGGCAGTTGAGACTCACATGAGACAATCTCATGGAGAAATCGAAACAAATGAACACAACTGCACACAGAAGAAACATACTACGGTAAAAAATGTAGTTTTTATATTTATTACATAAAGCCTAGCCTAATTAATTAACATGACACGACTAAAAGAGTGCAGTTTTCCCCGAAAATCAGTATGATTATAAATTCGACATTGATTTTAAACAAGACCTCAAACGAGTAGTTAATATTAAGTGACTTAGGGCATACATTTTAGTACAATAATGTCAATGTGACTGTTTTTGCTCAATTTGTTTTAACGAAAATAGTTCCAAACAAACTTAGCAGCAGAACTGTTGTGCATCTCTGAGCAACACACAGCGTCAGCGGTGTTTCATTAGGCTACTGAATGATTCGCATTTTTGAATTAATAATTTGAGTCAATGATTCAGTGGTCCATTCATAAAGACAGGCGCTTGCTTCATTCTTGAATGAATCAGCCGTCTGAACGAATCGTTTGAATGCCTCAATGACTCACTCATTAAGTCAACTTGCTGCCACCTGCTGGCGGGTTACTTTCAAATTTAAAAGTAACTTTTTTTTTGTATTTTTTACAACTTTTCATCTTTGTAAATAAAAAAACCTGATGTAAAACACCAAGCTCACAGCATTATTTATGCTGTTGTAATTTTGCAGTGTTAATGCATTCATGCTACATTTCAGCTTCATTAAATTGTCTGTGTAAATGCATCTAAATGCCACTTCAGCTGCTTCTGTTTCTCCAGCAGTGGAAAATTTGGTTTTGTTAATATTGATTTCATTTGATTGGTAACAGCCCTATAGAGTCTTATTATATTAAGTGAAATTATTAATAAAATGTAAGAATTTGATATGAAAGATGACACATGCATTTAATAAGGTTAGGGGGAAATGCCCTTTTTATAGGCAAAAAAAAAAAGACTTGGAAATCAATTCAAATAAATTTTAATATGCAGTAACTTTAGTCATATAAAATGTAATTTTCCAGCAACAAAATTGTGGCCAGTGAAAATGCTGAGTGGCTAGTAATTTTGGAAAACCACTAGCCACAGTGGCTGGTGAGCAAAAGAGTTAATGTCAAGCCCTGTATACAGTGAATACTTGTATTTATACTTGTATTGCAGTAAAAAATGTGGTGTACGGTGGTGGGGGTGCTTGACGTGTCAAACACTAGAAAGGGGTGCACGCTGCAAAAAGTTTGGGAACCACTGGTTTAGAGAATGGCCCACAGTCAATTGTCATCTCTGTAGAGATATGAGCGATGCTTATAGCGACACTAATGAGCTAATGAGAGGACTGCTCCCACTGAAGAAACAATGGCCTACTTATGCGCCATGTCAGAGAGTGAGAAACATTATACTGAAAAGTACCTGAAAAAAATGCCTGCGTTTAGCGGTTCTTGTTTACAACAGCTGAAAGAATGTGTCCTGCAGCAGTATGTGTGTCCGGTAGTGACCTGGGGGAGGTGGCTGTGTGACACCGGGTGCTGTGCAGTAACCTAAATCCAGACGAGGCGCGTGGGAGCCGGCCAGGCTGCTGAGGGAGGCTAAAAATCACCATATGAGCTCTTCATCCTGTCTGGAGGCCCCACAGACTTACGGCACTGTACAACACAGCACTGTCTGCAGCTGACCACAATGCAGTCTCACACACACGGACACAAAGGCCTACCACGTCACACATTTTTATCAGGGAAACAGGCTGCACGATTCTGCATTTTCCAAATATTTGTAGGCATAAGGTGAATTTGTTAGGATACAAAATAGAAGTAAATAAAAGAATCTGTAAGCTTAGGTGTTTGAATCTGTCACAAAACTTCTTTCTGCTACTGTAAGCTGTGAAAATAAAAATGCACTATTAAAAAAATGGCAGTTGGTAAGATTTTTAAAATGTTTTTATAAAGTTAAAAACAGGCTGCATTTATTTGATCAAAAAATACAGAAAAAAGTTATATTGTCAAAAATTGCAGTTTAAAATAATTATTTTCAATTTTAATGTAATTTATTCCTGTGGGCAGGGATTTAAATGGGATGAATTTAGAATTAAAGGTATCTAAGAAACATCTTCTCGTGGATATGACCATAAACCGATTAGTCATTTAGGCAACCCACTGACTAGTCCATATGAAAATGCGGTTTTGCACGGACTAGTTCACTAGTCTGAACTCCCACTAGAAAGTCTTGAAAGTGGTGAGCCACATATAAACTTAATGTCCTACGTTCTGAAATACTGAAGACACTGCTTCAGTTAACAATTAACCCAGCAATAAAAATCACATAATAGAGGTCAAACGATTTGGTTGCCATTGACACTGAGTGACCAGAATACAAAGTCTCATACTAATCATTCTCACCTATGACTCTTCAGTTCAAGATTTAGTCTCTTCCATAAGGGATGAGTCTATCATAACACACAAGGTTAAATGGTGTGACTTCAGGTGCATAAACATCATAACAACATAACAAAAACCTTGAGTTCAAAAAAGTGGTTCAAAATAGGAACAAGATTGGATTAACACAAAACAATGCAAATGCTAGAGTGGTCTGAGTCATACGTGGTGAGGACAGAACGTCCATGAAACAGAACTTTAACACTGCAACATGGCTTAAACTTGCATAATATAACATGTTACAAATATGCATGTAAGAGCATGATAAATGTAATTTAGTGGTAAAATATCAAATGCATTAAATAGAGAGATTACACTACCAGTAAAAAATTAGGGGGTCAGTAAGACTTTATGTATAGAATTTATAAGAATGTATAGGGAAGGTGTATCTCTAGTGCTGTTTGTTTACCATTTCTCATTTTTCACCATTTTTAAATTAACTTTTAGCCTTTTTTTTCGCTAATTTTTAAACTGTATAATTACACAAGAACTAGAAAAATAGTTAAAATCATAAAATCAAACCATGCCAGTTTCTTCTGCAGCAGGCTTCTCTCACAGGAGAGGAATACTAGCATCTAAGCACTAAAGGCAAACAAACACACAAACTCGAGCACATTTCCTCTGTATAACAACTATCTGTTGCTTTCGTTCCCAGTGCTTTCCATCGAGTAGGGATGTTCATTTCGGTTATTTTTCCTAACCGACAACCGACGCTCGTTAAACGATTTTTAACCGTTAACCGACAAGATTATTTTAAATTAGAATTGAATTAAATTAGAAAGGATAAGTGTCTGTAACCTGTTAAAAAATACTAACATTTGTTTCCCGGGGATTAATTTTGCATGTGCAAAAAGCAGCAAACAACAGAGCACGAGGATTCACATGGTCATCATATCACATCTGTCACATGTATGTTCCTGTTGAGTTCCTGTTTTCCTTATTTGGTCCTTTGACAAATATGATGCAGAGCAACAACTCCATAAACGAAGTTATGCTCTAAAATTCAAGATATTGGGGCAAAAAATACCCCTGTATGAGTTTTTGGCTCATATTTATCTCATATGATAAGCGACATCACACGAGCAGCAAGAGCAGTAGGCTATCACACGAGTGGTGATTTTGTCCCGAATATCACAACATTAAATGTGATTTTATACAACAGTTCAGTAAATTATTTAAAGGGGTCATATGATGCTGCTAAAAAGAACATTATTTGGTGTATTTGGTGTAATGAACCACATGTGACGCAGGACTCCGCTTCGTCCACGGTGAAAGCCGATCCGGCGATCGACAGCACGAAGTTGAAGTAAGTCCTCAGCGACCAGCACGGATCAGCTCCAGGCATGACGAAGCGATATCGTCCTCTTTTGGAAGAAATTAAGAAAATGAAAGAAAAACTGTGCAACAAGCCTAGTACGCAGAGTTTCGGTTCATTTTTGTGCTGCGCGAAAGGAAACAGACGACAGAAAAAAGGTAAAGGCAAACCTTTTACAATTCCGATTATCTTTAGGACTAAAAGGAGTAATTTCTTCCACTGTTAGAAGGAAAAAAATTCAAGTGATTGCGCACACAGTTAAGCATTGCTACCGTGACAATGCAGCCTGTTCATTATCATAATAAAATACAGTCAGTCAAACATATGGAAAAAAAACTATGTAGTAAAATCAAAATTCTTACGGTCGGTTAACTGGTTAAAATGAACATCCCTACCATCGAGGCATTTATTTACACAGGATGGGTGACAGCCTGGCTCTGATCAATAGTGTCAGTTTACAGTGCTGCAGACAGCCCGAACAAACAGTATCCCCCAACAAACCCACAGCTGGACTTCACATATCATGCACAGGAGTGTCTGAGAGGCCACATGCTCCAGATACCTACACAACCATAAACATGAAAAAAAGCTTTGGCACCCACTATTTAATGCGCATTTGCATTGCGGTGCATTTCTGAAAATACACATTCTTCTTGTAAACGTATAATTATTAACGGATTTGCATTATTTAGCCCAAACATAATGTTGAAGAGGGTAAACAAGTATTTGAGTAGGCCTCAAATTTCCTAATCGGTGCAATGCTATTTGTGAAGCGTCAAGATAGAATACAAAAACAGTGAGCATCAATCTAACATGCAAAACTGAATTGTTAGACCACTAATATTTTGAGAACAAAGCAAATATACTACCAAAACATGATAATGGAGTTTAACTGGACATCCAGGGCTACCATTGTATAATAATATCAGAAAATGCAACCTATATATTTGCCAGAAAACATCAAGCACAATGACAATTCCTGAGCAAAATATAAACCTTCGTCCCCCTAATCAAGTTAAATGCATTGTATAATCTGTTTAAAACAGGACTTACAAAGATCTAACATTTGATAATGAGTAATTATTCAACACTATGTATTTTGATTGGATTAATGACGACCCCGGGCTGGACTCCGCTTCGTCCACGGTGAAAGCCGATCCGGCGATTCACAGCACAAAGTTGATGTATTTCCTCAGCGACCAGCACGGATCAGCTCTAGGCTACTACAGTTCAGTTAGTGGATCAGGAGGCGCTGGCTCATGACTGGCTGATGTGTGACTGAGTGGAGGCGGGGTTAATTTGCGTATTCATAGATCCACGTATAGTAAATGAGGCAAGGGTGTAGAGTTACATTCAAGCTATTTTAAGGAATGAGAAAATTATTTTCACAAGAAAAAACATTTAAATATGTCATTTTGACGATCAAAGATGAGTTTTAAAGGATACAATTTTTGACTACAGGGGGACTTTAAACACAGCTGTTTTGCAGTAACAAGCAAATGGTTTGAAGCCTGAATGGTCATGGCCTTAAAGTTTATTATCCCCGTATGTGAGCGTATTTGTAACAGCAACAGTGAAAGAAGAACTTATAATAGAAGCAGAATACAAATCAAGGACTCTGTAATGTTTTGCATTCTTATACGGTTGCATCCAGACTCCCTTATTCATTAACACAACAATAAAAACCAAACAGCCCAACTAATCCACAAAAATACCTTCAGGGTGAAGAACAGTTGAAAACATGTGAAGTCAAGTGCTTTCTCAGGGCACTACCAGTAAAGACCTTTCCAAGTAATGAGGAACCAACAATGAGAAAAATAAGAAACTTGCATTTTTCTCCTGATTACTCTGTAACCATGATAACTTCTGAGCAAGCTAAAAAAACAGCAAGGAGGTGCATGCTTCAGAGATGACATTTACAGAATTCTGCCCCTTTTGACCCCTCTAATGAAATTACAGAAAAGGTATAATCAGGTCACAAATGTCATTAATCTCAATAATCTGACAATTCAGTTGGACATGAAGAAATTAGAAATATTCAGACCATACAAAGTCATTTAGGTGGGGAAAAAAACACATTTGAATAGGTTTGTTTTTATTGTTGTGGTCTAATAATTGTTTAGCTATTATTGTGTCAAAAACAGTAAAACACAATAATTTGGTTCTACATATCAATTACTGAAGAACAGTAACAACACAACATAATCTGTATTATTACTGTGCAAAAAAGCTTTATTACTCAATCATGAAAAAAATGATCACAGAAGCCACATCCTACTTCCTGTTGTGTGAAACATGAAAAGACGGACATAGCACTGCAGCAGGGAAAAGCACTGCAAATTACACCATTAACAGATACAAACACACAATTAAAAAACTATTAAACATCAAGAACTTCAACAAAGTCAAATGAATTTGCGAAAATAATCAAAATTTGGGAAAATATAAAAAAATAATAAATAATATCAAACATAACACTGTACTAAAAAATTTACTTAATGTACTTGTTTCAGTGAGGAGGAATTTAGAAAAACTGACCATACAGAATGCAATCTTCTTTTTTTTTTTTGAGGAACTTGATTGGGTCACTCTATTGTCCTCCTCAGGCACATTAACTTATTGTCTACGACCCCTCGCTGATAAGGTCACAAAAAGCATACTGCCGTCAAAGCCTCCTAGACACTATAGTGTGAAGGTGTTGATTGTCAACACTTATCAGATGGCATGAAGCCATAACACAAAACTACCAGGAATCTGTGTAAAAAGGTCATGCAAGTTGACTACAAACAATTTTTTTTATCATTATTGTCAAAAGATCACGTTTTTAGACAAACACATGGAATTGGGTACAAGAACCAGTTCTTTTGCCGATACTGAAATAATCTGACTCACACAACGTATTGTACTGAACCTCATGAACCAATAATAGTTACTGTTACTCGTGAGACTTAACTTTGTGTAGTTATTACCTTGTTTTGCATATGCTGTTATGAAGTTAAACATACATGAATTTGTGTTAATATGTTACCACATTATTGTTTGTTTTTTTAAGCATTCCTACATAGTATAAGCCAATTTTGAAGGACGGCACCTATGTCAGTAAAGAGGCTGTGAAATGTCATTAAAAATGTATGTAAACATCTTTTGCGAGAATAGCATTACATGTAGCCTATTCATCAATATATATCTGTTCTGCTGAAATTATCTAATTTGGCAACACACTATTGAAGGCAGTAGGCTAGCTGCAATATGAACTGCATTTCAATTTTCCGAAATGAATTATTTCTAAAAAAGTACTAAAGCAATCATTAAAAGGATAGTCCACCCAAAATGAGGGCGAGTCAATGATGACAGAATGCATGTTGTTTCACACCTGTATGACTACAGTGAAAGACAAATTAAGATATTTTGAAGAACTTTGCGAACCAAACAACATTTCTCAAAATATCTTCTTTTATGTTTCACAAAAGAAATAAAGTGTTGGAGCAACATGAGGGTGACTAAATGAACTATCCAGCAGAATCGTTAAAGAACCAGAATCATTAAGAGGAATCATTCAATTCCTTATGATTCCCACATCCGCTGATATGTTTAGGTAGCTACTGTCCATAAACAAGATTCGATGCAGTGGTTGCCAAAAACTGCCGTTCTCACTAATTTAGATCAAGTAAATTATATCAATTGGAAAGCGATTATGTGAAACAACTCAAAACCTACCAGCAAACAAGACGCTGAGAATAACACTGAAAAATGCTGCATCTACTGATGACTATCATACAGATAAAAATCTTGCAAGCTTTGGTAACCCAAATCCTCCGGACTTAAACGCCCTGTGAGACTAAACAGTGAAACAGCCATTGAAGAGATTCAACACTCATTGTTTCATGAGACAGACATTCCTTGTCCAATTAGAATTCCTTTCATGGGCCCAGGGGGGAAAGCAGCACAGCTGGAGGTGCTGGGTTTGTCTGTGGACCGACAGCTCTCCACCTCTGCTGTGGACATCTCTTCCACAAACAAACTCAAGTGGCCACAGAGGAGATGTTGTGAGACACAAATGCATCTGTGTAAAATAAAGACCGGCTCATTCAGAGCTCTCTTATTTGTGTGGGAACAAAATGTCTTTATATGGTGTCGTCACTGCCTTCATCAAAGCTGTAAATAGTAGTGTTGAGTTTGACATCAAAATAATTCTGCCAGACAAAAACGGGGCCATGGGAGATGTAAAACAACCCATTACATCCAATTAAATGTCAAACTTTCTTACATTAAAATTACAAAATGCCCATGTAATCCACTAGTGGCATACATCAACTGTTAACAGGAAAAAGAGGAAAAGCAGTAACACTACAATATGGTTAACATGAAATAGAGTTAAAATTAACTAACCAAGTAAAATACTTGTAATGCATTTATTAATCTGAGTTCATATTAATTTCAACATTTACTAATTCATTATTAAAATCAAAACTTCTATCTGTTAATATGATTTAATGGACCTGAGCTAACATGAACATTGAACAGTATTTTAACTGACAAACATTAACAAAGAATAATAAATACTGTAACAAATGTGTTACTCCATGTTAGGTAATGTTAATTAATGCATTAACTAAAGGGGCCCTGTTGCATAGTGTTACCAAAAAACGCAATAAAACAGAATGCTTTTAACCTTGCCCCTGCTGAGTCTATAATACCATACAAAGCATATAACCTCATAATTTTGCATTTACTAATCTTTCTATTCCATAAACACTGATATGTCAGCAGCAGATCTGGTTTAAAGAGACCAGTCCTCCAGGGCACTGTCACTATCTCTCTGATGATATCAATGAGATCAGTATGCATCAATCATACCCTGTTCATTTCCGAGAAGCGATTTCAAAAGAGTAGGGAAAAATATTCTCCCCAAGAAACCCCCAACAGTCGATTGTGAAAGAGTACGTTATATTAGCATATAAAGACCAAGCACTGTAAACCTTTGTTAACTTGCTTCAGTGATCAAATCTATTAAGAAATACACAACACAAAACTTTAATGAATAGTCTGCAACACATGGTAGTCTTGATGTCTTAATACATAACGGAGACACAGACATCCAGATGAGGGGAACCGAGAAAACAGCTGCCTCTGCTTCATCCGGTTAATGCTCAGCTGATTTATGACTAATTCAACATAAACCATGCAGAGGGAGCGGCTCTCGGCTGATAACGTTCACATAAGTGAAAATAAAGCAAGTCCACTGACTATTGTACTGTTTATAGAGACGCTGATGAAAAGAAAGACTGCTTTTCGTGTTAGCATGCGTTTAGCATGAAGAGCCAGGCTGCTGCAATTCGCCCCAGCGGCAGAAGCTAGCAGGATAGTCGCTTAGCCTTCCATATACACATTAGCGACAAATACACAGCGATGATAACGTGACTAAAAGTATAAAATGATCATTAACCCAGTAATTATACAATTAAAACGATAATGGAGATTATTTGTTGGTGTTTTACCTGTCAGACGGATTTTGATGCTTGACCCGTTCCTTCGAGTCCCAGGATTCGACATCACTCCCACAAAATAACCAACGAACTTTCTCCAGGATAAACCCAAGGCGCTCGCTTCAAGCGGATATAAAAACGTATAAAAACGCGCTACGCTGATATGTGGGCTGTGCATGTGTTTCTAGGCGATAGAACGGTATTATTTCCGTCTGGCAAATCCCCTGTAGCTTTCAGACTTAACAACACAGGCTAACATTTTTTTTAGCTCAACGGCGTTCTGACATCACGTTAGTACAGCTGTACGTGCACGTACTCGCGGCTGGGCGTGAGCGCGCTCTTCCGCCTGGCGATGCCAGTGCATTTGTGGTAACCTATGATCTGGAAGGACATTAATCATCTGCGTTGACATGCTGTCCAAAGCTGAATTACTTTATGAAAAATTGTACTATGTTGGCTGTTTTTCAGCGATGTCATCGAGAGTATTTTAATTAATATTTTACAGTGTAATGAATATATTATAAGACAGACAGACAGATTAGATAGATAGATAGATAGATAGATAATTTAAAAGGTACACAATTTAAACAAACTGAATAGAATATAAGATTAAGGACACTGTGCATAAATTAAATCACATTTGAATTAATGTGATGTCTAGGAAATCCGGGACAAATAAGTAGTCATGTTGTCATTTTGCAGCTTCCTGTAATATTTTACGTGAATAGATTAGCATTTGGTTGAGATTGTTTTGGGTTGTAATAAATTACCAGATGAAGAGTGCAGATGATTTACATTAAATTTACATTATTCTGATTACATTAATTGTGGCTCGATAACTGTCGTGTGGTAGAAGCAAATAAGGTTAGTCTGAACAATAGGGGAAGTGATTGGATTTGAGGCCTTTAGCAACTGGTAACAATAGAGCCATTTAATAGTGTTGTGCAGAAGAAAAGCCTAAACAGCAGGCTAATGAGGGAGGCAGGCCACACACTGGCCTTTTTCAATCCGTCACCACTTTAATGAGCAGAGAGGCATTGTGCTTTTGGCATTACAATGAAATGTATTTGATCTGATGACTCATTAAAATGGAAACAAATACATATTCATGCATTTAATTAAATCAGTTCACTGTGTGGGATGCAATGTGGTTTAATGATGTACAACTCAAAAAATGAATGGTAACATTCTCAAATATTTATTGATTATTGAGGACATCATGCAATTATGGCATGTCTTGACACCTCAGAGGATATGTAGATATTGATCATAAAATATTGTCAATTTGACTGCAGGCCAATTAAAACTAATATATTGAAACAAAAGGTTAATAATATATTGCATCAAGGGGCTTCTCAATAATAATGTTATGAAGTAACAGAAACAATTTTTTTAGTTAAATTACAAGCTTTAGGTATTAGCTCTGGCAGTATTTTTGTGCTTTGGATTTTAGAAAGTGATTGCAACACTAGGGCTTAAAATTAAATGCCAGAGCTGAGAACAGAATCAGTCATTGAGGACGTTTAACTACCTTCACAACAAATTAGATTATGTGAGAATGTTTTAGAATGTGATAAATATGATGTAAACTACCCCACATATGAAAGAATGCAAACATAATATGGATAGACACCTATTGACATAATTTACTCAATCGAGTTGATGTAGCTCACTTCTGCCACCTCTTGGTCATGTTTGTGTTAAGTGCAGGATTTGATCATAGACTGTGGATTTGATTGTTTGCCAACTGAAACAGACGCAGCCTTAGAAAGATCTGTTCACTGACTGAATTGATGAAGTAGAAAAGGAATTGAAAGAGAGTGTGTGAATGAATGAATTCATTTAATTTATTCATTTAATTAGATTTAATTCATTTAAAAATCCATTAGTAGTGAGTCATTTTATGAATG
>NW_015656360.1:2863813-2876733 GCF_001515625.1 Sinocyclocheilus rhinocerous
ATATATATATATATATATATATATATATATAAAGTATTAAAGTTAATTTTTTTAACATTCTATAAAAGAGACAAAGAATGCCTTTAAGTGCTATTCAAATATGCTGATAAAAATTTATATCTTGGGATATCAATTTACATAAACATGAGTCAAGGGAAAATGTGACAAGGTGGAACAATATAAAAGCAAATTGACTGTTTCTTTCCCAGTTCTCATGGTTGTGATCTATAAATAGTAGAATACATTAAATAAACAGTATTTTCTCTCTTTTCTTTTATATGTGATTTGTCTTATCTCTTTTATATGTGAATGGACATGTTATGCGAATGGAAACTCAAAGTTTTATCCAAGTTATAAGTTAATGTGACTCTACAGATGGGAAAAACCACATCTATAATAGATGAAAAGTTTTGGTGTTTGGTGTATTTTTTATTTATTTGTAAATAATTTTAATGGAATGTATGACTGGCGAATAGCCATATGGACATGTTAATATGCACAATCAAAATAGACCATTGTTGGATGAAATTGGGACTTCTTTTTGCATTTACAGCTACATTTCATAATTATTGGTGAATTTATGTATCCCAATTTTAAGAATGTACATTTAGCCATCTCAGCATATACCACCTATAGTTTTGATAGCTGATTAATGTATGTAGTTGTCAGGAATACCCTCTGAGTATCCGGGGAGCAGCATGTGTGTTAGCAGCCTTAATGATCCCCTAATGTGTCCACACATGCTTGAAGTGGAATAAACCACCACCGCTCGATAATAACACAACGTAGCCACATTATAATCAGTAGATTACAGACAAATGTTTTTTACTTGTCTGTTCTTCCTACAAAAAGCTGCTAAACTCTCATTAGCTGATGACGAGAACAATAAGGATTTCTGGTGATTTTACGTTTTAATCTTTACACACGCACACACACATATACACACACACACTCACTCACATTGACGCATACACACACACATGTAAATTATACCATTAAAGTAAAATAAAATAAAATAAAAATATATATATTTTTGAACTCATTTCTGGGCAACTCATCTGTTTTTTTTTTAATCAAGGGAAAATTTTGATTTCTAGATAGAGTCTAGATTTAATCACTTGTAACAATGTCATGAAGGCAGATCTAACAATTGTTTCTAATTAATTAAAAAAACACCCAAATTTCTAACAATATTTTATCACTGACCTAATATAAAGGTTTTTTTTTTGTTTGTTTTTTTAAGCATAAACCTCACCTAATATTGTTCCATTTATACTCAAAACAAGTAATCACAGTTTGCAGATGGGGTAAGAAAAATAGATGTAATCTTATGCGATTTTATTTCTTAAGTAAATTAAGTAAAACTAAGTAAACATTTTAAGGATGGTACGATATTTTTGTAACCACCCACATGAGATTTCTAGGTGTAGGTCATGCTGTGTTTCTTTCTACCAACTGTGACTGCAGAAAGTGATTTTGCAAATTAATAAAAATTTGATTCATATTCATTAATAATATACACCAATTGTGAAACCAGCTCTAAAACAGCCATTTATCCATTGTGTGTTATAAATAATACCACTGCTCTGTGTTGAGAACAGAAATGAGCTTTAAAATATCACATGGAGAAACTGGTGCCAGCAAGACCGAGAACACCAAAAAGGTCATTCAGTATTTTGCCAAAGTGGGAGCCACTGGAGGGAGGCCAGCTTCAGATTTCAAGGCAAGCAAATGGTTTTGATGTCCTCTCTGTGGAACATCACGCCCTGTTCAACAAGCCAAGGGTTTATACTGAATCATTTACTTATTTTTCCCTGTCATAAAGGGAAATGCTAAAACCGTGAGAAACAACAAACAGGTCTTTTTTGTCTCCTATATTCCACAAAGGAAACAATGTATAAAACTTGCATAAGTGCACTATAGCAGCATCTACTCAGTTCTTTTGAATCACCTTGTCATTTTTATTTGAGGGGAAATTTATCTGAATTTACTTCTAAGCTGGTTGGTGAAGTCAACTGATAGTAATGCACTATTTAAAGCAGCTCTGTATGACACTCATCTTAACTTTGACGATTTACAGTAGCAATTTCCTAAACCCAAAAGCATGGTAGAAAGGTCCAGAGGCCCATTTTGAGCTGGTGCACTATGCTGGAACTGTAAGTCTACATTTGAGAAAAGAAGATTTCCATGTTGTTGCTAGATTCTCAGCCAAAGAATGTCCCACGTTGATTATATCAACACATCCCAGGTGGGATACAACAAGCAGGATGGCTATACGAAAACAAAGATCCACTGAACGAAACAGTGGTGGGCCTGTTGCAGTCCTCCATGGCTCTTTTGGCTCAGCTCTTCAAAAAAGAGGAAGCTCCTCCAGGGGCAAAGAAAAGGGGGAAAAAAAAGCCAGAAAGGGCCTCTTTCAGACCATTTCAGCTTTCTATAGGATACTAGTCATAAATATAACAAAATGCATGAACTTACAAACAAAACATACTCTTATTTAAGTTGATATTTCCTTTGGCCCCAACAGGAGCAGCTGTATAAACTGATGACCACTCTGTGCACTGCACTGTGCCAAAAGAGTTGAAACAATCAGGTGATTTTCATCTGTTTTGCATTTTATTATTTTTATTAAAGGAGTAGTTCACCCAAAAATGAATATTTGCTTAAAATGTTCTCACCTTCAGGTCATCCAAGACGTAGATGAGTTTTGGAACAGATTTGGACTTGCTCACCAATGGATCTGCTGCAGTGAATGGGTGCCATCAGAATGAGAGTCCAAAAAGCACGAGACGATATTTTACTGGGGAAAGCAATAGAGGACTCAATGGCTCAGAAACAATGGTTTGAAGTAAAAACATCTTAATGATGGATTAATTAATGGACTGGAGTCATGTGTATTACTTGTGAATTATTGTGATGTTTTTATCAGCTGTTTCACTGCAGAGGATCCATTGAGCAAGTGATGTGATGCTCGATTCCGTAATGCTTGCTGTTCCCGTGAACAAACTCATGTACGCCTTGGACGGCCTGAGGGTGAGTAAATTTTCAGCACATTTTTATTTTTGGGTGTACTATTCCTTTAACATGTATCATTATTGCATTTTTATCTTTATTTCTAGTACTCCCTTATTTTATTTTTACTCTGTCTTATGTACATATATGTCCTATGTATAGCTTTTTGTAAACAAAAGGTTTTAAAATGTGCTTTTTAATTATTTACCTACACACATATGAGTTATAGTCCTTAAATTCCCTGAAAATAAAACATATACTGTATATTGATATAATATGTTAACCAATGCACATCCATCAAGCAGCATAGATTGTTATTATTTCAATATACGCTCTTGTGTTTACCAGGTGTTTGTGACACATTCTTAATCCTGCACTTGGCAACTGGCATGTAAAGGCATCCTAGAGGGAATGTGCATTTGCCGAAAGGCTTTCCTAAGAGACTTAGTAGTTTAAGCAGAAGCTGTCCTTGTAAAACAGTAGCTCTTTTTCATATAAAACATGCAAAAATGACAAGACAGAAACACTACATAAAATCCACTGCATATATAATTACACTTACAGGTTTAAACTAAACCCTTGTCTCTCACTATTTCAGAAATGTCTTCACTGCCATTCAGTGAAATGTGAGAAAATTCCTGCAGCTCAAATAAAGTGGAAAAATATACTTCTTGAAGTCTTTCATTTCTATCATTTTTTAAATTTGTTTATATCTTTTCTATTCCTTTCTATCCTGCAGTGTTTTATTTTCAGGTTAAACTTTTGCTCCACATGGCTTACATACAGAGCAAGATGAAGCCCAAAATAAAGGAGCCAAGAGCTGCTCTGGAGAAATCAAGAAAAATTAGAAGATCAAAGAACTTGATGAAAAACTGATTACTGTTTCCAAAGAAAAGGGTGATTCAGCCCTGACCTCAGCAAGTATGTACATGATTGTGTGTCTGAATGTGGTTTTCATTTTTAATGAAAATGAACTGCATTTTTACATTCTAAGGAACAAAATATGGCTGCAGATGCTGAGAAGTGCTGCTGATCAAGCAGAAAATCAGCATGAAAGAACGGATATCCAGGATATGAAAGAGCAGTTAGAGAAGGAGAAGAATGTTGTCAATGCTTGAAGTGCTTAAAACTAATGGACCTGAGAAGAGACTTGGAAGGAAAGGAGTAGATTCTGGCAAAGTCAGAAAAGGAAAAACAGGTGAAAGCAATCAAGGTTTTCACTAAAATATGGTTGTAAATTCCCCACACATCTGCTATCATGTGTGAAATCAAGCAAACACATGTTTTTGATTGACAAATTAAAATAAAGTTTCAATGATCTGAAATGATTCCATTTATTGGCTTACCTGCTGTGGCTCTTTAGGGCCTGAATGACAAAGTGCACAGGAAACCTTCGCCAATGGGATGAATGCATTGCTAAAGCCCAGAAGGAAATACAGATCTAGAGAAGCTTCAGCAGTAAAGAAGCCATCAATGGTTTAGAATTGAAGCTTTTATTACTAGAAAAGAAAATCCAAAGATACATGCAGCCACTCTGGAGAAGGTCAAGCAGCACAGACTTGGAAGATCTTACCATTAAACTGAAGAAGATAACGGCTGCTCATTTTGGGGGGTACCAGTCGAATATATGCTTTACAAAAGTGATTAAAATGATTGATTAAAAAAAAACTTTTTCTTTCTCTTTATTTATTCCTTCTCTTTAGCTTGTACTTATTTGAACAATGCCTGAAACATGGTATTACAAGCACTTCCTGTGTCTGTTTGCCTCTTTAAGAAGAATCGCTTTATGTATTCCCCAATTGTAAGTCGCCTTGGATAAAAGCGTCTGCAAAATGACTAAATGTAAATGCTTAGATTTGGCTGCGCTAGTTCTGGAAAAGACGCAGTATGACTATTACAGAATGGAGTCCAAAATGTGTGGAGCTGCAGACAGACCTCGAAATTTGTCAGAAGGCATGTCGTCAGATGACAGAGATATACAAGCTCTGAGGCGCTCCTTGATCATCTGGAATCCGTTAGAAAAGATAAAAAGTCATTTCTAGTATTGCAGGCTCTCAGAGAATTTTTAAAACTCCTTATGCAAACATTAACTAGTATCAGTGACAATTGAACTAAATGTCAAAATACATGAAATATGAGTTTCTTATTACATTTGACCTTTTTTTCAAAACTGAGAAGGAAAAAACATCAGAGTACAACAGAATTCCTCTAAGCTAGCCCGGAGGAAGAGATCAGAGGTCGTGCTGCAGCGCTGAAGACCAAGAAGAAAATGGAGGCAGACTTGAATAAAATGGAGATCCAGCTAGACAATAGCACCAAGAACAATAGTGACCTTCAAGAGACTGTAACAGCAGATCTAAGTACATCAGAATTGTTATCATTATTTTTTAATCAACTTTGGTCCCACTTGAGTATGAAATTGTGTTTTTTTATGAACAGGGAGCTAACCTGCAGAAACGTCATCTCGAACCAGATGGTGACTGAAATCAAGGATGTGTGCAGTGGGTAAAAGCCTCTAAACCTGCCAGGAAACTTGTTGAGCAAGAACTGGTGGACAACACTGAGTATCACAATAAGCTCAATGTGTATGCATATCAGCTCAGTTGCGGATAAATGCTTAATAAAGTGAAAAATAGAACCTCTGTTTGATTGTTTTTTTTGATCTGTGGGAAAGAGGAAATGGGAAATGGACAGCTTATTGAGGTAGCAAACAGGATCCAGAATTGTAATTTGAAATTTTAATTTAACAAAGTAAAATTAAAATGAATGCAATTTAAAGAAAATAAAGGATGTGGAATTGTAATTTGAAGTCTGAATTTAACAAAGTCAAATTAAAATCAATGCAATTTAAAGAAATGCATTACCTAATATTAAAAACCTTGAAATGCCAGCTGTAGAATTTGGTATTTAATTTAGACTTTTTGAAGTTTGGAGTCAGTAAGGTGTTTTCAAAATGCATTTGAAGTCTCTAATGCTCATCAAAAATTTGATGTCAAAGCTAAATTTTCAGCATCATTATTCCAGTCGTCAGTGTCACATGATCCTTCAGAAATCATTCTAATATGCTGATTTGCTGCTCAAGAAACGTTTCTTCTTATTATGAATGTTGAAATTAGTTGTGCTGCTTCATATTTTTTTGTGGAACCTTTTTTGTGTGTTTTTTAAAGGATTCTTTGATTAATTTATTTGACATAGAAATATTTTGTAACAATGTAAACATCTTTGCTTTCCCCTTTTTTTTTTTTACCAATTTGACGCAGAATAAAATTATTAATTTATTTTAAAAAAAATACTGACCACAAGCTTTTATATGGTAGTGTAGCCCAAATAAATATATGTAATATTTAAAATTTTGCCCAGCATCTGCTGACAACTAATTTGGCCTTGGTTATACTGTAGAACTGTCAAAGTGGCAGAATTCATCCCACGTGAAACAAAATCAGTGAGAGCAATCAATGTACAAGAAAAAGACTAAGAGGGAGAAGTGGTCTTTCGAACAACACACTATAAAACACACTATAATATTGCACCGATATATTAAGGACTAGTCCTTATCAGAGACATAATAATATGATTAATCTTATCCCGCCTAAGATTAAAAGTTGCACACTCCTGTGAACCCTGGCCTGCTCGTACACTCCCAGCCAAGCCCTCACTATTGTCTCCTGAATGACTTGCTCTGCGAGTGCACACGGACACGCCCACCGTTTGCCGTGCGTACGCATGCGCGCTGAACTGTGTGCCATTTCCTGGATTCCTTGACAGGCCGAAATCAGGGAGCGAGAAGAGCCGTCGGAGTGAATTCGTGTCGACTGTCCAGAGTCCGCGAATTCAAGTCCGTCCACCAGAAGAACATCCAAGAGCGAACATCCTTACGAACATTTCCACAAGAAGCGGAGCATCAGTTCAGGTAAATGAGGCCCGTGTCATGCCTTTTTCCGACAGCAGGGAGCGGACTCAACCGGCATCTTGAGCAAGGCCTTCCTGATCCTCAAATGTAACCACGAACATTTCTGTAACTTCACTCGCGTTATAACAGTGTTTACGGATGTATAAGGTCCTACAGACCTTTATCTTTAAACCCGGAATCTATTTTCTAGCTTTCTGCGTAATTTTACTTGAATTTGATCTGTTTTTCGCGTTAGCTGTCGGCTAATGTAGCAGGCAGGCATCTCGCGAACAGAAGCCTGTGGCATCAGATATTGATCTTCTGCCTCACCCACGCCCTAAAATCGGGAATAGACAGCCGTCACCTGGTTTTGCCGGTTGAACAGGCGTCTTTTACTTTAGTATATGATTACAAAGAAAAACAGTGCCGATTTAGTCGGAGACTGACTGATGGATGTAATTAAGCCCCGGCTTGCCAGTTTGTCAGTGCTGGTTTTCATTGTTTTTGACACTCAAGAAGCCATTTACAACTAAATCCAGAGTGCATGATTATCCATGATTGCGAATGATTAATTATTAAACTCAAAATAAGCAGTTAAGTAAGCATGTAATTAATGTCGATACACTTGGGTTTCCACACAAAATGTGCCCAGTTAGTTCCTATATGTGTTCTCTGCAAAGAAAATAGTTCAAAAAGAAGCCAAAACAGCAAGCTTTGCGTGTCACCAATCAAATCCGGACTGGATCAGCCTGTATGAGTGGAGAGGACCTCCTAGCGTTTGAAATCACTCCTGCACAATCACACTAGTGAGAGAAACCCTACATGTATTTGTCTTGGCAGCTGGGAAAAATTCACAGTGTTGTTATACTAAATTCCTCATTTTTAAGTCACTTTGGATAAACCCATCTGCTAAATTAATAAATGTAAATATCAAAACTACTTGAATACAAGTTAAATCAATCAGTATAATCGAAGTTATAGTATTACTGGCATATCAGTCAAACATGATTGTGTTTCTTTTCAGGCAGAGGTGCAACTTATTTGAAGACAATGTCACTCCACCAGTTTTTGTTGGAACCCATCACATGCCATGCATGGAACCGGGACAGGACCCGTAAGAAAGATTTTCATTGTCATTTATTCGTTGATGGTGCCTGCATCCATGATTTTATCATTTCTGAACCAATGCCTCATTCTCACGTATTGTTTCTCAATTACAGAAATTGCTATCAGTCCAAACAATCACGAAGTCCATATATACAAGAAAAGTGGGAATCAGTGGGTGAAAGCTCACGAATTAAAAGAACACAATGGGCACATCACAGGTAAAAACTCCCTGTAAACTGAATTTCAAACATGAATGTTACATTTCTTAAATTCCTCACATTATGTTGAAATGGGCAGTTGACCGTTATTTTGTTGTGGTTTTCCAGGCATTGATTGGGCTCCTAAAAGTGATCGTATTGTGACCTGTGGAGCTGACCGTAATGCTTATGTATGGAGTCAAAAGGACGGCATGTGGAAACCCACCCTTGTTATTCTCAGGATCAACCGTGCTGCCACGTTTGTGAAATGGTCTCCGCTGGAGAACAAGTTTGCAGTGGGGAGTGGAGCGCGACTCATATCCGTTTGCTACTTTGAGTCTGAAAATGATTGGTAGGGCACAGTTGATATGTTGGGCTACACTGATTGATTTATCTCTCAGGTCTTATAACTGTATATATAATTTATTTATTTTTTTAGGTGGGTTAGTAAACACATCAAGAAGCCCATCCGTTCAACTGTCCTCAGTTTAGACTGGCATCCAAATAATGTGCTTCTGGCAGCTGGGTCATGTGACTTCAAATGCAGGTGAGTCTGCATATTGAAGCTTGTTAACCTTCAATGTAAATGTCTGTAGCACTGAAATAAACGTTTTGTTAGCGCTCTGAATCATATTTGCATGTTTGTTTCTCAGGGTATTCTCTGCGTACATCAAGGAGGTGGATGAGAAACCAGCTCCAACCCCATGGGGGTCCAAGATGCCCTTTGGGCAGGTGATGGCAGAGTTTGGCGGGGCAGGAAGTGGAGGATGGGTTCACAGCGTCTGTTTCTCAGCCAGTGGGAACAGACTGGCTTGGGTCAGCCATGACAGCACCGTCACTGTAGTGGACCCCACAATAAGCTCAACGTGAGTATTGGAAATGGTTGGTGTGTTTAGAAAAAAAAAAACTGTTATGATTTGTCGATAGAGACTTTTTGTAATACATCATGCTTGTTAATGACTAATAGCACACTTTTGTTTTGCAGGCCAAGCCAGTTGAAGACAGAATATCTTGCTCTTCTGAGTGTGACTTTTGTTTCTGAGAACAACATTGTGGCAGCAGTAAGAGCCTTTAAGTTTTTTCATTGGTTGAAACATGTTTGTTTTTGCTGTACTTTAGAGGCGATTGCCTTTTTGGGAACTAATCTAGAGTATTTTCCGTCAGGGTCACGATTGCTGCCCTATGCTGTTCAGTTTTGATGATGGTGGAACCTTGACCTTCATATCCAAGTTGGACATTCCAAAGCAGAGCATCCAGCGCAACATTTCTGCCATGGAGCGCTTCCGCAACATGGACAAGAGGGCCACCACTGAGGACCGCAATAGCACCCTAGAAACCCTGCATCAAAACAGCATCACGTAGGGCGAAAATTATATATACACTACCAAATTGTAAATTTTATCATTGGTAAGACATTTTTTTCCAAAAGAAATTAATTCAATCAATCAAAAATGACAGTAAAGACATTTACAAAGTTGCTAAATATTTATTTTTCAAATAAATGCTGTTCTTTTGAACTTTCTATTCATCAGAAAATCCTGAAAAAATTTATTATGGTTTCCACAAATATATTAAGCAGCACAACACTGAGGATAATAAGAAATGTTACTTACTTAAGCTGCAAGTCCGCATATTAGAATGATTTCTAGGGATCATGTGACACTGAAGACTGGAGTAATTATGCTGAAAGTTCAGCTTTGCTATCAGAATAATAAATTATTTCAAAACATTAGTAGTTTCACAATATTACTGTGTTTACTGTATAGATCAAATAAATGCAGCCTTTGTGAGCATGAGACTTTCAAAAATATTTAAATTCTTACACCTAACTTTGTATATGAATTATCATTTTTATTATTGTAATTGTGCACAATTATTTATAATTTTTTATTTTAACTTTGCAGCCAAGTGTCTATATATGAAGGAGACAAAAGAGATTGTCGCAAATTCTGCACTACAGGAATTGATGGAGCAATGACCATATGGGATTTCAAGGTTTGTATTTAATTCTTTCGAAACTATGTCAAACATCAACTTTTCATGCCATTAAATTACTTCTGTCTTATCCCTTGAGTCACAGTTAACCAGAATTATGACCATGTTTACTTAATTCTTTCCACAGACCTTAGAGTCTTCAATCCAAGGCCTGCGGATCATGTAATACTCACACGAACTAGCATGACACAGCACAAGCAATGCAGCTTGAAGACTAACAAGGAGATTTCCGATAACACTTCTGAACGTTTTTAAATAATAAAAAAAAGCACTGAGCAATGGTGTGAACTGATGTGACACTCTTAAAAATGGAAAAACACTAATGGAAAAAGGGGTTAGGATCTTTGTTTTGTTTTTCTTTTTTTTTTTAAGAAAAAAAAAAATGCCAAAGCTGGCACCCCAGCAGTGTGTGATGGTTGATCAAAATGTTCTGGGTCTCCAGGGGAATCGGAGAGAAGTTAAATTAAAAGGAGAGTTTTATGTAAATGGTCTGCTACAAATAAATGATGTATACTACACACCATTTGCAAATGTCGTCTCTTTCTGTTTGATTCAATGCCTTTGTCACTTAGATTGGTTGCTTTCCATGCTAACAGGAAACATCTAGGCTGTCAAATGCTACTAGATAGACACAGCTCTCAGATTGCAACCCAAGGTTGGGTTATACAGTTTTTTTTTTTAAAGTAACAGTTCTTGTAAATGATTACAGTGCACATAAAGATTCATTCGAAAAAGTTAGTGACCATAAATCAGCTTTGCAGACGGAGGCTTTAAGAAAAAAACATGCAACCTTAGAGAATGTGAAGGGGAGTTGAACTGCAAACCCTCCTAACCAGCAGACAGCCGCCCACACAAGGAAGTGGTTATATGTTTCTAACGGGGAAGGGGAAGTAGTGCATATTTGGAGAGAATAACGGCTAAGGAAATACTTTAGTTCATTCAGAGCAAAGCCAGCGTTTGTGTTGACTGCTCAGAGTCCACGAACTCGGGATTCTGTTGCAGACTTTGTCAATTCCCCCACATCTCTCAGTTTTTACGGTTTCCCGGGTAAGTAGAAAAAACATGGTTTTGTTTATCTGAATTTGGAAGATTTTTTTTTTCCAGATGTGAAGCAATCTGTAGATTCGGAATGCTGGGGTGTGTACCTCATTAACATGCACTAACTTGCAGAATGACAACTAGAAAATATGTTTCAGTATTTCTGACTTTCAAGCTGTAGCGAGAGATTTTACATGGTCTGCCTGGCACTTGAAACAAATTGCTGCAAAAACTCCCTCCGTTATGTTTTAAACAGAAACTATGATAAGACAGTGGAGGTGTTTTATGTGTTTTTCTTGTAAGTGGAGTATCTGGCTTTGTCGCATTCCCTTCTGGTCTGGTTTTAATTTACTTCAGACATTGAGGAAAATAATAATACTTGCTGTTACAAATGCAAAACCATTTTAGTTTTAAGTATGACTAAGACAGAAATAAGTCAAAAACCCGGAAAGAAAATGAACAAGAATTTAAATAGGAAGTTCAAAGCTTCTCCATTTAAGTGACATGCCTTTACGGAAGTGAACGAGCTGTCATGTTGCAGTAGTTTGATAAAACATTGTTTTTACCAGTTCATCTCAAAATTACTTCAAATTGAATTTGCAGGAAGAAGCAGCCATGTCTTATCACAGCTTTCTTCTTGAACCTATCAGCTGCCATGCCTGGAACAAGGACCGAACTCGTAAGTTCTCATACTTGCAGCATCTCTTAGTCTTTGGAGCAGTTCCCAGTGTCTAGGGCTAAAGACAGCCTGTTCTTCATCATCTGAACTGTGTATTCATGTGCGAGCATCACTGCTGAATACACAAATGATTGTCTCCAAAGCTCATTTGATCATGAATCAAATACATCTTTTGAGGATTTTTCTGAAGAGAGTTGAGTTGAGATTTGAACTGTGAACTGATTTTCATGAACTAATGTTTAACATTTCCTCACAGAGATGGTCTTCTTACCCATATTATGTGAATTTGAACATTTATTAGGGTTTTAAATCGTCTTGTGAACCACCACCCATCAAGCTCCTTACTGAATGTCTACATTGTTCTGCTGAAACCTACATTTTGGATGAAAAGCTGCATATCCTTCTGCAAACGTGACCCTGGACCACAAAACCAGTCATAAGGGTCAATTTTTCGAAATTGAGATTTATATATCATCTGGAAGCTGAACAAATAAACTTTCCATTGATGTATGGTTTGTTAGGATAGGACAATATTGGGCTGAGATACAACTATTTGAAAAATAGAATCTGAGGGTGCAAAAAAATCAAAATATTGAGAAAATCGCCTTTAAAGTTGTCCAAATGAAGTTCTTAGCAATGCATATTACTAATAAAAAATTAAGTTTTAATATATTTACAGTAGGAGTACAAATACATACATTATCATGCATGCCACATGTGCACTTGTTTTTGTGTGGTTTATGATGCCAGTTAGAATCATTCCGCATCAAAAGTTAAAGCTGCAGTCCGTAACTTTTTTGTGTTCAAAATTTACAAAATATTTTATTAACCGCTAGAGCGCCAAAAGTTACCGACTGCTTTAAAGGCACAATATGTAAGATTTTTTTATTAAAATATCCTAAAACCACTAGAACAGTGTTATATATTTTGCTGACTTGTGTACTTACGTTATCCCAAATGTTTCGAAGAATGTTTAAATCCAGAGAAATAAGCAATTTTAACT
>NW_015656360.1:2876789-2878607 GCF_001515625.1 Sinocyclocheilus rhinocerous
ATTTCCGGTTTTGTTTTGTAGAAAACATGGAAACACCAAAGACGCTTTAATATGTTGTGCGTTTTATTAGACCGGTGACGACCGCACAGAGTAGCATAAGCATTATAACAAATGTATCTAGTATGATAAAACAGCGCTGCTTTTTCCCCCCACATACTCACGACCTGAACGACCTGAAGAAGTCGACTGTGGCATAATAAAAGCTCCGCTGCTTTCGAGCCGTGTGTCACGCTCGTTCAGCGGCCTCGTTTCGCTTCGACGGCTTTCAGCCTCACCCTGCTTCATTCTACTATGTTAATAAATCTTTAATACATTAGCTCATCCATAAACATGATTTCGGCTTTCATTATGTGCCTTTAAATTTTATACTGCAAAATATTATTGTGTTGCCATCAGCACTGTCTTGATGTCATGGCATTTGCAGTAGGTTCAAGTGACTAGCTCTAAGAAAACTGCCAGCAGAACAAAGTGCATATGAGCAAAGATGGCAGACTTCAAATCACATTTTTGGGAAGTTCTGCGCCAGCTGAGCATGTGCCATTGAGAAGAATGGGAATGCTAACAGATAGCTTTCTCCAGGTATTATAGAGCTCCTGGCGCACACAGATACATACGCTGCCACAGAGAATAAAAGAGCAAGTCAGATGAATAGAAAGAGAGGACAGAAGCATTGCTTTCCATTTTCACCCTTCACATGCAGTAAATGGTGGGCAAAACCTGAATAATGTATGTAGAAGAGCACAACTATCCAACTGAGCATGTACTTGATTAAATGTATGACAGCCCTTTACCCACGCCGACTCTCTATCCTTGAATGATTAGAAGTTCCTTAAGCTACCCTGGCAAGTGAAATGTATTTTTGTTGTGACAAATGGTGAAATGAAAATCTCAAGGCTTCATTAGGCAATAGAAACATGGAGCGAAAAAAATATAATGGAATGTCAAAAAAAAAAAAAAGTGTAACAATGTGACAACCAACCATGAGATCATATCTGCCGGTGTTCTGACAAATAATGCTACCATCGGCCGCTCTTGTATTTAGATTTCTTCAGTTAAAAACATGGTGGTGGCCTTCAACCGCGGAGAGCTGTGGTTAAGAATAATGAAACAACGGATAATTCTCACCACTTTTCTGCATGTTTAAACACCAGAAAAGATGTAGAGAAAACGGCCTTGACACAAAAACATTTATACAGGTAAGTGCTCAGTGGCAATGAAGCTTCAAGTACTATGTACTATGGCAGTGGTTCTCAAACCTGTCCTGGAGTACCCCCTGCCCTGCACATTTTGTATGTCTCCCTCATCTATCACACCTGATTCAACTCATCAGCTCATTAGTGGAGAATATTGAATTTTCTCGTGACTGTGTCTTATGTTCAACTACATTTACAGTTCATACATCTGAAGGTAAATAGCTGCCGTTCAGGTGTTGTCCTCAACATGCTATAAGTTTGCAAAGGAGTCTTGTTTCCATGCTTCAAGTGTTTCACAAGGCCTTTTGAGTCGCCCTTGCTCTTAATGTATCATTCACTTCCTCCCATCTGTTTTTTTTTCAGATACATTTTTAAAAACTTTGCACAACATTGTTGTCCTTGTACTGTGTGTACATTAATGTTAAGTGTGATGGTTTGAATTTGGAACCTTTTCAAACAACAGCCTTGAGCAACAAACAAATTTATCTTTGTGTGCTTGGCTCAAAGAGAGAGCACTTATCCACTTAACACTGTGTGTAAACACACATACAAACAGATACCTTCAAAACCATGCTGTACACACAGAGTCAGACACACACACACACACACACACACACACTCTCTC
>NW_015656360.1:2880108-2939115 GCF_001515625.1 Sinocyclocheilus rhinocerous
ACGACCGGAAGGAGCGGAAGCGGTCGACTGTGGCATAATAAAAGCTCCGCTGCTTTCGAGCCGTGTGTCACTCTCGTCTCTCATTAGCAATTGCTTCAGCAGCCTCGTTTCGCTTCGACGGCTTTCAGCCTCACCCTGCTTCATTCTACTATGTTAATAAATCATTAGCTCATCCATGAACATGATTTCTGCCCGAGTCCCGTCAGATTGCATCGGCTGTGGGGATGAAGACGACAACTCCCATGACTCCACGCTCAGTCACGGCGTCATCAAACTAGGCCTTTGCCTCTTTGTTTATTTTGAATACGCGCCCTCTAGCGGCGAAAATGACATATTGTGCCTTTAAGTGCTCTCAAAAACCCAAATCAAGACAATTTAATTAAGAGTTTAAAAACACGTCTTAAAAGAGCAAAATATAAATGTCAAAGTTGTGTCTTTTCACTGCTGCCGCCCTGCTTTTCTTTTCATGCTGATGAGAGAAGCAGTAATGACTAATTCCCCCCAGACTTCCTGTTTTACCATGAATGGTGCTTTGTTGCTGATGCCGTACGTCTTCAGCAGACCACAGAGCAACAGCAGGGAAACGAGACAGCTGAGAAAGACTTTTAGGTTTAACTGCTGCTGTTAAAAACATAGCTCACCTATAAAAAATGTGAGAGCACTTCTGCTGTGGCGGAAAATAGATGCTGTGTCAGAATCCTGCATTGGGTCTGTTCCCAATCTCCACGCTTGCGGCCTTTGCACCTGACCATTTGCTATGTATGTGACATACTTCCAATATTAGGCCCAAGTGTTCATGTTGATGTGTAGACTGTAAGTACTGTATATGTAGAACTTTTGATTACCTGATGGGACACACTTACAGCACGGTGTTGTAAAAATGCAAGTAAACATTTTACAGAGCTTAATTAGATTTTTGAATACTTTGCACTTAAACTTATTAATGTATGTTCATTAGTCCCTATGTAAGAGATGACAATTTAATTCTAGTGCTACTAATTAAGATATAAAAAACAGTTGAAAATGTTTTACAAATTACCATAAAATAAACACTCTACATTTTACAACCAAATTATGTTTTATCTAATTCAGGGGTTCCCAACCTCATTCCTGGAGCCCCCCCAACACTGCATGTTTTCCATGTCTCCTAAATCAAACACACCTGATTCAGATAGTCAGCTCATTTTCCTCGACATCTCGCAAATGATGTGGTACACTTCATCAATCAAATACTAGTTCGAAGCAGTGTGGGTATTGGGACAGGCCTATTTTCTTTTAAAACAATATTCTGCAGAAACATACTGTGTTTGCAGGCTTAAACTCAATTCTTAAGAATTTGTAACTATGCTTTTACATTTTCTGAAGAAAACATGAGCGATACCTGCCATAATGTTAGAGAGTTACAGGTGGTTGCCAGGGTGTTTTTGCTATGCAGTTCCTAAGGTGTTTTGAGTAGTTTTTAGTGTGTTGCTAAGTGGTTGCTAGGGTGTTTTGAGTAGTTTTTCATTGCTCCAAAAGAGCAAAGTGAGGTCCATTTTAATGATAGTCAATGGGATTTTTTTCACCTATTTTTTTTTATTTTTTTTACAGCAGACCAAAATATATCCCATCATCATAAATCCAACCTCTCCTCAACAAACCACACAGTTTTAGGGATATTATTCATCATTTTAATTATTTTAGCCACAGGAAGGCTGTTATCCAACTGTTATATTTAGGCTGTTATCCAACGCATAAAGCCAAAGTATTTTTTGTCCTTGTGTTGAATATTTTATACACTGGATTCCTGTTTTCTTTAGAAATTGCACTGTGTCCTAATAACCATGAAGTCCATATCTACAAGAAGGACGGAAACAACTGGAGCAAAATCCATGTGCTGAAGGAGCACAATGGTCAAGTAACTGGTAAGTCTAGAAGGTTCACCTGACCTACACAGAGCATTACTGTGACAACATCATCTCATGCAGGCCGTTTCTTCATCACCCAGGCATTGACTGGGCCCCAGAGAGCAATCGCATTGTGACCTGCGGTACTGACCGTAACGCGTATGTCTGGACCCTAAAGGGAGACGTATGGAAGCCCACCCTGGTCATTCTGAGGATCAACCGTGCAGCCCGTTGTGTGAAATGGTCTCCTAAAGAAAACAAGTTTGCAGTGGGCAGTGGCTCACGTCTGATCTCAGTCTGCTATTTTGAGCAGGATAATGACTGGTGAGTATCAGACAGGAGAAATGGATAGTGAGCTTTTTCTGGCAGAAATGCTAATCTACTTATGTTATGAGGCAGATGGGCTCTCTGTTATTTTTTAATGGCACGGTTTAAAGCAGTGTTTGGAATGACATGACTAGAAATGCACAGCAGAGGATGCTGGTACTCACCAACCGTGTTGAAACTTGATTCGTCAGTCGATTCGTCACTTTCAGACACTTCCATGTGCAACAATGCTGGATTACAGATTACACGTTACACATTAACTCATGTGATGAGCCGCAAGTGACCATATTTAACTTGAAATATTCAAGATATCGTGCTGTTGGTGTGAATTCCAGAATAGCTCTTTTGGTCGTAGGCAATCATAATCTTACTGATAGACAAACAGCGTGAATGTGATTTTGCTTTAATACAGTAAAGTAGTTCAATAAACAATAAGTTAATACTGAATAACTTTTTAGACACAAGTTTCTATTTCGTTGGCGGAGGGAGAATAGACAAACAAAGGCACAGCAGAATCTGCCTATCAACACATTTGGTGGCGTTGCTAAACGAACCTACCTTTATTAAGGAATCGGTTTAATGAATGATTCTATGACTCACTCACTTGTTACATTCCTGAATGAGTCAGTGTTTTTGAATGAATCAGTTGAATTACATACAGCTACTTGTTTAGTTCCTGAATTAATCTTTTTTTTTAATAATCTGTTAAGTTAATGGCTAATGACTCACTCAATCATATGTGCTGAATTCGGAACCCCATACTAGCATACTACTCTTATGATTTCTACCATGCAAAGATATGGTAAAAGTATTAAGATGGTTGGTATGCGTTTCTGAATTCAGCAGCAATCACTTGTTTAGTTCCTAGAAGAATCTGCAACCTTCTAATTGGGAAGCACCCAGTGTTTTTGAGCGAATTAGATGAATGAATGTTTCAATGACTCGCTTGTAAAGTCACTTGTCACCACCTACTGGCGAAACTAAGCAACCTGCAGAAATCACGGAAAAATACTACCCTTACAAAAATTAACCATGGTTTTACTACAAATAAAACCAAAAAACCATGGTTACTGTAGTTAAACCATGGTAACCACAAATTAACAATGGTTTTGCTACACTAACCATAGTTTAACCATGGTATTTGTAGTAAAACTTGTAATCAATACGCCAAAAAAAAACATGGTTACTACACTTTTACTGTAGTAGTAAAACCATGGTTAATTTTCGTAAGGGTAGTGAAAAATCCCAGTGCTGTTTGACTGTTATAGCAACAATTCAAGGACCAAAACTATCAAATGTATTATGAACTACATCTTATGATTTCAGCAGACATTAGTTACTGTCAAATAATACAAACTAATCAATTGTTTTTATTGGGTGTATCTAAGATGCTTAAAGTTGTTTTTTTATTATGCTAGGTGGGTGTGCAAACACATTAAGAAGCCCATCCGCTCTACCATCCTTTGTTTGGACTGGCACCCCAATAACGTCCTTTTAGCAGCTGGATCATGTGACTTTAAATGCAGGTTAGTTAAATCTTATTTGCATTATTATGTCTCTTTTATGAATATGGCTGTTATTTGAACTTCCTATTTGTTAAATCCCCATCCAGGATCTTTTCTGCTTACATAAAGGAAGTAGAAGAGAAGCCTGCTCCAACAGCATGGGGCTCTAAAATGCCCTTTGGAGAGGTCATGTTCGAATCTACTGGAACTTCAGGTTGGGTGCACGGCGTCTGTTTCTCGGACAGCGGGAACCGTGTGGCCTGGGCCAGCCATGACAGCACCGTGGCAGTGGCTGAGGGAGGAAAGACTGCTGTGTGAGTATTGCCTTTCAAATCTGGCCCTGCACGCACTTGCCTTTAAAAATCATTAAAAATCAAATTTACCAAATCATTTCGTTTCATCTTGCCAGCTGCGCCAGTCTGACTTCAGAAACCTTGCCTCTTCTGTGCGTGACTTTCATTACTGAGAACAGCCTAGTGGCAGCTGTAAGTATCTTCAGATGTCAGGCCTTGATGCCAAAGTAATCTGTTTAGATTGTCCCCTCATTTTCATATATTTTTCAGGGCCATGACTGCTACCCTGTGTTGTTTGTCTATGATTCGAACAAAGCAGCCTTGTCATTTGGAGGAAAACTCGACGTACCCAAACAGAGTGCTCAGAAGGGCATGACAGCCAGAGAACGCTTCCAGAACCTGGATAAGAAAGCCACCACTGACAGCAAAGAAGCTGTCCTGGAGTCTGTGCACAAGAACAGCATCAGGTACAGCCTATTTTTTGTCTTTCATCCTCATTCCTTTATGTGAAAGTTTGTAATTTCTGATCCACTGTGGCATTAAAAAACAAATAGCTCCGCCCCCAAAATCACAAGATGGACGGAGCCAATGTTGAAATGCCCCACCCAGCATGAAATAAACATTGCAATTCAGTTTGCTGCCTCTAGTGACGCTGAAAATGCTTCAACTTGAAACATTAATATACAACAATAGACATTTTGATCTGTTGATGTTTATTTATTTTTTTTATCACTTTTTAGCCAAATCTCAATTCTTAATGGGGGAAAAGCACAGTGTGCCAAATTCTGCACCACTGGTATGGATGGAGGCATGGCTATTTGGGATGTAAAGGTACTTGTTTAACTTTTGTGAATTTCATAATTATTAATTTGTTAACAGTAGTCAAAAATGCAAAGTGCATAAAGATGACTATAATTATTTTGTTAATTCTGTTTCAGTCCCTTGAATCTGCAATGAAGGACCTCAAGATTGTCTAGACATTGCAGACATCAGAACAAAATGTCTGCCGTTCATATTGCTTGCCCTTTTGCAATCTCTCTCTATTTTTTAATGCAGTTGTCTATACATTTCCAAGATTATGTTTTGATTAAGTGTTAGTGGTTTACGGGTTTTATACTGAAAAAAATTTAGGAAACTGGTTCTGGATGAACCAAAAACTGAATTTCGTCTGAATTTATATGCTGGTCATAGATTGCTTTTCTTTAATTAGTGCAGGTACCTTGCATTGGATTTTTAATAAACTACAATTGAAACTAATAAAATAAAAATGATTACTTGCTGAGGTTTAACATGCTGAATATTTCCTGTGTTAACCCAATAATTTCAATGCAATTCTATGTAATATTTATGAGATGTATAATGAACATAAAAGATCAGTACACCACTCTCTACACTGAATTTAAAAAGGAATGGAATGGGGGAAAAATCTAATAAGATGCTAAACATTTTCAACAGAGGATTTATTTCATTTTTTTATGGAACAATTTACATTTTATACAAAAATCATTAGAAAACAGTAAAGTGGCCTTGGGGGATTAGAGCTCATTGGCTGATGAGGACGGAAGTCAATTTATTATTGACATTTGTTGATATGCAACATCAAAACATGCTCAAGAGGCAATCATGCATAAAAATCATCTCAAGATTCTTTAGAGCTCCAAGAATTCAGGCAGTATCTCCAAATGCCAATGTTTTTTTGTTTGCTCTATGTGCTTATTTGGACACACCGGCTAACATTGTGTATTGTGAATATTTGGTAATCACATTCATAAACCCTGGTCCTCTTAAGTTTTCAAAAGAACCCTGGATATCACTTTAAACATTTGACCTGTTCTGGTTCTACCTTACCTCATTTGTAAGTTAAATGTTGCAACCTTTTACTAAAGAAATATATGCCGCTTTTCCTCTTTGCAAAGGACAAGGCCCTCAAAGTAGGAACCTACCAAAAATGAGGCTCATGAGCAATCGTCAGCTGCTGGTATTGAGAATAAATCAAAAAGACAGGGCACGACTTCAACTTCCTTCCTTCATTCATTCATTCCTCAAGTTTAAAACAAAATGTCCTAGAAACAAGTTGATGACTGACTGCCTCTTGAAACCACGTTTAACACAGGTTAGTTCCTCCCCAAAACAATACATTAAATGCCTTCATCAGTCATCAGTTCTACTATTGAGGTTACTTAAGTGTTTGAAACTTAAAATAATGCTATTTTTTCAAAGAAATCAGTCCGTATGAAGACACTAGGGGTAATTCAAAGCCAAAAAGAAAGTTTTCATCTCCACATTGCCCGTTTAACCTTAATGTGGCATGGGATTAATTAAAAGAGTATTGTAAAGCATGTGCGCGTACAGATGCAGTAATTCAAGATAAAACTAAAAACAACCCTCTAAGCCTGTTAAAAACACTGTTCAAACAGTAACTGTAACCAGGCCATCATGTTAACACGTCATATATATATTTTTACAGGACAATATTCACATTTTGGTGCCATTGCACAGCCACAGATGTTGATGATTGGTAAGGGACTCCACAATGCAGACACTGCACAGTTGTGTGGTGATGTAGCAGGCGGCGCAAGCCAGTTCGCTTTCAATCACAATTGAAAAGACACAAATGTCAAAGTTCAAGAGGAGAAATGGCCAGCAAACACATCAGAACCAACTACATAAAAGCAAAGGTTTTCTAGGATTTCTATTCTTGGCACATGTACATGCAAAGCTAAGAAACGGGACACCTGCAGCTTGGATTTCATATTTTGGTCTGATTAAGGACATACCTGGGCATTAAAAAAAGGAAACAAAAGAAAAATTCACCAGGTTTTATAAAGCCACAAGGGTGGGGGGAGGGAAACATCTATACGCAGCAACAGACAGAATAAGGCTACAGCTAGGCTTGCTTTAAAATGATCTCTCTTTGAATCCCTTTCTCTATCTGGTCACACATGTCTATAGCAGCACCAGAGGAGGAAACCCCCCTCTGCAATGTCACTCAATCGGTTCCATTTTCCGCCCAGGGCATGACTGGCAGCAGCTCAGTCTGTTTCCAGGATTAACGGAGGCTGCTCGTTCTCTTCGTCCAGGTGCAGGGTGTTCATGTCATCCTCCACTCCAGCACCCCCTACTGCCCCCTGATCCTCAGTGTAACCTGAGCCAATGAAAACCATTCAAGGCCATTTGAAAATTTACATTCTACGATTCTTTGAGTGAAAACGACAGCTTCTTACCTTTGGCAACAGCAGCACTGTAGGTCTGTGCCACAAGTGGCCGGTCGTGAGCGGTTTGTTCAAGAATTTCATTCGCTGGCTCTGCACTTCCATCTAACCTAAAGGAAGAAACATATTGACATGAGTAATTCACATGACATTTTAATCAGTGTAAACCTAAAACAATTTTTCAGATACAAACGGTTTAATACAATTCTTAAGTTAAACACACAGTTTTTAAGACTTTGATTTAGTAAAGAGACAACCAGTAATTGGAAATTGTATTTTTTAGTCGCACTGCAGGACTATTTAAAAAACAACATCAACAATAATAAATTTCAACTAAACTGAAAAAACATCACAATAAAAATGTCCCCTTGTCTTTTTTTAACACTCTTTACTAGCCATGATGCGTTAAGTTTTGAGTGTCAAGCAATTCCTCTTTTTTCATGTACGAACTGAGTGAGAGAGAGAAAAAAAATCACAGCCAATCAGAAAATATTTGACATTTAGCATTCAGCTATGGAGTGGTAATACCCAGCACAATGCATCAGAACTGTTAGTCCTGTTTTAGGTTCACAGTAAATTGTACAGGATACTCAATAACCAATAAAAATATTCTATGTATATACATTACCATAAAATTTGGGGGTCACTAAGATTTTTTTCTGAAAGAAATGAATGCTTTTATTCAGCAAGGATGCATTAAATTGATCAGAAGTGACAGTAACGATATTTATGTTACTTCAAATAAATACTGTTCTTTTAAACTTTCTATTTATCAAAGAATCCTGAAGAATTTGATCACTATTTCCACAAAATTAAGCAGCACAACCGTTTTCAACATTCATAACAATAACCATTTCCAACCAAATCAACACATTAGAATGATTTCTGAAGGATCATGCTTTGATCCTTCACAGGAATAAATTACCGTCATTCAGAGACTACTTTCAGAATTTTTTTTAAATCTTACCAACCCCAAACTTTTACGATAGTGTATGTATAGACTAGTAGGCTGATAGATTGTTCCAGCTTGGTAACAATGGATCTCACTTATGCTGTTTCATTAGTGTGCACTCTCCCCCCTCCTGTGGGTCCAAGTTGTACAGGTAAAGATAGCCATCTGCTGCAGCCACCAGCAGGCGTGGGATCTTCTGGATTCTAGAAACCAATCACAAGCAAGATAATCAGAGATACATCAGAGTTGCTGATAGCATATTTAGATTGAATGGTTTTCTCACATGGCCAGAGAGCAGATGTTCTTGTGACCTGAAAAGGGCAGTCTGACTGTAGCAAATGCCCTTCCTTGAGTGAACATCTCTGTTACGTGTGCAGGCAGATACGTTGTGGAGGCCATCAATACTTTCCCAAAGTATCCAGTCCAAGTAGTGGGCTCCTCCTGAGGCCTAAGATGAAAAAAAAAAAACACGTGTTTGTGTTCGAGATGTGAGAAGAAGGTCTGAAGAACCACTTATTTCAGTGGGCATCATTACACTGACTTCTCTCTCTGGGTCTCCAGCTTAAAAATATGAACTGTCTCCGTGTTGCTTGAGGCAGACAGATAGAGTCCCTCCATACTGAAGGCGAGGGAACAGATGCTCACACATCTGTCGAGGGATAATTAAAGAAAGTGCATTGTTTTCACTCTGTGTGCTTATTATAATTCTTGGAGTTTTGTATCGATACAAAACAAACAGAATCAACAGTAATATAGTTTACTACCTCTTTACTCCCCTCCGGAACTCAAAGAGCTTTTGGCCCTCTGGAATGGAGAACACTCGGATTACAGTGCCCTAAATAATACCAAGAAAAGAGGGTTTGAAAAATGTTACTTTGAGGAAGGTTACAATAAACTAAAACTCTTGATCCATTATTCAGCACTTTAAATCTTGAAGGTCAACATACAAACACCATTCAAAAATTTAAAATTGAAAAGAAATGAATATTTTATTCATCAAGGACACATTCAATTGCTCAAAAGTGACAGTAAAGATATTTATAATGTTGCAGATTATTTAAAAATAAAATGCTGTTCTTTTGAACTTTCTATTTACCAAAAAAGTATAAAAAGTATATCACAAATATTAAGCAGCACAACTGTTTTCAACATTGAAATAAAAAATGTTTCTTGAGCAGCAAATCAGCATATTAGATTGAGTTCTAGAAGGATCATGTGACACTGAAGGCTGGAATAATAATGCTGAAAATACAGCTATACCATCACAGGAATAAATTACATTTTAAAATAGAAAATATATTTTAAATTGTAATAATTTTGCACAATGTTAGTGTTTTTCATAAACATTAGTATTCTTTTCATTAGTAAACATTATGGCTTCTTTCATAAACATTAGTATTAACCCCAAAAATTTGATTGGTAGTGCGTATAGTTGGGCAATATCACTAAAAATTGAAAAACTGGAGCTACAATTCATTGTCTTTATCAACCAAACAACTGTAGCTAAGCAGATTCAAAAATCTAAACTTTTAATGCAAGAGAAAAAAGAAAAACAAAGTAAAAATCTAGTTATAAAGTTGTTTAAAATAATGACATTTAATAATTTACTTGTATTCACAAATACAACACACAGTAATAAAAAGCCTTCATATATTTTTAACTAAAAACAAAAATTGATTCATGAAAAATACCATGCAGTGACTTCCGTAAACATTTTTGATTGACAATACAAGCAAACAGTTCAGAGTTTGGAATCGATTCACTGAATTAGTTAGAAGTGAATCATGTGAATATTGGCCATATCACCCAGCTTTTTTATAATCTGAATGAGTGTCTCACACACACACACAGCTCTACCTTCTCAGATGCCGTGGCCAATTTAGTGCCGCTTGCATCAAACGCCAGTGCTGCTAGTGGACTATCATGGGCAGGTATCATGTTAGCTGCCCTCTGGGGAGGAATATCACACACACACAGACATATTGACCAACCCTGTTTAACACAATCCCTTAAAACCATAATTATGTCAAACATTAAAACTACACAGTACTTACCAGATTGACCGTGTCAAAAACTTGTACCTCTCCAATTGTTGCACTTCCCGGATAGGCCAAGTAACAGTTGTCATTACTGATTGACAGGGTACATAGTCCTATAAATGTTTATTGACATTAATAATCACAAATAAAACATCTGTCAACGAGGCCATTAGTAACGGGTCGCAAACCTACGCTTTCAGTTCCCCAAACATAAATAGAGCACTAGATCTTTCTGAAAGAAGAAGCTGCTACATGTACTTCCCCATGAAAAGTCTGGAAAACAACAGCACACTGACAATTATGCACTGATGGCAAGCAGTGGTACCCACCAGAAGGATTCGGAGGCGTCTCTCGAATGGTATGTAGTACTTTCATATCCCTAATGTTGTGGATATAGAGTGACTCCTCTAAACACACTATCAGTCTCTGTGGAAATAAAGCAGGTTTGCAACATTCTCATACGGTCTGATCACTTGTAATAAAACACAATACTGTAAACATGCACCACAGGAAATGGATGTTTGCTGACTTACCTGTCTGTTTAGTTTTACAGCCAGTATTGTGTTTGAGTAGCTGTAGTTGCATATCTCAGTCCCTTTCTTGAAATGACAGACTTTCAGCTTCCTAGGTGCCTTAAGGCTGACAATAGCGACAAGGCTGCTGGAGAACAATCTCTCCACAATGCACACATCTTCTGTGTCAGCTGAGCACAAATACATGAGAATATAAAACACGTCTTATGCACTACACTCATGCAAACATTTATTATGGACTACAGCAGTGATTCTCAACCTTTTCAACTCAAACACTCCACGTTTATTATTCCAAGTCTTCCCCCCATAATAGAAGCGAATATAGTTTTGGTATTTCTGCTGTAATTAAGCTGCTTGTTTTTGTTTTTTCAACCATTTTTAATTTACAGAAACTGGGAATATTGATTTAGTAATTTAATTAACCACAATTTATTTTGTGATGAAATACTATTTAAGAACTGTATGTTCTTCAATAACAACAACAGTAACGAGGAGGATATGGTTTTGAAACATTTTTAGATTTTAAAATATATATAATAATTTATTAATTTAGGTTCTCATAAGTCATCCTGTATCCCCCTTGGAAGTTTGCTGAGGCCACTGTTTGAGAACCACTGGACTACAGGGACGTAGCCAAAATAACTAACAAATCCCTGGACATTTTGAAATGTTTACATCCGGCCCCCTTACTTTTTGAAGTTTAAACACTAACAGACAGGAAGACAGGCTTTATTCTTAATTTAGTTACAGTTTAAGACCATTGAGAGGCACAAAGTGTGCATGCAAGCCCTTCAGCTGTGACAGTAATGACAATACAGCATAGATAGTATTTCAGCACAGCTGGAATCTTGCATTGGAATGTTGCCAATCAGCATCCAGGACCAGAACTCTTCATTTTAATAATTTTCAAAGACTCTCACTTTTCAAACTCCTTGTACACCCCTGATTATCTCTGACCTCCAGAGAGAGCAAAATACATTATCAACCCCTTCAATCAACTTATATCATGCCAGAAGTATAAGCAGCCATACTAGATATGATTTGCATGACTACACAAGCTGAATAAAGGCTGACATCAACTAAAACAAAAATAACTTACTACATTCGTAAATTTGTTCCAATTTGTCCACTGATGACAAGGAGAAAAACTTGTACCCAGACTTGGTACCCACAGCTAGGGATCTGGAAAGCAAGGAGGTAACAATAATGAAACGCTACAGTAAGTCATTAAAGCACAAATCCACTTCTTTATGGTCTACTGGTTTGCTTAATGACTAAAACAGGTTGTTGACCTGATGGTGAAATGTGTCACAGGGCTAATTTGCAATCCTTGTCGTGTAATGTGACATGCTTGAACTTCAAGATACAAAAGTAAGGAGACAGTAAGCTATTTTAGAGTAGTTTACTTTCTATAGTGCTGAAATGTAGCAGCTGTTATTAGTTCTAAAAACACTGGCAGTATTGTCTGTGAGGTGAGCCAGCGGTTACACCAGAGGAGTCAATGATTTGAGCTTTGGCTAACTTGACAGTTGGTTCCTTGGTTACTAGATTTGGAAAGATCAACAAACGGCTTTTTAAAAACAGAAAATTGCATTTAAAACTATCAGACAGCCCCCCAAAAAAACACAAAATCAAAGCACAGTTTCAAATCATAGGTTACTCTGGTGTTGCTAACATTTGAGCTACTGTTTTCCTACTTTATTAAACACAGATAACAGCTTTATTTAACACTTGCTAAATAATATATATAACCAAACGTTAATTTACATCCCGTATTTAATATTTCACACAGTTAGTCTGACATAAAGCTATGCAGAAGAGCAAATGTGTAATTTTCTCGTTAGCACGTGCGCTAGTGCTACAAGTCTCGTGAGGGAATTTGTCTGACGTTACTTCACAGAGCAAAATTGAGTGCTGATTTAAATCAAACAAAGCTGCATTAACACATCGTGTGTAACTGTCTTAAGAGGGACCGACTTAAAAGTCAGAAAGCATAACAACAGTGAGTGTTTTAGCTGGTTAGCACGCTTTATCATCCTGTCCGCACTGCACTCGAGCGACGACACAGCGAAAACGCTTCAATGATAACGAACGAAGCTTCGCACGACTGCAGTGCACATTACTCGTTGATTATACTGACAGCATTGTGCTGTTGTCGAGTATATGGGCTGTTAGGCCAGCAGCAGTAGCGTGGTTCTTTTCTTACGTGTTATCCTGATTAAAGTTGGCGAAGAGCAGCTGGCTGCAGCCGGCCTCTCCGCTCTGACTGGCCAGGTTCATGGGCTCGACACCATTTACAGATTAAGCCGAAGTGAAAAGGGCTCAGATGTGGGTTAGATCAGTGAAATCTGGTGTCGTCTCGCACTGCCATAAGTTCCACCCTTGCTCCAATGAATGTTGTTGTTTTCCTCCAGCCACTGTTGCACCTTTTTCGTGCGCATGCGCAGTGGCTGCTGCACGCACAGGCTCCATTCTAATTAAAGCGAAAGGTGCTCTATTTCTCACTAAAGCGGGGATGTTTTCAAATGCTTTGCAAAAGTTTACACAATTTATCGCAATTCATTTTAGAAGCTTCCTAATGAAGCCCCCCAATTGAGAATATACAAGATACTAGCTTTCATAGTGGTTCTCAAACTTTTTGACTCCAAGGCTGTCCACAACACTGTACACATGATCAAAACTTTGCTGTTGTACAAAACCTGTTGTACACAATCTTCTACATACCTTCTGCCCTCTGATTGATAGTTCACTTTTTTTTTTTTTTTTTTTTTTTTTTACTAATAAAAGGTATTTTAGTATAATTCTAAAAATGCCAACTTTAAGGTCGTGTTACATGCGTCTGTTTGCTGTGAGTAATTGTAAGTAACTGTAAGAATAACTTTTAAATTGTTATTAATATTTCAAGATGAACACTTACTGGTCTGAGGCAATCAGATTTAGCCTACTTGATTATGCATACATCGTTTTATATTTGTTATAAAACTCATGTTAATATGTGAGTATCAAATATGATACAACTTCTGAGGAACACAGTTTTGTCACCATAATAAAAACTACAGAGTTTTGATAATAAAACTAAGCATTTAAATATCATCTTACCAAGCCATATTTTTGGGTGTCAACTGACATTTATATGCATTTTACATAAGTAGTCTGCTTACTGCTACCGTTAGGACTATAAAATCTAATTGATTTACATTATAAGCTATTACAATTTCACCTTACTTTTGGCCATAACAACATCTGCACCAAACTGCATACTTTTTGCTCAGTTTGGGCCTCTAAATATAATTTATGTTTATGCTCAGGTCTGAGCTCCATATTTTCACAACATCATACAATATAGGCCATAAAAGCCTGATATCAAATGTGATAAAAACATAAACACAGTTGCGAGATATGCAATAATAATTTAGATTTTCTTTTGTCTAAAGGTTCAAAACTGTTCCATTTCAAAAACTTACTAATCAATAAATATCTGGATTTTTAGTTGTTTTAGCTTATTTTAAAGCTTGTTTTGTCTTTAAAATATTATTATATTGTATCTTTAAAATATTTTAAGTAATCTTGAGGCCCTCTGGTTGAGAACCACTATACCAGAATGGAGTATGGAAGCCATCTATGCAATCACGATGGATGAGACGCAGATTGAAATGTTATGAACTTATTTAACCAGCAGAGGGCTTCGTGCGCCATGTCTCTGAGATATCACAATTCTAGTGTTAACTAGTTTACGGTCAGTACAAACCCTACTTTGGGTCAAAGAGAAAATGTGCTGACCAGGTCAGAAATGGTTAGATTTGATACCTGACCATTGTAATTTTGGCCTTCAGAGTCATATAAACAATGACCAGTTTTATAACAGAGCACAAATTGAGTTTATATGTTAAAAAAGGATCTAATCTAATTTAACGCATCCTCAGAATTTTATATAGGCCTATATATTGCCTTGTGTTCATTTATTTATTATTTAAGTAAAAATGAGGTCTTCACAAAATAGCGTGCATGTAGCCTAACAGATCTTCGAGAGGTTAGTTTGTTTACGTCTTTCTAAACAAGCATTTTCTAAAGCATATATCCGCTACATGACGAGCAATGGACAAACGAGATGCAGTTCGTTTGCCGCGAGCCTTTTCCAAGTTTACTTGGAAGAAAGCAAAGGGGCGGGGAGGGGATTGAGCGCACGCACAGCACAGCGGCATTCCTGACAGAAAGAGGGGTCGCGAGACGCTTTATGATTATTCCAAAAATCCGCTGTCACTGTCTCGCGGCCGCTTCTCGCAGTTCTGCTCCCGTGCGCGTACTGAGCAGCGCAAGTCTTCACGTGCTCGCAGAGGCAGTACTGCTTCCTTCGAAGTTTGGGACGCACTGAAACATCCGGAGTTTGCTCGTCGCTGGCACTGGGAGTAGTCAGGCTGTCTACCCAGGAGCAAGTTCCGCAGCGAACATGTGCAAATATGTACAGTATGGATTTTAGGAGGACGAAGTTCGGCAGGTAAATTATCTAAAAATAACATTGTTTTCTTAATACTATTGAAAAGAATGGTTGGCTTTTACACTTTTTTTTTTAAACAACTGAACGTTTTTACGTTTTTGTCCTATGTTAATAACAGAAAATCATTATTGAAAGGAGAATACGGGTTGTTAATAAGAATATAACACTATTAAACAAAGTAAAACAGCGCGAGCCAAGGCATTGTGTTTATTCATGGGTAAAATCTTGAGGTTCTGTTAACTTCTACTTTCATTTTATTTCTGCACTGTTGCAACTTGCCTTTTGGTGAGGATTTCCTGCAGACCATCACACAGACACATACACAATGAATAGAAATGGATTGCAACATTATTTTGAAACAACAGGTCTGGCATTAAACATATTGCTTGTGTTTGTGCTAAAACATTTCTTCAGTTTTAGATAGTGTAGGTTATACTATAATGCCTATAGACTATATAGGTGTATGTTTCTTTTCCACAAATGTAAAGTGATCATATGAATGTATTCCCAAAAGAAAACGATTATTCACTTTACTCATATTGTCTTTGTGAAATGACAGAACGTCTTAGTATTAAACTTTCATCATTCCCATAAATTGTCATTCAACATGGCTTTCCAAGAATAGCGTTTTAGATAACATGAACTTTATTAATATGAAAATTTGCCAAATCCTTTTTTTTTTTTCAGTAGGACATACAGATATTGTAAATGTGTTGATAGTTTTGTGTGATGACAAAATTTGTCAAATGTCAGGTCACAAGTCACATACCTGGCAAACATAAGTAGGCCTTGTGTTTGCCTTTCATCATTCCCATAAATTGTCATTCAACATGGCTTTCCAAGAATAGTGTTTTAGATAACAGGAACTTTATTAATATGAACATTTGCCAAATCCTTTTTGTTTTTCAGTAGGACATACAGATATTGTAAATGTGTTGATAGTTTTGTGTGATGACAAAATTTGTCAAATGTCAGGTCACAAGTCACATACCTGGCAAATATAAGCAGGCCTTGTGTTTGCCTTTTAAGATCTTTGCCCCAGATGATGTTGACTAGATTATGTGCAAATGCTGTTTTTGTTCCCTATTTTATCTCATGTGAGCATTTTTAGAGTGTCTCAATGCTAAATATATGTGTAAAAAACACACATTAACTAAACACTTTTTATTTATGCTCCCATAACTTAAAGAGTTGCTTTGCATAATGAAACATAGTTAAATTAGCTGAAAATGTACTCGCATTAGGCCATCCAAGATGTAGGTGAGTTTGCTTCTTCATCTCCAAATTTCTCTGATTTGGAGAAATTTAGCATTACATCACTTGCTCACCAATGGATCCTCTGCAGTGAATGGGTGCCGTCAGAAGGAGAGTCCAAACAGCTGATAAAACATCACAATAATCCACATAAGTAGGCCTTGTGTTTGCCTTTTAAGATCTTTGCCCCAGATGATGTTGACTAGATTATGTGCAAATGCTGTTTTTGTTCCCTATTTTATCTCATGTGAGCATTTTTAGTGTCTCAATGCTAAATATATGTGTAAAAAACACACATTAACTAAACACTTTTTATTTATGCTCCCACAACTTAAAGAGTTGCTTTGCATAATGAAACATAGTTAAATTAGCTGAAAATGTACTCGCATTAGGCCATCCAAGATGTAGGTGAGTTTGCTTCTTCATCTCCAAATTTCTCTGATTTGGAGAAATTTAGCATTACATCACTTGCTCACCAATGGATCCTCTGCAGTGAATGGGTGCCGTCAGAAGGAGAGTCCAAACAGCTGATAAAACATCACAATAATCCACAAGTAATTCACACGACTCCAGTCCATCACTTCACATCTTGTGACGTGAAAAGCTGCGTGTTTGTGAGAAACAAATCCATAAAGAAGTTTTAACTTTATACTGTTGCATGCTACTAAATTTCTCCTTTCTTCTGTCAATAACATTGCTTTCTCCAGTGAAAAGTTGTCTTGTATGAATCAGGAGAGAAATATGCACAGATCAAGCACAGTCCAAAACTGTTCTAAAAATATGTTGGTGGATTTTGATGTGACTGCAACAGCGGATGGACTTTTTCACTGGAGGAAGCATTGTTATGGAAAATTTAGTTGTATTTTGGCCAGAAGCAATGGTTTAAAGTTTAAAGTTAAAAGATACATTTCTTTTCATTTTTGGGTGAACTATTCCTTTAACCAAAGAACAGTGGCTAAAACTGGTGAATTTAGTTCAACTGTATTATCGTACCTAGATGCAGTGTTTCCTCTTATCTCCAGAAAACTCTCAGGTGAGTCATAAACTCCAGTCAGCACCTGATAAACTTTCATTTAATTCTCCAGAATCTTCCCAGAAAGGTCAGACACAGGGTTTCCTCTCAATCTCCTCTTCTAAAGTATAGTACAATTAGTTGGACTGTGTGTATTTTTGCCCCTTGTGACTCTTTGGTTTGGATCCTCCTTGTTTCAGAGACAGGAGACTTGCATTGTGGACATCTGAGTGCATATTTTGTTGTTGGACGGGATATTTTGGCCCCTGTCATATGCGATTGTCACACTCAACAATAAATCACTCAGTAAATTGTCTGTGCTCATAGAAGAACCGGCCTTTATGAAGCTGGAGCATATGAAAGCATAATGAACAAGGCCTTACCGAAACCTCAGATGCAGAAGCATAGCCTAAGCAACTTTATCATGACTGCCATATTTGATTACTTGCATGTAAATGTTGTAAACATCTGTTTTTTTAACATTGCAAATTGGTTTTCGGTGTTTTGATATTATAATAAGGAGGAGCATTATGCAACAAAATGCACTTGCTGTGTGGTTTGGAAAAAGAAGAACTTGAGGTCGGCCTTAAAATGTTGGAATACAATGTTTGATGTCATGACTAGTATGTAGGGCCACATTATGCATGAGTAGACATCTTGGCTGAATCATTTTTGGCTGAAACCCAAGACTAGCACTGTGTATCATGTTGCTGTAGACGCTCTGTGAAGTGCAAAACATCCAAATCTCTGAATGTTTTCTCTAGTTAAGGGCCACTGATGAGTGTCACACTCCTTCATCCTCACAGTGTGTCATTATCATACTCTCACATAGACACATCCTCCTGGCACAGTGTTTGGGGATAGAATAGAACGTAATTTGAAATACCGCTTATTAATTTCACATCATAACATGTCTTTGTTTTACGCTTTTTTTTTTCCTCGAATTGAACTAGATTAATCGTTGTGTATTGTCTGTACATGAAGACAGTATTTTTTATATTTTGAAGTATTGCTAAAACATTTCTCTAATATAAAAATGTAAAGTATCTATATATATATATATATATATATATATATATATATATGTAATAGACATTTATGTTTCCAGTTTAGCCCCAGATGCCATCATATAAAAGTAATTCCTTTTATAAAGGCCAAGCAGAGACACACTTGCTGAACCCTGTAACGATGCCAAACATTCATTTAATGAACTCATCCATAATAATGAACAGGATGGCCTGCAGTGCTCTGAGTAAATATTTTCCCTGAATATAGTAAAAAATATTGTGATATGAAAAGTGACACTAAATATACCCAATAACTATGTTGCTTAAAGGCACATTCTGCATGAACTAGCAGCTCTGGTGCATTCAGGCATTATAATTGAATGTATGACTGTGAATGCAGTTCCTACATCACACCCGGATCACACTTTTTGTTTTGTTTTTTGAATATAGAAATTAAGAAAAAATAAAAAAAAGTTATGAAATCATGTTTCATAACAAAAAGGACATGGCAGTCCTTTAAGTCAGTCTCTATGTTTCAGTGGCAGAATTATCTTTGACAAGACTGCAACTGAAGACAATTAATCCATTTACTGCTTGTAATACACTATAATCAAGATATATAATCGAGAAGCAAAGTAAGATGGTTTCCTGAGCTTGGCTCGTTTATTCTGGTAAGCAGTGTAGCCCACTTCCCTGTGTCCTCATGCACATTAATTAAATCACACAGATAAAGAGTGTTTGGGGGGAAATAAAAAAAGAAAATCCCAAGCCTCAGGTTGGCATGGAGACTATGACATCATCACTTGATACATCAGCGGCTCAATGTAAGTGGCATAAAAGACCTCATTCCGAACAGGATTAGCTTCGTCGTTAGGTAGTTACAGATGCTAGGCAACCATGCAATACAAGAAAATTCTGAAAATGTGATCCGAATGCATATTAAATCCTTGAGGTGCCTCAAAGAGGCTTATCTAATGCTCTTGAACCTGAACATTATGTGCTTGTTATCCTTAATGTGTTTCATATATCTGAATTAACCTCTGAAATGAAAAGGACTTTAACCTGTAACATTGTTCTGCTGTTTCTGTGCCATCAGATCAAGAGCCGGTTCTAGATATTTGGAGGACCTAGGCAAAATGCATGCACTTGAAACAAATATAATTCCTAACCTTTTTATTTATACATTTCATTTTAAATTTTGTATATTTTTACTTATACAGTACCGGTCAAACGTTTGGACACATTACTATTTTTAATGTTTTTGAAAGAAGTCTCTTATCCTCATCAAGCCTGCATTTATTTGATCAAAAATACAGAAAAAAAACAATAATATTGTGAAATATTATTACAATTTAAAATAATGGTTTTCTATTTTACTATACTTTAAATATAATCTATTCCTGTGATGTCAAAGCTGTCTTCAGTGTCACATGATCCTTCAGAAATCATTCTAATATGCTGATTTATTATCAATGTTAGAAATATATAATAATAATTAGTTCATATTTAATTTATAACCTGTGATAATACTTTTTTCAGTATCACAGTACTTTTTTTGATTATTAAAAAGTTGTTTAAAAATGAAAAAAAAAAAAATATATATATATATATAGAAATCTTTTATAACAATACAAGTCGTTACTATCACTTTTGATCAATTTAACACATCCTTGCTGAATATTACTGTTTTTTCCTGCATTTTTAATCAAATAAATGCAGACTTGATGAGCATAAGAGACTCCTTTAAAAAAACATTAAAAATAGTAATAGTAATGCCCAAACTTTTGACCGGTACTGTATGTTCATATTAATAACTTTATAATCTCTTTTTTGTTTGTTGAGGATGTTATTATTATAGCCATGTTATTATTATTTATTATTATTATTTTGCAGTAGTTTGTTCAGTAATTTATTCACAGTTCCTGTCAGTTCCTCTTCAGTAAATGAACATCAGTGCTTTTATAATTTTTTTACTAGCTGGCTATGGGCAGGATTTCCCCCTCCCATTTAATCAATAATGACTACAGATGTTGTCATACTATTAATAATATGATATTTATGTATTGCATTGTTACTTTAACTATGCACTATACACAAATCAAGTGGAAGTGAAAGACGATCACTAAGCAGAAAAGAAGTTCATTTCTAGTTACTTGAAACTGAAATTAAGTGTTAAGTTAGAGCAGTAATGATCATCAGCAGAATTTAGAAGATACACACTGAGCTCCTTTTTTTTGGAAACATTAAAAATTGTTCTAGTGTGTTTGCTTTTTGACTTTGAATATAAACTTCTTTGCTTTTATTTTTGTAGCTATTTTGCTAGTCAGCTCGTGACGCGATGTCATTCATTGTACGCGCAAATTCAAAGCGTCGCGTCTGGGCGCGTCAACGGCTCTCGCGCTCTTTTAAACTCGTAATAAAGCGGTGAATGATCAGTCCAGAAATGACGCTGATCGACACAACAAGTTCATATTTATAATACATTAAAATCACTCCAAAATAGACAACGACAACTCACACACCTGCATTAGGAGCTATTAGCCTTTTGCTTCGCAGCACCTGAAGGATGTGTTCGTCACTGCAAACATTCAGAAGGCGGGACCCGCTTTGAAACGGCAACATTAATTGGTTTATTAATTGAAGGTCAGTGAAAATTCAAGTATATCCAGTGAACAATGAGGCTATACGGTGTTACGGTTATGGAGGCCCCGCCTCAAAGCCCGAGGCCATAGACAATTGCCTGCTCGCCTATAGGTAGCGCCGGTGGGCCCTGAAATGAGATGTGAGAAATGGGGTCAAATGGGGTGAATGGGGATACTTCTATTCACCACAGACACATTAAATTGATGCATTAATGTGACAGTAAAGACATTTATAATGTTATAAAAGATTTACGATAAATGCTGTTCTTTTGAACTTTCTATACATCAAAGAATAAAAATATAAAAAAATATATAACTGTTTTCACAAAAATATGAAGCAGCACAACTGTTTTCATCATCGATAATAATAAGAAATGTTTCTTGAGCAGTAAATCAGCATATTAGAATGATTTCTGAAGGATCATGTGACACTGAAGACTGGAGTAATGATGCTGAAAATACAGCTTTGTCATCACAGGAATAAATTACATTTTAAAATATATAAAACAATTATTTAAAATTTTAATAATTATTCATAATATTATTTTTATATTGTATTTTTAAATAAATGCAAAAGAGACTTCTTTCAAAAACATTAAAAAATATTACCACCCCCAAACGTTTGAATGGAAGTGTACATGACCGTAGATCTCTTTTTTAAAATAAATATTTTATTTTTATAAATCCAGTCTATATATTCTTGAAATAGTTAATAAAACTTTACTAGGATGACAGCCCATATAAATTGCTTCTAATTAATGTATTGTATTTTAAAGAAGAGAAAAAAAAAATAAGACTGAAGCTCTACCTTCAGTTGCAAAATTTATTTATTTATTTTATTTATTTATTTTTAGGTTTATGAACAACCGAGTCCCATCTAGCAAGAGATACCAGCCAACTGAGTATGAGCATGCTGCCAACTGTGCCACCCATGGAGTAAGTGGAAATCTACTTCTTATCTCACGCAGAGCTCAGAGCAGGTCAAAACAATATGTTGAAGAAACCTCACTGAAAATAAAGTGCTTAATAACAGTGCGTGAGATAACAAACTGGACGGGTTGGTCAACATTTAGTATACAGACCTCTGGTTTTGTGATGGAGTGGGTGTTGTCAAGAGGGAAGGCTTTGATGCCATTGTCCTTTGACACAGAAGGATCACCAAGGTCACAAAAAGACCTCAGAGATTGTGTGATGTAATACTGCACAACAAACAACAATATTTTAAGGATATACAGGGACAAAATCATTCAACAATACCATTAGGTCACAGTCATCAAGTCATTTTCATACTGTCATTTGCTTGACTCAGTTCTCTTTTCATCCTTGCTTCTGATCTTGGTTTATGTTCATGTGTTTTTTATGGGCATGTTGGGTATGGCCTTGCTCCGTGATGTTGTTTGGATAACATCCTGCTCTCTAATCCCCGCCTCTCAGAGCCGCACATCTGGCACGGCCAGTTCACAAGCTTCAGCATGAGACACTGACCACACACCAAATCCTCTTTGCACCAATGCGTTGTCGTTTGGCTGTGGAGTAAATGCTCAAGAATACTGTGCATCTACTTTTCTGATGTCTACAAATTAAAGTCAAGCCATGAAAATGTATGGTGTATGTTTGTTGATAATGTGTTTATGTTAGAATGCTGTAAATGCCTAAATTTGCTGGTTTTGGTTATTACCTTCTTTTAAAAAAAAGGCTTCTGTAGAAAATCAGTAGGGCTTGTGGGATATGTTAAGAAGATTTGATCAGACACACATAGTGACAGATGGAAGGAGGGTCGGTCAGGCTACAAATATTAGAATTTGTCATTTTTCTGATGTAATTAGAGTAATCCAAATAGCAAACTGTACATACATTATGTTGGACTGGGGTTGGCCATTTTAGTTAATTTAGTATTTAAGTACTATAATGTAGTGTTGACTAGCTTGGCACCAGCTGAGGGTTGAGTCCAAGTCAAGACTGAGCACACATGCTTCACATGAAAATATGGCCTTGGTCTTGTTCCTCAAGTTTGAGTTCAAGACCATATTTTCATGGTCTTGGTCTTAGGCCACATGTTCCTGAGTCCACAAGACCAAGACCCTGAAAATATTGACATATTGATTAAAAAATTAAGGGCAAGTTCTTGGTCCTCAAGTTTGAGTTCAAGACCATATTTTCATGGTCTTGCTTTTGGTATTAGTCCACATGCTCCAGAGTCCACAACAAGACCAATACTGTCCAATATTAGGACCCTATGAAATCTGTTTTATTTTTTCCAAAATTCTATTTTTTTCCCATTTTAATTTTTCTGGACTTTGTTTTAATGATTAAATTAAATTGTATTAACCAAAAAGCATGTCTAATTAATTGAAATCATGAAACTTACACAATTTAACAGCAATTTATTAAAAAATAAAATTTTTAGGGCCCTATGAAACGTTTTATTTTTTTTTCTCAAATTCAGTTTTATTTTTTACCAGATTCCGTGTTTTCCATTTTAATTTTATGGATTCCATTTTAATGGTTTAATTAAATTTTAATAATCAAAAGCATCTTTAATTAATTGATTCTATATATTAAAACAGTGTATTATTACTTTATTTCTTTATTCAGAAATGCTGTGTTGTGTATTTATTTTTTTCTGGTAAATAAATGAAGGCATAAACAGTTTATCTTTTAATCGAATGAAAATGAAAAAAATTAAAACATGGAAGTAAATTTGTGATTATTCCTTAAAAATAAAGTTTAAAAAAATAATAAGTAGTAGTTACATTAATATATTTCTGTTTGTTCAAGTTACTTAAACCGAACTTTTATTTTTGGGTTGATGTGAAGACCTTTACATTTCTGTTTGTATATGATATGACAATAGTTTTTCCTCGAAAGAAACAGCAAAATGCTCATGAAGTGACTGTTAGAGCAGTTCTAGAGATTATGTTTATGTGTTTATAGGTTTATATAGGCTACTCATATATTGAGGTGGCAGAGGCTGAAAACATCACGAGCCTCACGCGCTCTTCAGTATGTGTAACAAACAAAACCGCGCGTCTGCGCCATTCTTTCACACAGAGACACAGAACATGCAGGATTCATATTTAAATAGTCTTTTTGCAGCTTAATATTCACAGACACTAGTCCATATCGCGTTTTGACTTAAGTGTACTGACCTACTTTTGATTTATTCATCCAAAATTTGGCAAATTCCGTGACATTCCACGTTATATAGTAAATTCCGTTTTTATGACTGGATTCCGCGTTTTCCGCATCACAAGACCAAGACCATGAAGAATTGGTCTTGACTCGCCCTTGAGTCCAAGACCTTATTTTCACAGTCTTGGTCTTGATCTTTGAGTCTAAGACGATATTTTATGGTCTTGGTCCTCAGGTCTGAGTCCAAGGCCATATTGTTATGATATTGGTCTTAGTCCACATGCTCCTGAGTCCACAGCAAGACCAAGACCATGCAAATATTGACTTGCTCATAAAATATTATAAAAAAAATTGTCTAAGACCACATTTTCACTTCCTGGTCATGTCATGGACTCGGGAGCATGTGGACTTGTTCTTGATTCGGATTCAACCCTCTTCTGGTCTTCTTGACTTAAACTCAAATGGGCTGGTCTTGACTCTTAAACACTGCTTTAACACATACACACAAAAACGATACATTGAGAAGATACAAAAAAAGATACATATTTATTTTGTCTTCTGTTCAGTTCTGGATCATTCCCAGTATCCTGGGCAGCTCAGTGTTGTACTTCCTCTCTGATGACCAGTGGGAGACCATCTCTGCATGGATGTATGGGACAGGTCTCTCTGGGCTGTTCATCATGTCCACCGTGTTCCATACGGTGTCCTGGAAGAAAAGTCATCTCAGGTGAGTCATAACATAGCTGTGATATATAGTTAATTATTTTAAAAAAGTTATAATGTTTTAAATGTTTTCTTCAAATAAAGTTCTATTTTATTTTAAAAATCTTGATATTGCAACAAAAAAGCATGTTATTTGTGAACTAAAGAGGTTGCTTTTTTAAAAAAGTGCACGCAGTATGTTTAACATGTTTCTGCCTAAGGGGATTCAAGAATGACTAAACACACACTCATTATAAAGTGCTTCAAGATGTGAAACAAACAGATTTCATAAGTTAATTAGGTATGTTTCCTGTCTTTCCTGTTAGCAGCACCATTTTAGATTTACTGGAATATTGTACAAACTTCTCATATGTCTATGGTGCAATATTTAATCTATAATCTAAAGTGTTGTTTAGGCTTTAGTATTTTTGCATGTTCTGTACTAGGAGGAAGTGTCAGCTGTAAATGCAGATTTAGCGGAAACATTATGAATGAACTTTGGATCTTCATCAGAGCAGGACACCTGAGCAGTTAAATATGAATCCACATCGACAGTGCCGATGGTTTCACATGGGCCTGTCAGTTCATGTTCACAGAAGTGAGTTTCATCAGTCTGTGATTCAGTCATGACCCTGCCCATTCCAAATAACACATACGGGTCATTAAGAAAAAACAGGACCCAAATCTGTATAAAGGGGTTGCAACATGCTTCACTAGAGTCACCTACTTACCTTTATTCATTTAGAACAGGGGTGTCAGACTCAGTTCCTGGAGGGCTGCAGAGTTTAGTTTCGTTTTCAAATAAGCCTGAAGGACTTGATTAGCTGGATCAGGTGCGTTTAATTAGGGTTGAATCTAAACTCTGCAGGGCTCCGGTCCTCCGGGAACTGAGTTTGACACCCCTGATTTAAAAGATCAAATCAGCATATTAGAATGATTTCTGAAGGATCATGCAACACTGAAGACTGGAGGAATGGCTGCTGAAAATTCAGCTTTACCATCACAGGAATAAATTACATTGTTAATTATATTCAAATAGATAAGAGTTATTTTAAATTATACACAATATCACTGTTTACCGTTTATGTTTAATGTTCAAACAAATGCATCCTGGTTAGCATAAGAGACTTCTTTTAAACAGTAGTGTAGGTCAGAAAGATACAAGCCAGTACAAAGATTTGAGTGCAAACTAGAAAAAAAGAGAGTGATTTTTATTTTGAAACATTTTCTTGCTGTAACAGGAAGGTGGAGCAGCGATTCCACATGTGTGACAGGATGGTGATATATTTCTTTATAGCTGCATCTTATGCACCCTGGTGAGTATGTGATGTGTGTGTCTGCCAGTAACATCACCTTCGGTGTTTTACAGCTTCACAGGGTTGAGTGTCTTTGTGTATGTGTTGTGTGCAGGCTGAACCTGAGGGAACTAGGACCCTGGGCTGTGCATATGCGCTGGTTGGTGTGGATCATGGCCTGCGCTGGCTCTGCCTATGTCTTCTTCTTTCACGAGAAGTAGGCGCCCACTTTTTTGAGGATGTAGAGGATAATAATCACTCTCAGATGCTGATGTGGTAGTTAACATCCAAAATTGTGTAAAAATGCTGTCTGTGCTTGTTATTTTGCCAAGCAATTGCATTATGAATGCATCAAATAATGCAAGTGAATATTACCAACCCAGCATCAGAATATCTTTAAAATGGCTGTGTTATGTTTCAGGAACAAGATATTAGACTTACTGTGCTACACTGCCATGGGAGCTGTTCCTGCAGTTGTTCTTCTGTCAATGGTATGTGTGACTGACACCTATACATGTGTTCACAAATACAGTAATGAAGGCTTTTGAGATGCCCTAAGCTGCTTATTTATATTTTACAACATTTCCGTTAGCTAGTGTTGTTAACATCAAGTATACTTTGTAATTGAAGTAGGTCTTTATTTCATTAATGACTTTGTGAGACCTGGGGCCAGTTGCATAAACGTAGACACTATGTTAAGACTGTGTCTTACAAACTAATTTGACCAACCAGCAGTTAGCCAAGGGGTAATCAGTCTTACTTTTTGGATTCACATTAGACCAATCTACCTTTTTGTAACTGACTTAAAAAAGTTATGACCAATCTTGAAGAAAAGAAATGAGATGACTAACTTTTTAAGACTAGTCTAATCAGTTTATGCAACCCGCCCCAAGTCATTGAGTCATTCAATGAATCAGGTGCCTTTCCTGATGAATTTTAGGAGGATTTAAAACATCCTATCAGACAAACACTGTGCTAAAGCGTTAACGAATTACGTGATTGTGTCATCTTAAGCTAAATGAATGCATTTTAATAAATAAGTTAGGATATATTTATGCCCTCAGAAAGGTTTGTCATTACATTATTTTTGTACAAGCCTTGTGGTTCTACAGGGTGCTTCTCAGAAAAATGATTTAATCATTTTAATTATCACTTGTTTACTACTGTATATGACATCATTCAATTGTAACTTATATAAATTATTTTTTATTTATTCATTATTAAAGTTTTATCCCCAGGTTAAGCATCCTTCCTGTTATCACCATATATATATATATATATATATATATATATATATGCACGCACACACACACACACACTTTCACTTTTATATTTTATGTATCAGATCATAGATTTGTATCAGAATATGTGCATATTTGTAAAATGAAACAGAGTTGGTAATGGATGGAGACAGATCAGATCAAAAAGGGCTTCCTCATGATTAAAGGAACCACTTTAACATAACTTAAACATAATGTTACTGGATTTTAATCTTTAAAGGAATGTCTGTATTAGCATAGCAAAAGTTGGCATTAGCTATTCATTGTTATTCAAGTTATTTTTTTACACATGCATACAAGAGAATCAAATGGCACACTTTTTGTACAGTGTCCCTTTTGTATTTTATCTGTGGGAGAGCGACCGGTTTAAACTGAACGTATTATTTCAGCCTAACAGAGAGGGCATATTAGAGCTGTCAGTGGGCGGAGTCTTCTACTGCCTGGGAATTGTCTTCTTCAAGAGTGATGGCCTCATCCCATTCGCTCATGCCATCTGGCACATCTTTGTGGTAGTGGGGGCAGGCATACACTATTACGCCATCTGGAGGTACTTGTATGCAACGGGGACCAGCCAAATCAAAATATCCAGGTGACAGATGTAGAAGATCTCCAGTGTTCACACATACAGGGTTTGTTGAGCTATAAAAGACAGTGTATTTGATCATGAGCTGCCTTTGCATCCCTCTATATTAATCATAGACGGGCATGTTCCAGTACTGTTGGTCTAAAATATATTTTTATATAGAAGGTCCTGATAACTCAGCACCTTCTGGCCAGTCTATTTTTGCAGATGTAGTCTTAACCCGTTGACATAATGTACTGTTTCAACTGTCAGTGTTTACAGCAAAATGTGTATAATACAGAAGATATGAATAACATTCCACATCCTTTAACTGAGCTATCTACTGCCTTGATATGAACTCCCATAGTCAGACTGTGCTTGTGATAGTAATTTATTGACATTTACTGGCATTGAGCAGAATAATGTTGAAGTATTTCTACTACTGTGAACTTGTAGTAATGTACATGTACAAAAATGTTAGAAATGACTTTCTAATTGTTGCACAATGGATCGTGATGGATAATTTCTATGAGGTTGTGATACTGTTTAGGTGGAAAGCTAGAGGGGATGACTTGATTTATACTATCGGTCCAGTGTTTGGAATAATTAATTTATGTTTTCAAAAGAAGTCTCTTATGCAGTAAAAACTAATATTAAGTATTATTACAATTTTGAAAAAAAAAAAAAACTATTTTCTATTTGAATATATTTTAAAATGTAATTTATTGCTGTTATGGCAAACCTACATTTTCAGCATCATTACTCCAGTCTTGAGTTTCACATGATCCTTTAGAAACCATTCTATTATGCTGATTTGCTGCTCAATTATTATTGGTGCTCAATTACTAATATTGGTTATTATTATTATCAATGTTTTGCTGCTTAATATTTTTGTCAAAAACTGATCTGCAGTTGAAATTAAAAATTCAAGTCAGTTCAGCTCCCACAGAGCCATTTTATTGGTTATTGGGAACGAGCCATGCACAGAAGCTCACATGGAAACTAGCCTTCATGACTTATCTTTTTAGTAAAACCCAATAGGACTTATCTCAAGGTCTAATAAAAATATAAACCTTGATGAAATTTTTGCAACTAAAACGTCACTTTTTAAAGTTAATAGACAATTATAATAGTTGAATAATTGCCGATTTTTGTTGATTGTTAGTTCTTCATGTGTTCCCATCTGTGCTCGGTTCTTTACATGACTGTTTTACCTATTGACACATTTAGCCAGGAAGCTCAGTTATGAAAGAGTATGTTTTTAAGCACTTTGAATGTAAAATAGGTTTTTACTCATTGTGTCATAATGGTGCATTAATATGACAGTAAGAACCTGAGACTTGTGTATTGTCAAATTTCATTTATATGGTCAATTCTTTTGTACCATTAGTTTCATAGCCTTTTAATCAAAAGGACAAAAACTCAATCTAAACTGTATTTGAACAGTTTTGATAGTAATCATAAGTGGCAGTAATAAATGCAACCTGAGAATAAACACACTGAATGTTTAATTTATAGAAATGTGTCTCTAACAAACATTTCAATAAATCAAGGAAGAAATCATAATTGTGTCTTGACATTTATTTGAATAGATTTATGACTGACTAGCATGTGATCAGCAGAAGTGAAAATCATGAAGAAGTGCAGTGCTTGCCTGTTTTGCTCCAGTGTTTCTCACATTCCCTTTCACTCCCTCTTTGTGTCCTTCAGAAACTCTCTCTTGGTATTCTGCACAGATATTTCGAAAACAGTTTCCTAGAATTGGCTTACGTGGGCAGGAAGCTGGAATGTCTATGGAGGAGCCCGCTGACTGCTCTCATGCCCTGAGGAAGTGAGGCGTTGGTGTCTCGGTGCCAGCGGGGGCCGTCGCCTCTGGCTGAAGGAGCCAGAACAAACTGAGCTACATTTGGTAACTTAAGCAAGTTAATAAGTTCATGGGCTCGTGTGATGATCTCCTCAGTGTCCTCCTCACTGTAGCACACCATTACAGGAGCACTATGGGCAAACGTCCGCATCTTAGACAGGCAAAGTGACACTCTGAGAGAAACAGAACCAAACGGAAAGAGTGAGATATAGAACTATTAGTTGATACAGGATTTTAATTCTACTGTATGTTATGGCTGATGATCATTTATTAGTTAAAAAAAAAAACTGGGAAAAATACGCCTTGATTTTATTTGCTTACAATATCTGGCTAATACAGACATGATCACAAATATCGAAAGGTCCAAAAGTTACATGAGAAAACCATGAGATCTTACAAAAAGTAGCTTTCGAAAGATTTTTTTCCCTTTTTCCTTTTATTTCTTTTTTTATCCCTTTAATTAGTTTTTTATTAATATGTAAATATGAAATTATTTTTAATGAAATTATACTCTAAACGAGAAACTAAAACTGCCAGTAGGTGGCAGTAATGTCTTAATGAATATGTCATTGAGTGGGCCACTGAATAATTGGTTCACCCCATTCATTGAAAACGTGGATTCATTCAGAAATTGTGCTGTTGCTTTGAAACGCATAACAATTCTGCTGTGGTTTTGATAGGTAATATTCGCGTCTGCAAAACTGAGCAAAAACAAACAATATCGTGTTTTAAAAAAGAACACAATATTAACTTATTATTTACTGAACTGCTGTATAATCACATTTACACTCATGCTATTCGGGACAAAAACTGTACTCGTGTGATATCGCTCATCAAATGATATAAAAATAAGACAAAAACTTATACAGTGACATATTTGGGCCCAATATCTTGAGTTTTAGGGGTACATAACTGCATTTATGAACTACATAGTTGTTGCCCTGTGTGTCAACAGTCAACTGTGTGAAATGCAAGATGACATGCAGGTCTGGGGACGTTAAAATATTTTATTCGTGTTATTTTTCATAACTATTTAATTAAATTAGTTAATATATATATATATATATATATCTCTGACCCTGCCTGTGAAAGCCCAGCTAAAGTCATTTTATTGTGATTTACTGTTTTCTACATAAAATCATCCTTCATAAAGATGTAGAACATTCTGTGAAAATATAACCTTTATATCTTTAATATTGACTGAGTAAGGCCATGTCAAAGATTGAAATCATAGTGAAATTAATGGTTGAAATCAAACAAAAACAAAAAATATAAGTTTAACTGCTCAAGACAAATAATGGACTCATGAACAACTATTACAAAAAGTTGTTGATCAACACAATAGTAAGATTCAAGGGGATGCAAACTTTTGAACTGGTTCATTTGTGTAAATTCAGTTATTATTTTCCTTTGTGATGTGAAACAGCATATTCAAGACAGTACTAAAAAAATAACATGTAATTTTTATGATCCTCTTATTTTGTTAAACTTCTTAACATTTTGCATATTCTGCAAGGGGTATGTACACAATAAACAATATCTAATATAATTTGTCATGAACAAACTATAGTGTTGGAGCAGGCTGGTCTACCTGGGAATTAGATCCTGACTGCGTGTGGCCAGTTTGGCCAGGGTGGTCATGAGCACAGTGATGAGTCGGGGGGAGAACCTCGGAGGACTGGCTGACTGTCGCACCTGCGTGATCTCAAACAGCACCGCCTCCAAACTCTCAAAAAAAGAGGTGATCAGTTCCACCCTGCAGCGAGGATCGTAGGACACTGAGAGATGCTCGCCAATGACCCACACCTACGTATAAACGTTAAATACAGTCACCTCAAGTACAGCATGATGACGCTTACAATCACAGTTCACTTCTGATGCTCACCACATGTGTGTAGAAGTCTTCTTTACTGTATATGTTGGCAGGGGAGCTTGCGAATTCCAGGATCTCTCTGGACTGATCCACAATCAGTGGTGGGTGGAGTCTGCACAGGGCCTGCAGGTGGGCGCTGAACACCCTACAATCAAAATCACAATAATGCTATAATCATTTACACATGCAGAATTTAAAAGAGATTAGAATATTCTGAAATGTACATATAATTAAAGGAATTACTGAATAATCACCCCATTAATCACAATAAGAATTCAATTAAAAAAAAAATAACTCTAGTAACAACATGCCACTTGCAGCTTTCTGTGCCAAATCTTTTGCACAGATGAGAGAGGTTTTGCCAGTAAAGAGTATTTAAATAAAGAGTGCCTCACTTTTGGACCTCAACATTAAATGTCTTGATGTTGTAGAGCAGACTATTTCTCTCCAGCAGCACTAGCAACAGCTGGTTCATCATTTTCTCATCAGCTTTCTATAAAACACAATAAAAAACACTGGAACAGATGACACAACTGAGACCTCCACATATTGCTGGTACAAAATGATATTGAAGGCAAAAGTGAGTGTATGTTCACTTTTTCATACTGGTGTGGGCTATTAAATGGCCTGACCTTTCATTTGTGACTCTTACCTGAGTGACTGTGTTGAAGTACACATGCAGAAGCACCGGAACGACCTGAGCGCACCGAACAACCCGTGGACTCTCCGCCATGTCAGCCAGAATTTCATGAAGCATTTTTAACCTACGAGGCAATCACACTCAGAGGTTTAGAGTAAGCAGGCATTTAACACACACACAGACACTTCATTTTGAATAGTGGCAAGCCATTTTTGTGCCGTAGGGGTGGTAATTATAAGGTTGCAGATCCATGAGTATAACCATCAGAGCATATTTTAATATGCACTACCGTTTAAAGGTTTGGGTTCAGAATTTTCTCTGCAATGACACATTAAATTGATCAAAAGTGACAGTAAAGACATTTATAATGTTATTAAAGATTTCTATTTCAAATAAATGTTGTTCTTTTGAACTTTCTGTTCATCAAAGAATCCTGACAAAATGATCACGATTTCCACAAAAATATGAAGCAGCACAACTGTTTTTAACATTGATAATAATACAATCAGCAGCAAATCAGCATATTAGAATGATTTCTGAATGATCATGTGACACTGAAGACTGGAGTAATGATGCCGAAAATTTAGGTTCAATATCATAGGAATAAATGTCATTTTTACACAATAAAATAGAAAACAGTTATTTAAAATGGTAATAATATTTCACAGTATCACTGTTTTACTGTATATTTGATCAAATAAATGCAGCCTTGATGAACATAAAAGATTTATTTTAAAACATAAAATGTACCGACTCGAAACTTATAATTGTAATTATGTATATGTAATTCTGTGATTGAATGAAATGTGATTGTATATGTAATTACTGTGTAATTATACCTCCTTAAATTCTGCATCCTGCTACCTAATTTTAAATTTAGGAATTGAATTCCTGAATTCTTCTTAGATTATATTCTATAAATGACTTGCCGGGTATTACCTGTCTATTGTGTCTCCAGTCCCAGCCTCAGGTCTGAGGATGTAGAGGAAGAGCCCCCTATAGAACGGCTGGCGGAAGGCATCCAGACAAGCGGCCACCTTCTCTCCCTGCTGGTCCCACGTGGGACGGTCTGAAGCATGATAGCACGCTGATCTGCAACATCATTGCATCGCTAATTCACATCACAATCAACTCCAGTTAAAGCGCTGATCTGTAGTCTGTAAAGGCATGTACCTTTGCTGGAGGTCCAGGGCTGCTGCTAAGCAGGGCAGATCAAGGATTGTGTGCAGTAACTCAATGGCTGTATCTGGAGCTATCAGTGATGGGAGCAGCTCCACAAACTCTGCAATCAATCCTGAGCTGTTCCATGCCAAGAACTGGTGGGAAAATTGCACAAACATTTAAAAATCACTTATTAGTATTCAATTTAAAGGAATAGTTCATCCAAAATGAAAATTTAGCTGAAATGTTACCCTCAAGGCATCCAAGATGAAGATGAGTTTGTTTCTTCATCGAAAACAGATTTGGAGAAATTTAGCATTACATTACTTGCTCACTAATGGTTCCACTGCAGTGAATGGGTGCCGTCAGAATGAGATTCCAAACAGCTGATAAAATCATCACAATAATCCACACGACTCCATTCCTTTAATTAATGTCTTGTGAAGTGAAAAGCTGAGTGTTTGTAATAAACAAATCATGATTAAGACATTTTTCTCCATAATATTGCTTTCTCCTGTGAAAAAGTTATCTTGTCTGAATCAGGAGAGAAATATGCACATATAAAGTACTGTTTACAAGTGAAAACAGTCCAAAAAAGTTCTAAACAAATATTTCTGTGTATTTTGATGTGAGAGGACAACAACAGATGGACTTTTTCCACTGGAGGAAGCGTTATCACGGATTATGTACTCGTACATTGGCCAGAAGTGACAGTTTAAAGTTAACAAATTCTTAATGATTGGTTTGTTTCTTAGAAAGACACAGCTTTTCACTTCACAAGACATTAATTGATGGACTGGAGTCGTGTGGATTACTTGTGGATTACTGTGATGTCTTTACGTCATAAAAACTCTGACGGCACCCATTCACTGCAGAGGATCCATTAGTGAGCAAGTGATGTAATGCTAAATGTGATAAAGAAACAAACTCATCTACATCTTGAATGGAGGATGAGTACATTTTTTGCAAAATTTCTTCAAATATATAAGTCAACCAGTCCACCTTCAGGAGGTTTGGGAAGCTCTGTCTGTAGTTGGCCACTCTGTCCTGCAGCACGCTAGCGTTGAGAAGACAGAACTGGACAAACTCAAAGGCGAGCATGGGCTCGTTGAACTGTTCGGCGGGACAGTGGCTGAAGAGTTGGCAGAACACAGCCTCCGAGTCCACTGCGGCTGTCTCGCCTGATATTAGAGCATATGGACATTGAGATGTATTAATAAGTCACACTATCAGAACCATACACCACTATATGCCAGGGACACTGAATGGCCACGTCACTCACTGTGGTTGAGGTAGAACTGAGCGATAGGCAGCAGGGCTCGAGCATAGGTAAGGTCTCCATTCAGCCTGCCGTACAAGGCTTTGATGCAGGGGAAGGCACGGTACACGTAGGAGGGGTCCTCACCACAGATGATGTCCATTATTGACACTGACTCAACAATACACTGTACAACAGATAAACAGAGTCACCATCCATATGCCATTTAACTTACTGTAAGTCTTAATCATGACATGATTCATCAATAACACAGTGTAATCCCATTTTATTTTACATGATTTTAACATTTTTAAAAAGTTCTAATATTTTTTTGTCAATAAAACGGTTTTGATAAGGCAAAAAATACTGAGTGCTTCTTTTATATTCCTAAATTTTTTGTATTAATTTTAATTTATTTTGAATTTATATCCAGGTTAAAATGAAAAATGTGATGAAATATGCTTACTACAGTTCAAAAGTTTGGAGTCAGTAAATGAGTACTTCAGCAAGACTGAATTTTTTTTCAGTCGGGCTGCACTGAATTAATCAAAAGTGACAGTAAAGACATTTATAATGTTACAAAAGATTTATATTTCAAATAAATGCTGTTCTTTTAAACTGTCTATTCATCAAAGGATCCTGATAAAAAAAGAATCGGTTTCCAGCAACAAATTATGAAGCACAACTGTTTTCAACATTGATAATAATAATAATAAATGTTACTTGATCAGCAAATAAGCATATTAGAATGATTCCATGTGACACTGAAAGACTAGAGTAATGATGCTGAAAATGCAGCTTTATCATCACATGAATAAATTATTTAAAATATAAAAAAACAGAAAATTGTTATTTTAAATTGTAATAATATTTCACAATATTACTGTTTTTACTATATTTTTGAATAAATAATGAATAAATGCAGCCTCGGTGAGCATAAGAGACTTCTTTCAAAAACATTATAAAATTTTACTGACGCCAAACTTTTGAATGTTTGTGGTACTTACTGCTTTCTGTAGCTCTGTATCTGTCTTCTTTAGTGCTTCTACATTGTAAAAAAAACAAAAAAAATAAGAGAGAAATAAATCAATACATTCACCAGCAGAGTGTAATAAATAATAGTTTCTAATAGTTGACCTATGATCTACTCACTCCGGTCACTCTGTTCAATGAGACGCTGGCAGTACTCAAAAGCCTTCTCTCGGAGTCTCTCTTTGGGAGGAAGTAGTCTGCTGGAAGAGGATGTGGCCGACACCATGGACATCACTGAACTGTCCACCTCTGAGCGATCATCTGCACCAACAGCACAGTACATTACACTACAACACCCAGAGCACAACTCCTTATCCAGGAGGATCTAAACAGCAGGTTTTAAACAAGCATGCTATCTGGCAGGATCCAATGCCATTGCAGGGCTGAGCATACGACGGGACACGCAGGCTATGTTTGGAATGCATATAGTACAATTTGTACTACAATAGTACTATTTTTAAATGCAGTATGTATAGTGTGCACACTATGCACATTTTCTGATTACCCACATGAGTTACTACATTTGCCAAAATGTGCAGTATACAAACAAGAGCACACAGAGTGAAATGCTGTATCACGCGACATCCTCATTGCCAAACATAAAGATATTCTTACTCAAAATTAAATAATAAATAAAAAAGAAACCATGGCTGCATCCGAATAGGAATACTTTTCTACTATAATAGTATGTGCTTTTCAGTAGTATGTCCAAATTCATAGCATTCATGAAACAGTAAGTGAAATATACCCGGGTGACCTACTACCTCCAACGAGGTTCTGAAGTGCACATCCAATGAACACTTTAATATCCCATGAAGTCATGGGAGAGGAGTTGTGAATGGCAGTAAAGCAGCACAACTGTGAGTCACATGACAATTACAACATGACAAATGTAGTACATCCTGTTTTCATTCTTATTATCCAGAACATACTTTTTTAACGGTCATGACATCATTAACTGGATGTCACACAAAAGTAAACTAAGTATTAAACACTTATCGCTTTATACTGTGTATCTTGCACTATTTTATAAAAATAGTAGGCTGTATACAGTTTATAATCCACAGTAGAGAGTAAGTAGTATGCTAGTAATTCATTCCAAACATAGCCATAGACTCAAAATCAATTTGACACACAGCAATTAATTATGAATCATGGATCAATGTCATTCAGTAAAAGAGAGTTTCTGATTGCGCAGGAAGGAAAAGCACACTGGTTATAGATTGATCATACCAGACTTAACTCTTGCATCTTACCTTGGTGCTGTGAATGAATGCCCTGTGCTTTTTTTTTAGTAGAGCTAGCAAAGATGAAAATCCCATGTTACGTGTCTTAACTAAGTGAAGTATATATCTTACATGGGACAGCTTGAAAACAGTGTTGATACTGATACATTCATTTTCTGGCAATTGAAATAAAGCTGAAATAAATATAAATTATTAAAATAAAATGGAAATATAAAAAAATATAATAATGACAAAAGAACATTAAATAAAAACTAATAATATAAAAATAAAAGCAAATCCAAAATATTAATAAATAATATAATAGTATAGAAGTAATACTAAAATAACGCTGATCATAAAGCAAACCAACTGCCACAACGTCTGTTTGGACTACCTGATTCTGTGTTTGTAGTCCCGTCTGTGTCATAAGTGAGAAGCCAACTCTTGATCATAGAGAAAGTGTGCATATTCATCCACTGGTCCTCAGTGTAGCTCTGACCCACACACAGCACAGTGAAGAAGTTACCCATTACCACCCCATCCACCTCCGTCAGTGGAGCTGGCTGATGAAGAGATGTTGACAAGTGATGATCAGTTCACGGAGATCACTCAACAGTGTCATTATAAATTTGCGCTTGAGCTAATTGGTTGATGGTGAAGGTACTGATGAATGAAGAAAAGCAACATGCCCCACCTGACGTGTTCTTGGTCCACTGAAAAATCCCCCAGAAGACATGGAGGCTCCCTGCTGCATACTGGCATAACGCAACCAATCCACCAACTTACGACTGACCAGATTCACCTGATCTGGGTTTAGTGAGCACATAATTCATGTTAACGTCTTTGCATTTTCCAGATTATAGTATTTCAATCATGCCTATATCAATGTATAAGAAGCTAACTATAGAAATATGAGATTGCCACTGAGTTTGTTGGAACAAACAGACTGGAACAGATTTTGAGAAATTTACATCACATTAAATCACTTGCTCACCAATGGATCCTCTGCAGAGAATGGGTGCAAAACAGCTGATAAAAACATCACAATAATCCACACGACTCCAGTCCACCAGTTAGCATCTTGTGTCATGACATCTAATCTTTTATCCAAAATATGACTTTCTCCAGTGAAAAAGTCATCTCGTCTGAACCAGGAGAGAAATATGCACAGATAAAGCACAGTTTACAAGTGAAAACAGTCCAAAAAAGTTATAAACAAATATGTTGGTGGATTTTGATGTGTGAGGACAACAGCAGATGGACTTTTTCCACTGGAGTATGTAATATAATGGATTACGGACTCAGTATTTTGGCCAGAAGCAATTATTTAAAGTTAAAACACCTTAATAAGGGATTTGTTTCTTACAAACACACAGCTTTTCACTTCACAAGATGTTAATTGATGGACTGGAGTCGTGTGAATAACTTGTGTATTACTGTGATGTTTTTATCAGTTGTTTGGACTCTCATTCTGATTTTCATTACTTCTGACATTTGGACCCCACTGTAATTCCCAGAGACACTTCCAATATAATATTGTGTTTCACAAATGTGATCAACTTTACCATCTGTGAGAATCTCTGGATAAACAGTAATCATTTTAGAGAGAATGGGAAGCGCATGTCTGGATATCTGCCCATCAGACAGCCGAGACTCAAGACTTTTCAGCAAATGGTGGCAAAGGGGCATCACATCTTCTTTATTTCCAGCCTGAGAACAATTAGACGATTAATTCAGTGTTCATGAACAAAACACAAGCTGATTATGAACAGCATGTGACTCACCTGAGTGAGAACAACACTGGCCACATAGCTGAAGATCCTGCTGTCGTGACTGAGATCAGAGCAGAGGCTGTGTACGCTGGGAGGAAAGCTCTCCCGTATAATGGAGGAGCACAGAACCTGCAGTTGCTCTGGACATGATGAAGAACGAAGAACCGTCTGCAGCTTCATCACCAGATCTGATGGGAGCCTGATGGTAATGGAAGTGTTCAATTATACACTTAAAATGCTCCTAAATATATTTTCTGAACTCTTCTGAAGAGTCAGACAAAAGGTTTCATGCCTATGTGCTGTTCAGATGTATTTCACATGAATATGACTCACTCTCTTGCATATTTAGTGGCAGAAACTATCAGATTGAGTCTCTGGAGGGAGTCCACTGTGTCTCCACTAATGTCTTTAGTGTGGAGCAGCTTAAATATGCGCCCGCAAAACCTCTGCAGCTCTTCCTCCTTTATTTCTCTGAAAGGCATATTTGAACGAATTAACAGATTTGTCATTGAGAAGAACTTGTCTAACTCATAGGCTATAACTGACCAGTCATGTGACGAATACAGCTTTTGACAGTAAACATTTTACGTAAAGATACAGTTTTACCTTGCCTGCTTTATTAAACTCTCCGTCGCGGCAGCATACATTTTGAAAATAATGCAATAACATGTCAAAACATAAAACAAGAATCAAAACATTTGCTCCGTCAGCTATGATGTCCTGACAACAAATCACATGACAATTGGTTCCGCTTTTCCGCGCAAGTCGGCCACAAAACAGTGTAACAAACAGGAGGGTAGAATTTATTCATACTGTGGTTGAATATCATATTTAATAATCAGAATATTCTGTGTGTACAAAATAATATGCTGAGAATATTCGTATCTCTCGGTAGATATGTGATTTATGGTTCAGGGGATCCAGGGGATCATTTTTAACTTGCAATTTATTGAACCTCTTCAAGCAACAGCCATATGAAAATTGTTTATAGTAAAAATGGTTCGAGTAGAATGCTAGTTATTCCGAATTGAGCCACAGAAGTAGAATTACACATCCATAGGTAGAATACATCCCACCCTGCAAAAAAGTCATTTCAGGAAGGTACCTTACCACCCCCAACAGCGCTAATTATTATTATATAATTATTTACAGTACACACATACATACATTCATTACTTTAGTATTATGTTTTCTGTCTCAAATGGCTAAAATTACGGTGGCTGAGAAGTGCAGAGCAAATCACAATTCTGAAAACAAAATAACAAATTACAAACGCAAATGCAAGTCTAAAAAGCAAAATAACAATTCAGAAAACACAACAACAATTCAGAAAACATTATAACAAGTCAGAAAACACAATGACAAATTCGAAAACAAAATAACAAGTCAGAAAACACAACGACAAATCCGAAAACAAATTAACAAGTCAGAAAACAACGACAAATCAGACAAACCGGAAGAGGTAGGTATAGTTTGAGACAGCGCCATTGGTTTGGGATTACTCACCGCTGACTGGACGAGACATCTGTCAATCAACGTATACAGGAAGAACCAGCCGAAGAACAGCAGAGTCGTGGTAGAAAGTTCAGAGATGGTATTAAAGTAGCTCAGTTTAAATGTATTGTATGAATTGCCCTTACTCTGGAATAAAAAATACGGGGTGTCTATTTACATTTAGTTAAAAGTAGTTGTAAACCATCAGCTTCAGTGGCGCAGATGGATAAGTGCCTGACTTTGGTTTGTTGACGCGGTCGACCCGGGTTCGATTCCACCTTTTACCGAACTTTTTTTTCTCCCTTTTGTGGGATGTCTGAATGTCTGAATATTCATTCATTTATGGTTACATACATCTATGGCTAAACTATAAGACTAAAAATGGGGGTTTGGTCCCCTTGAGAAAGATCAGTGTTCATAAGAAACAGCCATTAGCTTGTAAAATCCAAATTCACCTTATATACCAAATAACATCTGCATACTTATTACATTACAACAAGCAATAATCAACCTGTAAATCACTTCAAAGTATACTTTAAAGCAAAAAAGTGTTTTTAATAGAATCAATATAAATATACTCCAATTCCCCAATAATTATACAGTGCACTAATATATGAAGAAAGTTTTTTTAACAGTAGTTTTTTCAAAAAAGAAAAAAAAATCTAGTTCTATATTTACCTACCACCTTCTCTACAAAAAATATAGAAATACACTAAACATATAACAAACATTCAACTAAATTAATGAAGGACTAACTACAATAAAAACATCATAATCCTATAGCATTGCAGTGTTAATGCACAGTACTTTCTTAACAGTAAAACATATATCAGATTTAAATGTAAAGAAATAAAGTTTTATGTGCCAAACTAATGAAATAAAATAAAATAAAATAAAAAGGCACTGTTCTGACTAAATTAATAAAGCCAGTCTCGTGATCAGTTACAAGATCTTTCATTCATTCAGTAAAATCCTTGTCATTCATTTGAAATATTTTAACAAGATTTATAATACCTACACCAGCAACGAGGCAATTTATTTGGTAACACTTTACAATAAGGTTCATTAGTTAACTACTTTAGTTTACACGAACTAAGAATGAACAATACTTCTACAGCATTTATTAATCTTAATGTTAATTTCAACATTAATGCGCATTATTGCAAAATTACATATTGTGCCTTTAACTAATGTTAACAAGCACAACTTTTGATTTTAATAACTTTTGATTTTAATAATGCGCATTATTAAAATCAAAAGTTGTGCTTGTTAACATTAGTTAAAGGCACAATATGTAATTTTCGCTGCTAGAGGGCGTGAACAATGAATGACTGTATTTTCATTAACTAACATTAACAAAGATTAATAAATGTACTGTTCATGGTTCATTCATGTTAGATAATACATTAATAACGGAACCTTATTGTAAAGTGTTAACATTTATTTTTATACAGACTCCACTCATGCTGTAAAAATCAAAGCTGTAATTAGCCAATAGCAAGCTATAAATTCATACCTACTGTTCTTAAAGTCAGAGATCTTCATTACATGTGCAAGCAGGCTGCAGTTGAAACTTTGTAGTTCAAACTTTTTAATAGTTTGCTGTTAACATTCCAGCATATTCAAGAGTTCTGCTCAGGCAAAGACAGGACAGTTGCACAGTTTTGGTGCACAGGGTTATAAAGAGTGTTAATACAATACAAATTGGAAGCAAATTGAGAAAAAATTGAGAAACAGAATCAAGCTAGGTACCCTGCATACAATACAGACAGTAAGATTTGAACGTTTGAAAATAAATTACATGAATGATAAAAGAAACAAAATCATGGTGAAGGGGCAGACATTCAAAGCAATGCTTAAATCTTCATCCATGTGGAATCAAAACAGAAAATGCCATTATCACTGATTCAAGATTAGCCAGTGAAGTATTTTTATTTGTTCCAGATACACCATTGCATAAAATGCATGGACAGAAGAAAAGTCCTCATACAATTTGTGTAGTTGTAGTTGAGTCAAAAGAGAAAGAAAAACCTACATCAGTTTAAATTAGAAATGTTTAGTGTATACACACTTGCATATGCTAATATGCACAACACAAGAAGCACAAAAAGAAATGATAAAAAAATCTTTGTGATAAAAATACTCCATGGTTATATATGCGTACAGACACTGTGACAGATTGTGAAAAAATTATGAAAAAACATTTAAGCAGTGACAGCTAATTCTGTACGATAAGTGTGTTAACAATGACAGACAATGTTTGTTTCACCAATGTACTGGTTATTCCATAATGATCTAAAAGGAGAGGGGGAAAAAACATGTACATATGGATTGGTTTCATTTTAAGGCAAATCAAAATTTTGTTCTTGGTTTTTAAATAAAATTGTACTTCAAATGGAATAGTGGTTCTCTCATTTATTGTGAAGCCCATGTGAATACATGAAACAAAGAGCCATATCCAATCAGACTAATTAAATCAATCTTTATGGTTTTGCACTGATATCTGCATCGTTTGAATCCAAATGTTCTTTCAAAGCATTTAAAGGAACAGTTGAATCAAAAATGAATATTTGGTGAAAATGTACTCACCCTCAGCCAGGCCATCCAAGATTTCTTCTTCTTGGTTTGTTTCTTCATCGGAACAGATTTGGAGGAATTTAGCATTATATCACTTGCTGACTTTCTCCAGAGAAAGCAATATAATCGATAGAGGACTATATAATGGATAGCCCGAGAAGAAACAGTCTGAAGTTAAAAACGTCTTGTTAAAAACAAGACATCAGTTGATGGACTGGAGTGGTGTGGATTACTTGTGGATTATTGTGATGTTTTTATCAGCTATTTGAACTCTCATTCTGACGGCACCCATTCACTGCAGAGGATCCATTGGTGAGAAAGTGATGCAGTGCTAAATTTCTCCAAATCTGTTCAGATGAAGAAACACACTCATCTACATCTTGGATGGCCTAAGAGTCTGTAAATTTTCAGTAAATTTTAGTTGGGTGAACTATTCCTTTAAATTCACCAAAAGACTTTTCTGTTTACAGACAGATTCCTCTTGATTTATACATTAGTCTACTGAGCTATAAGAAGTTCTGCATCAATAAAAGCTTGCAAATGATGCAAAACCTCACTGGTCAAAAAAATAAAGAACATCTAGATTTCATTTCCTGTGTACTTTTATCATATTGCTTAGTCAATTCCAGTCACAATATGATTCATCATCTCACCTTTTCTTCTAAGGTTCTAGACATTGTTACACAGGCAGGATGCTGTTGTTCATTTTTTTTGATGTTGTTGTCTTTAAGTAGTACATCACTACTATCATTTATTTTATTTAGTCCTGAAAGAAGTGGAGCACTAAGGCACTAATGTTGAGGATATGCATTTGGTCTGTTAAGATTTCGATTTAAAAGGAACACTGTACGGCTGTCACTGTACAACTACACTAATACAAAGAAGCTATCGGTAGCTCACTTTACTCCACATTTGTGGTGTGTATAATTTGCAACATACAAAGCGGTTACTGAACTGAATCCTGTTAGTGATTGTCTTGAAAACACATTTGAATAATTCTAACAATATATATTTACTCTTCTCTTAGTAAAACTAGAAAGTCTCAGTAAAAGGCTGACTTTGTGTATATTACTAAGAAATAAGTTTCTTGAAAATACTGAACATTCATTTAGTGGCTTCTGTGATTAAGTGATCACAGAACGTCAGTGAAGAAACAGCCTCTGCAACAATCAATATGAACAGTTACATTCCTAGGTCTGGAAAAGCATTTGGTTGACATCAGCAACGTATCATGTGCTTGCATTCATCCACTGATGCAATCGGGATTATGATGCTTAAGATATTTAGGGAGCAGAATTTTGGCCAAGTGCTAATCGGGATGGACAGATACGACTGAGCTACTTTCCTTTTTTAACACAAAACATCACAAATGTATCTACATACACATTCTAATGGTTTAATATATTGTTTAGGTCAAAAGTGGGTGCCATGAGTCAAAACAAATAAACAAACAAATGGTACTTACATTCATTGAGTTCTTTTTAATTGTTGTGCTAAACATAGACCAATTAAGAAATTAGAATATTTCTAGACATTTCTCTTTGTAGTAAGCAAGAAAGGTAAGAATCCTCCACAGAAAAATATATTGTACACTATAATAATGTAGGTTAAAGAACTCCAGCTAGAAAAGGCCTCTATTATATCTATTCATTTCTGCTTTGAGTTGTAACAATCTTATTTCATTAAAGATAGCCTTTTTTCTTTTAAACAGAGAGATAAATAAATCCTCACAAAGGCCACACAGGTAACTGCAGAGACGCACAGCTTCCCGTGACCCTTTTTATATACTGCTTCATTCAGAGACACTCCTGGTCTCAGACTGTAATAGCTGCTGCATAGGTATTGGTCCCACCCCATCCCGAAAAGAAGAACTCTCTCAGCTGTACCTTGTGAGGAACTACCTGGGCGCACATGCCTAGCTGGTGTCTTTAAGCACATGCACCTCTCTTCATACTTCTTTCAAACATTCTTACAAGATTAAAAACCCCTACAAAATTAAAACTGTGAGCATTGAATTTTAATGCTGCCAGATGTAGCTCAATGAATTTACCCCCATGAAACAACAACCTCTTCTTACAGAGACATTCGATCAGTTACCTGTGCCGTGCGTTTACAAAACTTTGAAGTTCTTGTTTTAAAGAAAACCAAACACGTTTCCCTCAATATGTTTAACGACATTGCGAGACGTGCTTTAAAGATCGGTCAACGGCTCACTCGCTCACTCACTCATTCATTCGCTGGCCTCTTGGTTCATTGCAACAATTACAGGCTGAGGGACCGGAGCGACACTGTCCTCCTCCATTTTGGGCCGTTTGGGCTCGGGCTCGTCGGGTTCCATGCTGGAGGGCCTGTTGACCAGCACAGGTGGGGATGTTGAAGCCTGCGCAGCCAAGATCTGAAGAGGACTGGTAAGAGCTGAGGGCAAAGAGATGACAACACAAAGAAATTGGTTACAGATCATTGACAAGTAACAGAAAAATGTAGTCTGGTTTAAAACAAACGTACACTTTGTTTTCATGCTGGCTTTGTATTCGTGATTGTCAACACTTTTGTATCATTTCCAATAAATAAATAAATAAAATGTATAACTAAGAAGCTAAAAGTAATAATCATTCATCAATATCAGTATTTATTCATTCTTTTTTAATGCCATGTCAGAATCAGAACAAAGTATATAACAAAAATCATGCTATTAACAAAAAACCATACAAGACATTTAAAATTATACAATGCATTCAGGTGATACTTTTTTAAATACATCAGTTAAACATCTTGAGTAGAAACCGTACAGTCCACAGGAATATGTTTAACAGTCAGATGAGTTTCATAAATATCAGTAAGTTTTGGGGAAGTGGCACCACATGACATTTTACAACCTGAACTAATCTTGCCTGGTCATAAAAAGGTCAAATTATCTGATATTTTAAAAGACTTACAGACACAGTCATGAGGGTCTGCAGGAATCCTATAATATTAAGTTTTAGTTTTTTTTCCCCTTCATGTTGATTACATCATGACTGTGTTATTTTAGCATCACTAACATCATAGCATCATAACGGTTATAGGTTATTTCATATTTTGAATTTGATTTGATTTTTATATTTTCTGTTTTCATTTTAATTTGATAGTAATTTCATTTTGTGTTTTATTTAGTTTGATTTTATTTGGTGTTATTTTAGTATCATTGATACACTGTTATAGTTTTTTTCAAATTCTGATTCTATATTCTCCATTTTCATTTTAAATTTATTTAGTTAGTTTTAGTTTATTTAGTTTTTAACTAAAACTAAATGAAAATGAAAAATGCTGCCTTGGCAACTAACTGAAATAAAATAAGTTAAAGTTTTTTATTTTATTTCAGTTAATGTTTATTTAATTTGAATGAAAATTACATGGTTTTAGGTTTAGTTTTAGTGGCAGATTTTTAAATAAGCAGCTTTGTCTTTAACTACTTTTTAAAAACTTTTTTTTCAAGAATTTCAAAACATTAAAAAAAAAAAAGAATTTGGGAAAAATTTCACAAAATGAATCAAACTCATGATAGAAAGGTTGTATCAAATCATTGCATGCATGAATTGCATTTCTATGTATTTTTCAGTGAATTAATAGATCTGGACAAAAAAGTGTCACGATCTTTACATTTAAAGCAAGTTAGAAAATAATCATGCACTGTAAATTTCAAATGTACAGACTTCAGAACAATGCACACATACCGTAAGCACTGGTGACAGGAAGAGCATGTTTGCCATTCTGAGCAATGGTCTGCACAGGAAGCTGGTGAATGCCGCTCTGCTGGACAACAGTGTAGCTCTGCTGCCCCCTATTGGCCGAGCTTATGTGACTCCCTACAGCCTGAATCACTCTACTGCCAACCACAGGCATCTCCTCCACTGCACCTACACAGACCATAGACAGACTGTTAAGGCCTGTTCACAGAGAGTGCAAATTTTAAAAACTTGGTATCCATGTAGATTTTGCGAAAAATTTCTCTGCAATCAAAAAGAAGAAATGGGAAGTTGTACCTCTTTGATCTCCAGGTCCCTCTCCAGAGCCTGATGAGGTGGTGTTAGCCAGGATGTAGCCATTGGGGGAGCTGGTCGAGGTGGTCAATACACGGACCATGGTGACAGCTGGTGCCTGCTGCACCACATGGATGGCCTGACCAGAGGCCTGGGAGGAGCTAATGATGGAGGCCGGCATGTAAGCCACAGGCTTGGGTAACACGGCTGAGGACTGAGGTGGTACAGCCATGATTACAGGCTGAGCGCTCACTGGAGAGCCTGAGAGACAAGAGGAATCATAGAGAGTCCGAGAAAAATATATTTAGGGCTTGAGAAGTGACTTTGAACTAGTAGCTTGCTAAGATAGCATAGATATAAAAAGTAGTTAGCGACACCATAAGTTATAACAAAACACAAAAAACTAAATAAAACAAACAAATAAAACAAAATGAACCCAAATGAAAAACAAAACAAAACAAAATACAAAACCATACCATAACAAATCAAACCAAAACAAAAAACAAAACAGGCATAAAACAATGAGGTTCAATTACACAAGTACATTACTCTTAAACAACGCAAAAAAATAATAATACATTTCACCCGTATGCAACTAAAAAAAAAATTTTTTTTTAATAAATAAAATGGTAATACAGTGCAAAAAAATACACAAAATGCTATACAGGAACTTCTGGGAAAACTTCCTGGAAAAGTGATGACAACTAATTTCAACCAGTTTATTGAAACTAACCAAATGAAGGATTCAAAGAACTTGTAAGGTTGTGTGCAATACAATGTGACATTTTTAATTAACTCAAAATAATTCAAAATTAATCATTAATAACAGATTTTACATCTACTATAAGTATTTCCATTCTTACCCGGATACAAACAGTACACTCACGTTAAGCCATATATAATATATAGCAAATCTCATCTGCTTGATTGTCAACTGCTATATTAATGCCCAGCGATACATTAATATTGGATATATAGTATATCCTACTTTACCTGCATACATACAGCATACTCATGTAAAGCAATATATAGTGTATAGCATATCTCAGCTGTGTGACTGTTTATATCAATCACAAAATATAAAGTTAGCTTAGTAGGGCGATATATAATATATAATATACAGCAAATCAAAACTACTGGATTGTTTATGTCATCACAAAATGTGAACTTCATATTATTGTTCTAACCTGCTAAATGTGGCTATAAGGCATGAAGCTGTTAAGATATTATAAACATTAACATCATGATTTTGTGTAAAGCCTCTTTAACGATTTGTATTGTGAAAAGTGCTATACAAATAAATTTGACTTGACATTTAGTCAAGCTACAAAAACACTGAAAGACAACAGCTGAAAAACTATACTATACTGAAAAACATACTACTGAAAAAATGTAGGTAAGTTAGTATTGTTTCTGTTTGGAGACTTTATATCCAAACACTGCTAGTCACGCACACTGCTGTGCAGTCAGTCAGTACTGCTGTGCTATAAAAGGAAACGCGCTCACCTGGTGCACTCTGGGAGTATCGGTACTCGGGCACAGAAGCAAGCTTAGAACCAAAGTCATGCTCATGAGACATTGGTGATCCTTCGCGTGACAGACACTCAGGGGTCTGGAGGCCACTCGAGTGTGGAGAGAAGAGGCTGGAGTGGGTGGGAGATGCTGGAGCACTCCTGAAACCAACATAATGATCTGTCAGTCACACGCCACACAGAAACTCTCACACACACTGTGAATGCTACACATACTTGTTCAGATGTTACTCGCCAAGCAGGGTCCAAAAATAACTTTTTGCCTCACCTGCCTAAAGTTGGACAATTTGAATGGAAACATTTTCCAATGTTAAACTTTTAACAACTTTAAGAAATGAGTGTGAATTTTTTTGAGGGAGAAGCTTTCAAAACACTGCTCTTTTTGTTTGAGCAGTGTGAGTTTTGGGGTGACACTAGCAAATAATGGTTTGGGAATCCTGTTTGGAAACAATCAATATAGACACAATTCTGTTTGGTGCCAACAGGGGTGCAGAAATGGGACACTTTATTGCCTCTAAATAGGTGGCAACTCATTAGCCAATTTTAGATGGGGGTGTCTTACATTAACTGCCATGACATTACATTACTATGGTAACACTAAAACTTAAATTGACACTGATATAGTTTTCTTGACACTGACAGAGTTAGTTGATCCTAAGATAAATGAATTATTAATCTGTGAATGTCTTGTAGGATCCCATCAGCCAGTCTCCTAGTGGAGTGGTACCTCCTACTAAAATACTAAAACACTGCAATTTTCAATGTTATATTAGGTGTAGTGGATAAAACGATAACGATAATTATCGCAATTTAATTTTCCTCGATAAAATGATAAGAGTTGGATAAATGTTCGATATAATGTTTATGTGCTATAAGCAGAATGAAACAGTGTGACTCATTTGAATCGCTCAACGGAGCATTTATCTGCTCGGCTCAAAGTTCAAAGGCAGCGCAGCGCGAGCTCACTAGAGCAGATGCGTTTACTCACTGATGAGTCTCAGTCACATGACACTAAACAGCGCTGTGAGATCCAGTGAGAAGCGCTTGAATTCAGTGACAAACCCAAATGACTCTGTGATTTAAACTAGTTTAAAGTCCCCATTAAATCAAAATTTTATTTTTTTGGGTGTTAGTATCAATATGTTAGTCTTAAGGTTATCTATAAGGCAGTGTGTTCCAAAACAGTGACAAAATTCGCATTTAGAAGATATAAGCATTCAAAGCTTTCAGTTCGTCACTTCCGCCAAAACGGCTCAACGATTTTTTTGACGTCACATCGTACTTCAGCTTCTCATCAAACTTTCTGTCCAATCAAATGCTCTCTAGAATCCGAAGCGCCCGCCCCCTACACTATAAAATAGACGCTGAAGCCGCGGCTGAAATCGGTCACTTGTCCACAGAATTAGTATTTTCTGTACAGTGAATGGCACGTAGTGCACTATATAGGGGACAGGGAACGATTCAAACAGTGTAAATATGCTTTCCATTGAGGAAAAAAATAAGTCTGGTTTCGCGCTGTGTCACGCTAACCACCGCACCGCACACACACTCTGCTCCGGTCCAGAGACACGATAGCACGGAGCGGATCACATGCGCGAGTCGGCGCAGACCACAAAATGTATCGGAGCTATTTGAATTCTACACAGAATGCTATATTTTATAGCAATATGAATGAGATTGTGGCTGGCATACCCTGTCAAATGCGGCTTTACGGAGCTCAACGGCTCTGAACGGCTCTAGCCCAAGCTGTGATATAAACGAACACTATTGGCTATTTTAAAAAGGGGCGGGGCTGCTTGATATGTCCCGCCCTGTCTTCCTGTTTCAGTTAAAATGATGTCAACACAGAGTAACGCTGCCTGTTTCTAAGCATTTCAGGGGACCTTTAAAGCCAGATGAAACAGCGCTGACAAACAGCAGAAACACTGTGCACTACGATACAGTCAGAAAGCTTTTCAATCTACAAATTGCCATCAGTTACCGTACATTTACTGTAGTTACACTAACCGCACCATGGTATTGTGCCAGAAATGTGGGATATTCATACTGAATTCTATTATATTATTAATGTAAACATGCATTAAATGTATTAAAGGAGTAATGGAATATAATTACAATATTTTTTGTGATTAAGCTATAGCATTTGTGCATTTATACTAAATGTATTTAGACTACTGTTTTTCATACAAATACCTAGAAACCATATAGTTACATTTTTACCATGGGATTATATGTGTGGTTTTAACTGTGGTTATCATGATCTAAATGTATGCTACTATGGAAGACCAATGGTTCATTTGAATAAAACTCAAACAGTCAGAATAAAAATGAGGTTATATTTTTTACAGATGTTACTGTTTTTGATAAAGAACATAAATTTACATCTGCATCCTTACTCAAGCTACTACTAGCTACTGTCAAATGTGCATAAGAGACAAACATTTTTATATTATTAATATAATAATATTAATATCCTGTAATTGCAGGCTGCACTGCTAACTGTGCTGAAGATATGCATCATCAAAGTCAGACAAAACAAACCTTTTTCATGATTTTCATTAGAACATGCAGAAACTACGAAAAAAAATGTTCTATTAAGATATTTATTTTATTAAGGAAAAATGACTGGAAAAGTGTAACATAAAACAAAGTGTTTGTCATGTTCTGACCATAAAGAGTAGTTTGAAACTACAATTAATGGTCTGCTTTATACAACTTCCACTTAGAAGCAAAAATCTGATTTAAACTTGAAAGAAATAAAGATCTGAAATGTATCGTGATAATTATCGATATCGACTAATATGAAATTTTTTTATTGTGATCATTTTTTTGCCCATATCGCCCAGCCCTATTTTAAATCATGCAGTACAATCAATTCTGGACCCAAGTTTAATGCAAGATTATACAGAGTGTTAAAGGCAGAGAGCACAAGGATGACTGTGTGACTGATGCTGCTTTACCAAATGACTCCTTAACGAACAAATGAAACGAATCAAATACAAAGAGGTGACAGACTTACTTTGTTCTGCCCAGTGAAGAAACAGACAGAAGGGGAATAAAAAGGGAAACAGAATAGGCTAAGCAGGCTTCTATTACATCAGACAGTGTGAGTGTTTTAAGGGGACGGTGGGTGCATGCAGAGTAAAAGCGGGGGTCTAAATCATCTCACCTTGAGGACAGCGGGCCGAAGGGTGTGCGGAAGCAGGACACTCCTCTCTGCCGGCGCTTTCTAAAGGCCTGCTCCACCAACTTGGACTCCGATGAGGGGTCCACACGCCAGAACGAACCTTTGCCTGGCTCTTCCTGTGAGCGCGGCACTTTAATAAAGTAGCGGTTCAGAGACAGGTTGTGTCTAATGGAGTTCTGGAGCGAAATGAGATTTATAATTGAGATTTATAATTGAGACCAAATTAGCACACAAACATGACAGAAGAACAGACAACAATTTTCGCAAATAAACTGACCTGCCAGCCTTTGTCGGCCGTCCTGTAGTAGGGATAATGCTTGGTGATGTGAGCGTAGATGCCACTTAGTGTTAGCTGTCTGTCCGGTGCAGACGAGATGGCCTGGACTATCAGCTGAGCGTACGAGTATGGTGGTTTGGACTCATCCTGAAGGAATAGCGGACAGTGAATGTTCGGAACAAACACACTGATATCGACACTGACATGCATTAGGATGCTGGAGGCTCTTACCTTAGGACTGTCTCCTCCTGTGGCTTCAGCGCGCTGTTCTGACACAGCTTTGGCTGCGAACTCTGCTGCCAGCTGGAGATCTGAGGTGATGTTGTGCCCGTAGCGGTATCCCGAGGAACCTGCACCCCGAGGGCTCGCTGGGCAGGAATTGGGAACGCTGGGTGGAGAAAAGATGAGCAGAAAGGTGTGAGGTCATCATCTATAACAGTCCAAGAAGATCAGAGATTAAAGGAATATGCCTGATTATTATTATATTCCAGTTAAATGTTAAGGTTTAAAGGCAATCGTTAGTGCTCACGAAGGCTGCATTTAATTGATTAAAAAAACCTGTAAAACAGTACTATTATTGCAATTTAAATAACTGTTTTATATTTTCATATATTTTAAGATGTAATCTATTCCTTTAATTGCAAAGCTGAATTTTCAGCATCATTACTCCAGTCTTCAGAGTCACATGATCCTTCAGAAATCATTCTAATATGCTGATGTACTGCTCAAGAAACATTTCTTATTGTTATCAATATTGGACTACAATTGTGCTGCTTAATTATTTTGGCGAAAACAGTGACACTTTTTTTTCGGGATCCTTTGATGAACAGAAAGTTCCAAAGACCAGCATTTGAAATATAAATATTTTGTAACATTATAAATGTCTTCACTGTCACTTTCGATGAATTTAATGCATTCTTGCTACATAAAGGTATTAATTTCTTTCAAAAGAAAAAACAAAACTTTTGAATGATAGTGTACAACCAAAAAAAAAAAAAGTACTTATGTAAACATGTCACGACCAGCAGAGAAAGTAAACCTGGTTATTATCACTAAGCCAATAGGTAATTTTCATGTTGTGGCCAATATTGCAAATCTTGACCCTTTTTTAGACTACTAAACATCCAATATCGACCAATAAATAGTCAATATCAACTAGAAAAAACTTAATGGTCCCAGTTTACTGTGAATCTCTAGATAAAGCACTGTTTGCATAAAATAGTACCACACAACCAGAACAACCACATCCATCTAGAACAGCCGTCCCAATCAACACTTTACAGAATAAGTAACTTTTTTGTGCAAAAATCCAAGCTTCAAGTTTCTGCTTTTTAACCCTCTGACTTGCTTGCCTTCTAGCCCCGATTTTAAGTGTATTGTTGTGTCAGTATAAACATGTTTCCCGTTTGTTTTTACAGACTGAGGGACATGTTGAATTGACTGCCTGTGGTAACTGACAGCAGATTACACACACGTTGAAAATAACCCACAACATTATAACCCATATTATAACCCTTGTTATGCACCCGACATAAAAAAACAATGTGCCAGTAGGTGGCCCTGTGCCTTATAAACCCAACTGTTCAAATAAACAAACAAAATAATTACTGAGCCATTAGCCGCAGGGTTTTCCGAAATGTAACGATAATAACTCTATTATTTAGACTGATAGTGACAGAAAGACATCCTGAGCCATGCTATTTTAAGGCTGTCGTTTATTGTCAACAGTTCAGTAAATCTCCCGTAACACGGACACACCCCACTATTCCTTCACTCGCTGTGTTATTTTTTTACCACTGGCTTTCTGACAGCAGGGCACAGCAGAGCGCTCAGATAAGGCTGTTGTGCTGCAGGCTCCATTGAGGGCAGAGACAAACAGGCCTCTCTGAGCGGCCGGCCGGGGGAAGGCAATTGTGTGCATGAGGGCACAGCGGGCGGGGTGCTTTGGGTTGAAGTCCAGTCCTGAGGCAGCATTTTCACAACAGCTGGACCGTATTACAAAAACAACTTAAGGACAAGCAAAAAATACAGCCTGAAACTTCTGTACTAAAACTGAAACTTCTATACTAAATGTGTATCAACTATATGTAAAAAATAAATACAATTATTCAAAAGCAAAATGTACATCCTAGTTCAAATAAAAAACTAAAGGAATTTCTATTGGAGTTTATATCATAAAATGGAAACAATCCCAAAGGATCCCAATGGGATCAAAATCAAATTAAATGACCCAGATTTTACATTAGGCTTCAAATGATGATACAACACAGTAACAACATTGTTTATGGCACAAAAGTGAACAAGAAATACAAAAATAATCAAAGAATTGTATTAAATATTATATTATTAAAATTATTTTTTTTAAATTTCACTGTAAGTCAAGATATATTTCACACATTCTGGGTTATATTTATATTTACTGTCCAAGAGCCTTTCAGAACTGACCAGTTTACTAGATTTGATGTGATGAACTCACTGAAACCTGTTTTGGGTCAACAAATATGCATTACGCATTGCATTTATATTAAAAGCAATAACATGCCGCCACTTTTAGTGCTCAAGTTCAAAACATACTGCAGTATAAACAGTGAAGGTTGGTGAAGCACAGCCACGTGATTCCAAAAGGTCATGTGCAGTAATGATTTACAGAAGACAACTATTTAACCAATTGATCATTAACCCATTTAACTAACAGAAATCTTTTCTGAATAAAAAAAAAGAATAATAATTCACCCCAAATTCAACCCAACATCTAGTTTTATTGGTAACACTTTACAATAAGGTTAAAATATTTGACATTATCTATGTAATGTAATTATGAACTAAGAATGAATGACAAATACTTTTTCAACATGTATTAATGTTAATTTCTATAGTATAAACTATCATTCAAAAGTTTGAGGTTGGTAAGATTTTTTTTAATCAATACTTTTATCCAGCAAGGATGCATTCAATTAATCAGAAGTTACAGTAAGGATATATAAGTATTTTAAACAAAATATTTAAATATTGAAAATAGATGCTTTCTTATGAACTTTCTATTCATAAAAGATTCCTGAAAACACTGCTAATAATAAAAAATGTTTCTTGAGCAGCAAATCAGGTAGGGATGCACAATATTATCGGAAATGTTATAGGAAGCGGTGGATAATGGCTTAAAACATAAATATCGGCATCGGCCCCATGAAAAATGATGCCAATATGCCTTGCCGATAAGATGAATAACTCGCATGTGCTCAGGGTGTGATAGTGATAAGAACACGTCATTCTTGAAGTGAACTTTTTCCTGAATGATGATTAGATTCACTGTTTTGGATCGCCACATTTAATCTGAGAATGCAAGTACAGAATGATGCATCCTTTGTGCGATAAGAGTCAGCAGTCACTAGCGCGTGCAGCTAGGTCCAAGGCCCCTCCGGTAAGGCGTTTTATTCACTTAGGGGGCGCTGTTGGCCTACTTGTTATAAAATGAAAGTAAAATACAAAAATTTTGAAATTATGAAAACTTAAATACAAAGAGCTCAAAGATTTTCAGAATTTTTACAACTCGTTTGCTTTAGACCATCTACAAATGTTCAATCTTCAAATAAAATGTTCATGTTACCACTGCATCTGTCTGGAAAAAAAATGCAGTGATTGATTTATAGTTGATTAATAGTTATTTTCAAAGCTTACATTGTACTGTCGTATAAAATAACTTCATTGTTGTTCATTTAATTATAACGAGCAAGTTTTTGTTAAAACTAACCAAAATTAAAATTAATTTGATTATAATATCTGCACAGGAGAGACTTGGTGTTGTTTCCAAACAAAAGGAAATTTATCGCTATTGGCTTAAAAAAAAAAGAGTTCATCTCAGTTCAAATCCGCATATCGGCTATCAGCAAAAATCCAATATCATGCATCCCTAAAATCAGCATATTAGAATGATATCTGAAGGATCATGTGACACTGACTGACTGGAGTAATGACATCACAGGCAGGAATTACATTTTAAAATATATTTTAAAGGGGTCCTATTATGCTCTTTTACAAAGTCTTGATTTTGTTTTTTTGAACTTTCTATTCATCGAAGAATACTTTTTAAAAAATGTATCACTGTCCCTAAAATATATTAGAATGATATCTGAAGGATCATGTGACACTGACTGACTGGAGTAATGACATCACAGGAATAAATTACATTTTAAAATATATTTTAAAGGGGTCCTATTATGCTCTTTTACAAAGTCTTGATTTTGTTTTACATAGTGATAACACTCATTACCAGGTCTCGTCCCATTCGTCGATCTTTGTGATATCACAAATCCCAGAAAATATGTGTTGTAGTCCAAACGAGTCGTTCGTTGTAGTTTTTGAAAAGTTTCTGTTATTTCTGATTCTGTAATTTCTGTTAAATAAAATATCTCCTTTTGAAGTGGACTTTGAGCTTTGTAACTTTGCAGATCTTTTTTATGCTCAAACAGCAACATTACAGACTAACTACAGTTGAAAAAGCATAATAGGACCCCTTTAAAAAATACAGTTCTTTTAAATAGTAATAATATTTCACAATATTACTGTCTGTACTGTTATTTTCTATCAAATAAATGCAGTCTTGGTGAGCATAAGAGACTTCATTAAAAACTTTTTTTTTTATCCTACAGACACCAAACTTTTAGATGATAGTGTATAATATAAATTAACAATACTTAATGTATTATCATCAACAAACATCAATTAACAAAGAACAGCAGTATATCTATAACATTATTGTAGATTAATAAATGCTGTAAAAAGGTTGCTCAATGTTAGTTTATGATACTTCTGCATAACTGATGTTAACCTCATTGTAAAGTGTTATCACCTTATCAAAATTATACTATTCTATTCATTACAAAAAGTCAGGAAAACAGACAGTGGGGTCAAATATGTGCAAAGGAAAGGCTGATATTGCTGGTTGTATTGTACATGGCAGTCGCTCAAGTAGCTCCATGTGTGTGGAATTTAAAGCTTTACGCACATCTGCTGTTTGTGCAGCAGGCTGACAATCTGGGAAATGTCCCTAATCTATCACTCCACACAGACAGTATCCTACAAGAGAAAAATATTACAGTAGAAAGTGCAGCTCAGCCGTCGATAACTGGTTCCAACGCTTGTAGAGCTGAATAGAAGGAAATATTCCCCCCAGTAAGGGAAGAGGAATCAGGAAGGGTAGAAAGCATGTGTCTGTTTGTGTTGGGTGTATAAACAGTCCAAGGAGTGGGATGAGGGGGGTGTTTGGAGGCCTCGGAAAAAGGAAACTATCTGTGGCTCAAAACACCAAACCACAACACTTTCCGACCGACCAATCAGAGAGCTCCAAGCTCAGCACATGCCATATACGGTATGTGCACACAGCATGCTCACTTTGAGAGTCACACGTGGTGCAGAAGAGCAGAGAGGCCGCCAGGGGCAGGCTTTTCCCATCACTATTGCATCTGACTACATTTACAATGAAGCCTGACAGCTTCAAACAACCATCAAAATCAAGCATCATCTTTTGCATGCAAATTCTGATGCTTCAGCATTAATGCAGTAATGCACTTTAGAAACCCATTCAAATCTGACTTTTGCTTAAACTACAGACATAATAATAGGAATATGCAAAACCTATTGTTTTGTTGTCTAATTATTGATAATCTTTTCAATACTGCAGTTTTGCACAGCAAATACAATATTGTGCTGCAAGTTTTTGCTTTTTTTTTTTTTAATTTCTATACCAAAAACTTGAGTTTGCATTTCAGCAACAATACAAGAACAAAATCTACTTTCAAAAAGATCTGCAAAAGAACTGGTTCTCTAATGAAACAATTTTTCTGTGCGTGGTCATTCAGACGAAGTCATACCTAATAGTTCCTGTCGGTGAAGGCAGGGGACTCATCATAGTTCTGAAGTCATTTTCAGGAATGCTGATTTTCAGCGGAGAGATTTGTGGGTAAAGCGGTCTCACAGGGGACACAGGAGCCTCCTTCTTCTGTGTCGCCTTGTGGTACAGCGCCGTAAACTGAATCTTTATCACCGTACTGGGAAATCGAAATGTGCACCTGTAGAGAAGGACACAGACACATTAAGGCATAAAAGTAAATTTGATGAGATCAGTGCAAATATGTGGAAAGCGCTTTTTGTCCATCAAACCTTGCAAACCAGTAAACACACCAACTTTTGACATACCATTTAAAAGTTTGGGGTTGGTAAGATTTTTTATGCTTTTGAAAGAAGTCTCTTATGCTCACCAATACATTGATTAACAATACAGTAAAAACACAGTTTTAAGACGAAAAGGCACTAATGTAAATGTATTGATCCTTGTCAATACTGGCATTCCCACTGCGTTTCAGAAAAGATCACCATCCACACTACACGACCAAAAACGCATGTTGGATGACCATTCATGCACACTGTAGCATCATGCTATATAAGACAATTTATAAGATTTATACTACGCTTTTACTCAAAACTCACTTTAAACCACCACTGCGTGTTTGTAATAACTTCCGATTGTGATCTAATGTGTGTTTTGGCTAGGGATGCACCGATACCGATACTGGTATCGGTATCGGGCCCGATACTGAGCTCTTGTACTCGTACTCGTTAAAATGCCCCGATACCAAACACCGATACCACACAGCATGCGATAAGTGCCGTATTCAGACAAAGAAACACCGACAACAGAACAACAGACAGCAGAATGGTTATTAGAGATTAAGGATGTCTACGAAGTATATGTATGCAATGAATATAATGTTAAAATTCAGTATTAATGCCTGTATAGCTGATGTGTGCGAGCTGATCAGCAAAGCACACTGAGTGGGTTGAACGCGCGGCGGCGCACATGCACAAGCTTGTCGAGTTAATATCCCTTTCTCACAGACATCACTGGAAAGTTTGTAGTTCGGTCGGATACGTCAAAAACAAGTAAAACAATGCACAAGTTACTTAACGGTAG
>NW_015656360.1:2939479-2945501 GCF_001515625.1 Sinocyclocheilus rhinocerous
TGAAGTTGAGGTTTTCATGAAGCTGGGTGACAGCATGCCCAGGAGACTACAGGCTGTCATTGAGGCTAAGGGTTGCCCGACTAAGTATTGATAGTTGTGTAAATACTGTCATACTAACAGCTGTCTGAATAATTTTGGGTTGATTGTAATCCATTACATGCCTTTCTATCAAAGTTATCTAACATTATCAAGCTGAATTTTTTCTGACTCCGTTTAACTCTGAGTTCTTGTCATATTTTATTACCATTTTCTAAACTATAGCGAATAAACGGTGATAATGTGAGAAAAGTTGAAGGTGTCTGAATAAATTTTGGTTTGACTGTATCTATTTGATAAATAAAGTTAACCAACTAACATTATACATACTCTTTTTGTTTCTGTACCCAATATTTAAAAAATTTACAAATGCAATAAAAATATCGGTATCGGTACTCGGTATCGGGCGAGTACTGGAAAAAGTGGTATCGGTGCATCCCTAGTTTTGGCCATATAATGTTGCTGAAATATGTTTTTTGTAGCCTTTTACATCAAGCTACGCGCTACTCCTGCTTAGAATTTCTAATGTAAATACCCTGTATTGTTATGAAAATAGGCAGAATCTCATGAAAATCACATACAAAACATATACTGTCATAATCATGTGTTTATTCGTTTCATGTTTTATCCGTGGAAATGTTTTCCTGGGTTTCTCATGTACAGAACTGAACACGGAAGTGTAATGGACATTTGTCATAGGAGACAGGGCGGGTTATGAACGTGTAATATGATTGACATATGAGCAGCGAGTCAGAACAGCGATCGCGGAAGAGAAAACACAGGCAGACAGCGCTGGAAGCAGCTAATGCTTATCAGTATATCAGTGGAAAATGAATAGAAATTATGATTCTGTCTAAGCTATACATTTTAAAACGAAAATGCACCAGTGTAAAGCCTAAAAAGATGTGGAAACTGAAAACTATTTGAACTTTATTTAAACTATTTGCACTGATTTATTGTGTTACATTTTGTTCCTTTGTGCAGTGGCTCAGGATATCAGTCTTTGAGTCTGTAAAAATGTCAACAATCTGAAAAAATAAAACCAAATTTTTTTAGGTAATGTAATCTTGTTAAAATGGATTTCATAAAATTGGTATCAAAAAAAGTATTGTTAAGGAACCAGTATCGAAGCCAAGGTATCGTATCGGTATTGATATCAAATTTTTGAATGATACCTAGCCCTAGTAAAAACAGTAATATTGTAAAATATTATTATAATTTTAAAATAACCGTTTTCTATTTCTTTATATTTTAAATTGTAATTCTAGTGATGTTAAAGCTGAATTTTCTCCATCATTACGCCACTCTTCAGTGTCACATGATCCTTCAGAAATCATTCTAATATGATGATATGGTGATCAAGAAATATTTCTTATTATTATCAATGTTGAAAACAGCTGCCTAATTTTTTTGTGATTATTTTTTTTAAATATTCTTTGAAGAATTGAAAGTAAAAAAAAAAGCATTTATTTGAAAGAAAAATCTTTTGTAACATTATAAATATCTTTACTGTCACTGCATCCTTGCTAAATGAAAGTATTAATTCGGTAACACTTCAAATTAGGGAACACATTCACTATTAACTACGACTTTTCCCTCAATAAATTCCTAATTTGCTGCTTATTAATAGTTAGTAAGGTAGTTGTTAAGTTTAGGTATTCGAAAGAATTAGGGATGTAGAATAAGGTCATGTAGCCAAGGCATTAATATGCGCTTAATTAGTACTAATAAATGGCTAATATTCTAGTAATATGCATGCCAATAAGCAACTAGTTAAGAGACCCTAAAATAAAGTGTTACCATTAATTCTAATGTTTTGAGATTGGTAGAAAACTAGTGTTTTGTTGCATTTCCCCTACAGACTTCATTTAACATTAACAACAGCCACACCGTTCAGAGATGATTTCTATACTGCTATACTGAATATATGTCCCTGAGCCTGTAGAAAGGTTTGTATGGCATTTTAGATCGATAATCAAACCTTTACTTTGCCGTTAAAGATGATACGTGGATAGCGAACACAAAACAAGTCAAACAATCTGTGTGAAAACTCTAATCATGTAATTCTTAGGCCATGGTTCTGTTTGGGGCCAACAAAATGTGAATTTTCGAGTAAAAAGGAACCCTCCCTTCCACCCCTTTTCTGAGTTTTGTCGGCCAGAGAGAATGATGAATTGGTGCACCGCCTCCACTGGATGTATTTACACAAGTACTGCACAAGGAAGCCACTTTTAATGCTACAGCATACACACTGCAGTTGTTTTGAATGGTTGGCTTGGCATGCGCCCATTACGGGTTCAGTCTGTCCGTGTTTTCACAGCAGTCTGCAGGAATAGTCGCTCTGACCTCCATGACAACAAGCTCCACAGATCTATTCTGCTTTGATAAGACAGATGGCATACACCGAGACACAGTAAAAGATATTTCGATAAGAACGAAGAAGCCAAATAGTGAATTTAATAAAATCTTAGTCACAAAGAGCTGAACTCCAGCCACTACTGTTCAGAAAAACTATGCAGGGACCTTCAGTCTGATCTAGTTAACTAGTTTATCCACTTCTCAATCATTAGTGTTTACATTTGAGGCTAAAACTGTCAATGGCATGAGAACTGCTTTCATTCTGATTAACTCTACAGATTACTGAAACTGAAACCAGTTTACTTGCGGTGCACTTGATCAAAAACACCTAATGACGTAGGATCATCAACTACTCACAGATTGGTTTTCTAAAGGTGATTGTTACCGAGATAAACATAACTATTTATACTGCTAAACTTATAACTTAGTGTAAGCAGAACAACAACTAAAACATGGGGAAAGTAACAGTTAAAAAAAACATTGTCTTTAAATACAAAATTGTATTTTAAATGCAAGATTTAAAAACTTCACTACTTTTTTTTTTTTACTGTTTGTTTAAATAAATTCAAATTTGAAATCAAATTCCAAACCCGTTAAAAACTAATTCTAAAAAATTTGAAAAGAAAATAAGATACTTTGAAAACTCAAATACTTTGAAATTAAATATTTGAAAAACTGTTTCAAATTAAAAAAAATAATTCAAAGATTGATGAGACTTTATACTGACAACTGTAATAATTATTTACGGTTCAAAACAATCCGAACAAATAAGACTGCATGAGGATTGTGTACAAACAATGCCATATTACCACTCAAACGGTGTTGTTCGAAGTGCTTCATTATAGTATCACTAGGTTTTCCCCTCTGTTCTTTGTCAGCAGAGGATCATAAAGCAGTTACTATTGATGTGTCATAAATGAGGCCTGTATCTCACATCTGCCCACAAAATCATGCGGTGGATCCAGCCTCTGCCATGAACACAGTTCCTGTGATCGTAATGTGAAACGTTTAACTAATGCTGGGTATCGAGTTCGATACTTTTTAGGCACCGACCGAAATGCCTCGACACCATCGAGTATCGAAAAACGTCTCGTCGTTCGGTACCAAATTTCGATACCTAAGGGGTTAATCTCATCAGTGTCAGTGAGCCAATAAGCCTGCAGCACTAGCCGGTGTGTTCGACCAGAAGAGGTGCGGCGCAGATCGATCAGTGTTTGACATCTGCGAGAGCGATTCGAAAGCGCACGGAGCAGTCTGCTCTCTTTAGCTCTCGTGGTACTGTAATACACCAATCGGTTTGCACAGTCAGTCCGCGTCAAGTCGAAGACACCTACTAGTTTACACCGGTTACACTCAGAGATGTGGCGCACACGTGAGGCTGTAGTGCGAATGAGTCCCAGCCCCCATAGATGTAAGGTTACATTTACACTGGTGCCTTTATGTTTTAAAATGAAAACGATCCTCGTCATACTGGCGTTTCCAGCCGGCTTTTCACTATCTCCGACAAACGACAAGCGACAGACCGGTCATTCAGCCATTCATTTCCAATGGAGAGTAGCGCGGGAGCTGCGTGGAGTTCCGATCATATGCAGATGTCCGTATTTAGCCAGAACTGATTGCCTTGGTCAACATTTACTCTGAAAAAAAAAAAAGTTGTAGAAATAAACCTAAGAAATAAAGTCATATAAATTTGGAACCTGAGAGTGAGGAAATGATACCAGAATTGTAATTTTGGGTGAACTATCCCTTTAACTGATCGATTTACTACACTCACAATAGCAGATTAATGAACATACTGTCAGATTATCCTGAGCCGAAACAAGTTTGTAGCCGGGAAATCCATTCAAAGTTACATTTTTTTTTCTAAATGAATGCACAAAACTATTTGTACATCATAAACTGCATATTGAAGTCAGTTTGTGACAGTTCTCGTATACTTTCGCATGTATTTTAGTCGGATTATGCAGGCGTTGCATTAAGCAAGCACGTTAATTTAATCTCTTGTATGTATAGTGCACTAGCTCTCTAAGTGAATAGGTGCTTGCCATCTGGCTACAGAAGCTAATGTAAAGCAACACATCTCATTTTAGTAACTTACTCCCTCGGCAGGAGAAGTGGAGGTGCGCCTCTCCTCTGGAAAACGCCGTCGACAAACACACCGTTCTTGCCGAGACAGCGCAGGTAGAAATGCGGCTCCTCGAAGGTGATTTGCAGATGTCTCCTGGAAATGAAGCTCGAGTGGCCCATGTTGACATCCACGGAGCCGTGCGACGAATTCCGCCCCACGGTGACCGTCCTCTGGCGCATGGTGAACTCGAAGTCCCTGCCTTCCAGGCGAGCGAGGGCCTGCGACGGAGATAATGTGATCCCGGGCGAAGTCGAGGAGAGAGTGTACACGGGCGGGGCAGAAACAGCCACCGGGCTACAAGGCGCAGATTTGAGGGCCAGTAGAGCTCTCGCTCCGGTATCATCCCCCAAATCAGCCATTTTGTTGAAAAACACCGAGGGGATTGCAAGCGCAACGGCTATGTGTTGGTAGGGTTCGCTGTGTTGCTGTTGGCGGTGGTAGTCAAAACATGGAGATGGCGCGTGGAAAACACGTCATGGATTATTGGACCGGAGCGGGGTGCGATTTATCCCTCGTTTGCCTTTCACTCATTTTGAAACAGTTGGCGGGGAATAGTGCGATATTGTGAATATTTTTTCGTAAAGTTCGTCTCAGGTGTTTATTTTTTTCTCGATCATTTTCATAGGCCTTACTCTAAGCTCTCTGGCAAATTAAAGGTTAATATTGTTGCAGTTCCAGGAACCGGACGACACGTGCGTTACATGTGGCAATAAAAAATAAGTACACTTGATGTCGAATGCACGCGTGGTTGCTCGCATTGTAACTAAATACACGCGGTTTTTTGATGGGTATTATTTCTTGTTCAGTATGAAAAACATTTTGAAAGGTCAAAATAAAATGACGTGGTTGGAGCAGTGACGTCACGGCGCATCGACCATTCTGCGCTCTTTCTGTTTATAAACAGAGAAAGAACAAGGCAGAGGCAAGCCCCGGATGATGGAATCCCCGGATGCTGGAGTTTCTCAAGGACGCGTTCAAATTAACCCTTGTGCGACCTTTTGGACATTTTTGTCCTTTTCAGTTTTTTTTTTTTTTTTTTTAAATCTTTTTTCCTGTGTTATTGCCAACTACATACATTTCGGCACAGGTGTGTATTTTTATTGGAATTTTACTATTTCACTTCCATTTACTTTAATAAATCTGTTTTGCACTAGGTACAAAAACTTATTCCTCTCAGGACCTTAAGGACAAAAATGTCCCCATTGAAACCCATTAAAACTGCTATTTTTAATCGCAGTGCCATTTAACTGTAAAATTATGCAATTTTTGTTGATAGGCTTTCATTACATTGGCAAGGCTTTCAAATTAAATTTTTTACTATTTTTTACCAGATGGTGCCATTTTTTCAGGTTTGACCTATAAAGAAAATACTCGCTCTATTTCTGTTTTCTGCTTCTGCATATTATAGAGCCAATTGGATAAATAATGCAGCTATAATTGTGTGGGTGTGTTGGTATGGATGTCAGAGTGTGGTTTGTATGTGTGTCATAAAAAAAAAAA
>NW_015656360.1:2945732-2960983 GCF_001515625.1 Sinocyclocheilus rhinocerous
TTTCTAGCAGGTATAGAGTTCAACATGTTTCATAAAATATATATTTTATATAAAACATCGTTCATAAATCATTTTCATAAACCTAAACATCTAGAACTTTTTTTTTGTTTCACTTTTTAAACTTTTTTTACTTCAACAATAATCTGCCATGGGTCTTCTTTAAAATGAGACCAAACTTAACTGTGCTCCCAAGCTTCACATTTTTATGACAGTTTTTTGACATGGACATTTTTGTCCACTATGGACCTATGTGTAACTTTTTTTAATTGACGCACAAGGGTTAATTAAGTTTAAACTATGAGCAGTTTCAATTGCCAACACAAGGTGTCTGTCTTCACTAGTGCATCGACATTTGTTCTCTAACCATAAAATAAAACTGAGAAAAAAAAACTTCGAGTTCAACTGTCTGTTGTTTGCCATTAAAATGCTGAAGAATTTACGAATTTAAATCATTTAAATACAATTTCGATACAATTCAGAATGATCATTAGTTATTCATTTTAATCTATAATGTAGAAAAAACAGCCTACTTTAAATTGTAATGTCTTTTTTTCTACAGTCAAGGGGGAAAACATACATTGTGTAACTGCAGTGCTTGCAAGGCCAGCATGTCTCATATTTTTTCATCTTTTCACACTTTTCTGCATTTAATTATTTTCCAACCATTTAATGCACATTTAAACTTTGTTCTCTTGATAATATCCTTTACATCCTTTTATGAACTTTATAAAATCTCTTACTGGCTGCATAAGGGTAAATGTAGCCTACAGCTGGGGTATCTATATAATTATCAGGTTATAAACTGATCTGTTAAGAATAAGCATTCCAGAGAGCCATGTAATAAACTGATGTAATGTTTTCTTACTTAATTTTCTTTCTTAATCTTACTGTCAGTGATGACTTTGAATACTTGGCCTGGATTATTTTACCAAAACCATTTTTTAGTTATTTATTGTCCTTTATTTAACCAGATAAAAACTTTCTGAGATTAAAAATCTCTTTTACAGAAGTGACCTGGCCAAGATGCAGCACTGCTTTAGCAGAAGAAGAAAAAAACTCAAAAACAGTATATCAAAACACAATTAAAAACATTTACAAATTGATTCTTCCTTTAACAGCTCATTGATCAAAACTCTAAAAGTGTTCGTTGACACCAAGGTCTTTAACAATATTCTTTTGCTGTCTTTGTCATTTTAATGTGTTTCTTTTATGTTTTGATTAAAATCAGGCAATGGTTTGTTTTGCAATCTCAGAAAAGGATGTAATGAAAAATAATGAAGAATTTCTAGGTCAAAATCAAAAATTCAGCCTGTTGGGAGTTGAGTCAGCAGGAAGTGTTCAGGAAAAAATGCTGCCGGATTTCCCATAAATGAAACATGTCTTGCAACAAAGGTCTTGACCTTAAAAGATTTCTAGGTACTAGGTCTGAAAAGCATTTTGGTTTACCCCAAGTTACACATTCAAATTCTCAGATGTCACAGAAAGACAAGAATATTTTTAAAGATGAAATGAGGAAAGAGGCCTTAATGTAGGATGGAATTACAGCTGGTTACACATTCAGTGCTGAGGTCAACTTTAATGATGCACCAGCAGGTATTATACAGTCCCAAACTACACATTTACTTTCTCATCTAACTACTCATAATTAAATAGCCTATATATGAATTCATTTATTTGATAAAGTGGGTATACAAACAATACCCCTTGAGGAGAATCTTATGCTCATTTCATTTTTTTTAAAATAGTGTGTTAATATAAATGTTAAAAGTACCAAGAAAAAAAGGAACATTGTATAATAAATATATGAATTGATAACTGCCAATGCTAAAAAAAGCCGTTTCTTTCTCATTATCTGTTTTATAGTGGTGGTTTTCCAGGGCATGGCAGCACAATTAAGGCTGTAAGTGGCATGAAAACAAACACTATCTTCCTGTTTAGTCTTCGTTGACAACCGTAATGCAGGACACTGGATTCAGTTTTATGGGCTTTCTGGGTACAATGAATAACAAAATGACCATTTTTCACCAAAAGTATTTCTCACATGGGCACATTTTATGTGGTAAAATAATTCTGATGATATAATAGATATTTTTATATAGAAAAGAACTTCGTGTCTGCTTTACCGCTACATGAATATACACTGCATTGACTACAATGTACATATACATTATTTGTTTTGATTTTATAAAACATATACTGTAAGTATAATAAATAAAATAAGTATAATTAAATGTGCACAACGTTGTGTCTTTTAAAACATATTTATTACACTTCAATAAGCATTACACACATGACACAAAATGAATGAACCAGGAAGAGCTCAAGGTCCATCATGATCTTGAGCACCATAAATCACATAATGGCACACTTCTATAAAGTGTAAAAGGTGAACATAAAACGATTGACAATATAATGAAATATTAAAAAGAGAATTATAATTGTGTAAATATTCTAATACGTTTCAGTCTTCATGATTACAAATGATTACAAATGTTCTTGTTATTCATAATTATATTATGTAACTTTTGCATTGCATTATTGTTTTTTCTTGCGAGATCTTGGCATAAACTTCACTGTGATGGGAACCTTTGGCTGAAAAGCGGCATTCATTTCTAGAGGGATCTGAGAAAAAAAACAAAAAAAAAGAGGAAATAAACAATAATTAATTAATTCAAGACACAAAGCACAGTCTGTCTCACATAACTCATGTATATCAATTCTAATTGATGACTGTCAGTGTACCAACCTGTGTCTCTTTACATGTTTCCATACTGAAGTTCTGAAGCAGCTTCAAAACAAGAAGTTTCATGATCATTTGGGCAAATCTCATTCCAATGCAATTTCGAGGCCCGAGTCCAAAAGGCAGGAAAGCGTACTGGTTCATCTCTGACTTACATTCTGGGCTGAACCTATAGTGATATATTAGAAACAAATTCAGTTTAGCCATTCTTGCTTCAATTAAATGGTCTAAAAACAGAGTTCAGTGTTTGTAGACATAAAATTAAGTTTCAATGGAGATATAAATAAATCATTGTTGTGTAACCAAATAAGGACGTTTCCTTACACTTTATAGGCTGTTTCATAGTCCTTGCAAATTCCATATGAGAAAAAATTATTTGGTTTAGCCAGCTTAAATCTGGCACGTGGTTCTATAAACTGTATAAATCACATGCTATAAGATGATCATATGTGAGAAAAATTGTGGTTGTGAAAAAAAATGATAGATGTCATGTCTGATAGATGAATCACATGACCTCTCCGGTCTGAACTCATCAGGAGACTCCCAGAGCTGCGGATCAGGACACAAAACATATGTAGGAATTCCTCTCTAAGCGTGTTGCAGTGGGAAGGAGACGCATTGATTCACTGATGGCCATTTCCAAGTAATCCATTTTCATCAATGCATGATGGGAGTGTAATGGCGCTTTTCCACTCCCCGATGCATATTATGGCTTTGTTCTAAACCAGTTTCCTGTTCCTTAAGTAAAACAACTGAACCCTAAACTCTAAAACTGCCTTAAAATAGTTTATTTACACAAAAACTATGAACAGAGCAGAAGCCGTTGTTCTCACATCAGGAGGGAAGTTTGTGTCAATCTCCTCAACCAGTTTTTCCAGGCAGTCTGGATTAGTTGCAAGATTATAGAGGTAAGTGAGAGTGGTGCTTGTCGTCTCATAACCTCCGAGAATGAAAACGAGGGATTGGGAGAGAATCTCGTGATCTGTATGTCCTATTAAATTCACAAAACCACATATTTGACAACAAGTTCCATTTGAAATGAAAGAGTCGATAATGTGTAAATTCTATCTCTCAAACCTTTTGCTGGTTGCTCACTTGTGTCCTCAAAATGATCACCAGGTATTTGATTTTGGAGCATGAAAATCTACCGGACCCTGATACATCTGATTCCTTGTTGTGCTCGTCCTTAATCTTTTTCAGGGCACTGTAGAAAAAATCCATAGATGACTTCGAAAAAAAGAGTAACCCCCATTTTCTTCAAACGAATTACAATGGAGGGAAACAAAACTGAAATAAAAAAATTAATTACATTTTTGTTTCTTTTTTCATTATTTCTGTTCATTTTCCAATATTATTATACAAACAATAACATACGTATTAGCATAAAGAGAGGATTGAACATATTAAACTGGATAAACTTCTTGACACTGGTAACGAAAGGATCATCTGCGTTGTTTATGGAGTCAATGTCAACGCTAAAAGAGGAGCTGGTGACCACATCCAAACTGTATGGACCCACAACTCTAAAATAAAAATAGCGTTTTCTTATTAAATATATAATATACAGTAAGTGATTATTTACATATCATTACTTTGTCATCTGCAATAATATTACACCTTTAGTAATGAATTAAATGAATGTGGTTTCCATTTATACACAGAAACCACTAATATCATATATTGGATATGGGTGTTAAATCAAATCTTTAGTATATTGAGCAGAAAACTTTCTCAACTGATGCAGCTCTCCGGTGAATTTTAAGTATGTACAGAGGGCACTACAGGTTTATGTATGTTATTAGTTGTTTCAGACGTCTGTTGAAAACCTGCCTATCACATTTATTGATAGGTAGTGTTGTGGGCGTTGCATTATAACAGCCCTTTGTTACAGTCATCAGTGAGACAGAATAACCATCTTTTCCTCACATGTATTAAATCCTGTAGATATTTTGTATTTCTGGTGTTGCTACTAATAGGAATTTAAAATGAGGGAATATATCTAAAAGTCCAGAACAATGGTTTACAAGCTGTTTACAAATAATATTACAGATGAGGGGTCTGTTTGTCACACAGTAGAGTTCCCTAGCAGCTGTTTTGGAAGCTGATTTCTATTGTCTAGTTCATTTTTTTAACCTGCCCTCAAAACTAAAATACCCACATCATCATATTTATGCAATAACAACGGGGTAACAAATGAACAGAAGAAAACCACACTAGCTTTCATATATGAACCAACTATATAATAAAGGTATATCTGAACAGACAAGTTAAACAGCATTCAGGTTAAGGGTGTTAATGTCAGGTCTCAAAATACAGTTTATGCAGTTTATCCATTACTTGTAATCTATCTATCTATGTACTGTATGTTACATTTGGCTGTTTCATCAAATGTTTGTTTTGCAATTGTTTTACTTTCTGGCTTAAATTTCTTTCTTGTTTGAATTTTTACATTTTAAAGTCTTTCACTGCAGATGCAAACAAACTCTGATATTTTACATTTATACTCATAATCAAAAGCAAAAAGTGAAGAAATTTTTTAGATACCATGTTCATGACCAGCATGTATTAGATCTCAAATCAGATGTCTATTATGATGATGTCTGTTCTCCAACAAAACATTTATTTAATTCTGTTATTAAAGTACATGATCCTGTCTCGCACAGCTACAATAATAACACGTTACATTGCATTAATTGCTTATATGTTATATAATTAAACATACACAGCCCAGGCCCAGCAAACCATCAGCACTGTAAATCCAAAAATATGGTGAAAAAGGTGAATAATAATAAATAAAAAAAAAAGAGTAATTTTATAAATGCTATATAACATAGTATCAAATCTTCTACACAATTATATTGAAATATTCTGCATTTTAATTATTCTTTTGCCTTGCAAGACCTTGGTATAAACTTCAGTGTGATGGGAACCTTCGGCTGAAAAATAGCATTCAGCTCTAGAGGGATCTGAAAATAAAAGAAAATAAAGAATATGCATTTATAACTTCCCATTTAATTAAGAGACAAAATATAGTCTGTTTCACGTAACTAATGTACTATGTACTGATGAAATGTACCAACCTGTGTCTCTTTACATGTTTCCATACTGAAGTTCTGAAGCAGCTTCACAACAAGAAGTTTCATGATCATTTGGGCGAATCTCATTCCAATGCAATTTCGAGGCCCGAGTCCAAAAGGCATGAAAGCGTATTGGTTCATCTCTGACTTACATTCTGGGCTGAACCTGTAAAAAATATTAGAGACACCTAAAGTTGAGCCATTTTTGTCTCAAACATTTTCATTTACATGTTATGTGTGAGGAAAAAACTGAAGTGAGAAAAATTGTGGCAGTGCACAAAATGCTCAGAAAGCATCAGTGTCTGATGAATCACATCACCTCTCTGGTCTGAACTCATCAGGAGACTCCCAGAGCTGCAGATCACGACACAATACATATGTAGGAATTCCAACCAGAGTGTCCTTTGGTATGGTCACCCCATTGAGCTCCACAGTTTTCTTACAGACCCTCTCTAAGCGTGGTGCAGTGGGAAGGAGACGCATTGATTCGTTGATGGCCATTTCCAAGCAATCCATTTTCATCAATGCATCATATGTGATGGGAGTCTGGAGAATCAAAAAACAAGACATGTTGCATATATATATTATGGCTTTATTTTAAACCTACTTGCTGTTCCTTAAGTAAAGCAACTGAACACTAAACTTTAAAACTGCCTTAAAGGAACAGTTTGCCCAAAAATGAAACTTTACTGAGGCCATCCAAGATGTAGATGATTTTGTTTCTTCATCAGAACAGATTTGGATAAATTTAGCATTACATCAGTTGCTCACCAATGAGAGTCCAAACAGCTGATTGAAACTGAAATTCACACGACTCCAGCCCATCAATTAACATCTTGTGAAGTGAAAAGCCATGTTATTAAGAAACACATCCAACATTAAGGCGTTAAATCCTTGCTTCTGGTCAAAATACAAGGCCTGAATCCATAATAACGGTTCCTCCAGTGAAAAAGTTCATCCTCTGTTGTCCTCTCACACCAAAATCCAACCAACATATCTGTTTAGAACAGTTTTGGACTGTTTTCTCTTATAAATGGTGCTTGATCTGTGCATAACTCTCTTCTGATTCAGATGAGACACCTTTTTACTGGAGAAAACAATATTATTGTTAGAGGACTTGTATTTTAGCTGGAAGCAAGAGTTTGGTTAAAAGTTGTTTATTACAAACACGCAGCTTTTCACCATTTATAAGAGAAAACAGTCAAAAACTGTTCTAAACAGATATGTTGGTTGGATTTTGATGTGAGAGGACAACAGAGGATGAACTTTTTCACTGGAGGAAACGTTATTATGGATTCAGGCCTTGTATTTTGACCAGAAGCAAGGATTTAACGCCTTAATGTTGGATGTGTTTCTTAATAACATGGCTTTTCACTTCACAAGATGTTAATTGATGGGCTGGAGTCGTGTGAATTATTGTGATGTTTTTATCAGCTGTTTGGACTCTCATTCTGACGAATAATATTACAGATGAGGGGTCTGTTTGTCACACAGTAGAGTTCCCTAGCAGCTGTTTTGGAAGCTGATTTCTATTGTCTAGTTCATTTTTTTAACCTGCCCTCAAAACTAAAATACCCACATCATCATATTTATGCAATAACAACGGGGTAACAAATGAACAGAAGAAAACCACACTAGCTTTCATATATGAACCAACTATATAATAAAGGTATATCTGAACAGACAAGTTAAACAGCATTCAGGTTAAGGGTGTTAATGTCAGGTCTCAAAATACAGTTTATGCAGTTTATCCATTACTTGTAATCTATCTATCTATGTACTGTATGTTACATTTGGCTGTTTCATCAAATGTTTGTTTTGCAATTGTTTTACTTTCTGGCTTAAATTTCTTTCTTGTTTGAATTTTTACATTTTAAAGTCTTTCACTGCAGATGCAAACAAACTCTGATATTTTACATTTATACTCATAATCAAAAGCAAAAAGTGAAGAAATTTTTTAGATACCATGTTCATGACCAGCATGTATTAGATCTCAAATCAGATGTCTATTATGATGATGTCTGTTCTCCAACAAAACATTTATTTAATTCTGTTATTAAAGTACATGATCCTGTCTCGCACAGCTACAATAATAACACGTTACATTGCATTAATTGCTTATATGTTATATAATTAAACATACACAGCCCAGGCCCAGCAAACCATCAGCACTGTAAATCCAAAAATATGGTGAAAAAGGTGAATAATAATAAATAAAAAAAAAAGAGTAATTTTATAAATGCTATATAACATAGTATCAAATCTTCTACACAATTATATTGAAATATTCTGCATTTTAATTATTCTTTTGCCTTGCAAGACCTTGGTATAAACTTCAGTGTGATGGGAACCTTCGGCTGAAAAATAGCATTCAGCTCTAGAGGGATCTGAAAATAAAAGAAAATAAAGAATATGCATTTATAACTTCCCATTTAATTAAGAGACAAAATATAGTCTGTTTCACGTAACTAATGTACTATGTACTGATGAAATGTACCAACCTGTGTCTCTTTACATGTTTCCATACTGAAGTTCTGAAGCAGCTTCACAACAAGAAGTTTCATGATCATTTGGGCGAATCTCATTCCAATGCAATTTCGAGGCCCGAGTCCAAAAGGCATGAAAGCGTATTGGTTCATCTCTGACTTACATTCTGGGCTGAACCTGTAAAAAATATTAGAGACACCTAAAGTTGAGCCATTTTTGTCTCAAACATTTTCATTTACATGTTATGTGTGAGGAAAAAACTGAAGTGAGAAAAATTGTGGCAGTGCACAAAATGCTCAGAAAGCATCAGTGTCTGATGAATCACATCACCTCTCTGGTCTGAACTCATCAGGAGACTCCCAGAGCTGCAGATCACGACACAATACATATGTAGGAATTCCAACCAGAGTGTCCTTTGGTATGGTCACCCCATTGAGCTCCACAGTTTTCTTACAGACCCTCTCTAAGCGTGGTGCAGTGGGAAGGAGACGCATTGATTCGTTGATGGCCATTTCCAAGCAATCCATTTTCATCAATGCATCATATGTGATGGGAGTCTGGAGAATCAAAAAACAAGACATGTTGCATATATATATTATGGCTTTATTTTAAACCTACTTGCTGTTCCTTAAGTAAAGCAACTGAACACTAAACTTTAAAACTGCCTTAAAGGAACAGTTTGCCCAAAAATGAAACTTTACTGAGGCCATCCAAGATGTAGATGATTTTGTTTCTTCATCAGAACAGATTTGGATAAATTTAGCATTACATCAGTTGCTCACCAATGAGAGTCCAAACAGCTGATCGAAACATCACAATAATCCACAAGTAATTCACACGACTCCAGCCCATCAATTAACATCTTGTGAAGTGAAAAGCCATGTTATTAAGAAACACATCCAACATTAAGGCGTTAAATCCTTGCTTCTGGTCAAAATACAAGGCCTGAATCCATAATAAAAGACTTCTTCCAGTGAAGAAGTCCATCCCCTGTTGTATTCTCACATCAAAAGCCATCTTCATCAGAACAGATTTGGATAAATTTAGCATTACATCAGTTGCTCACCAATGAGAGTCCAAACAGCTGATCGAAACATCACAATAATCCACAAGTAATTGACACGACTCCAGCCCATCAATTAACATCTTGTGAAGTGAAAAGCCATGTTATTAAGAAACACATCCAACATTAAGGCGTTAAATCCTTGCTTCTGGTCAAAATACAAGGCCTGAATCCATAATAACGGTTCCTCCAGTGAAAAAGTTCATCCTCTGTTGTCCTCTCACACCAAAATCCAACCAACATATCTGTTTAGAACAGTTTTGGACTGTTTTCTCTTATAAATGGTGCTTGATCTGTGCATAACTCTCTTCTGATTCAGATGAGACACCTTTTTACTGGAGAAAACAATATTATTGTTAGAGGACTTGTATTTTAGCTGGAAGCAAGAGTTTGGTTAAAAGTTGTTTATTACAAACACGCAGCTTTTCACCATTTATAAGAGAAAACAGTCAAAAACTGTTCTAAACAGATATGTTGGTTGGATTTTGATGTGAGAGGACAACAGAGGATGAACTTTTTCACTGGAGGGGGCCTTGTATTCAGGCCTTGTATTTTGACCAGAAGCAAGGATTTAACGCCTTAATGTTGGATGTGTTTCTTAATAACATGGCTTTTCACTTCACAAGATGTTAATTGATGGGCTGGAGTCGTGTGAGTTACTTGTGGATTATTGTGATGTTTCGATCAGCTGTTTGGACTCTCATTGGTGAGCAACTGATGTAATGCTAAATTTATCCAAATCTGTTCTGATGAAGAAACAAAATCATCTACATCTTGGATGGCCTCAGTAAAGTTTCATTTTTGGGCAAACTGTTCCTTTAAGGCAGTTTTAAAGTTTAGTGTTCAGTTGCTTTACTTAAGGAACAGCAAGTAGGTTTAAAATAAAGCCATAATATATATATGCAACATGTCTTGTTTTTTGATTCTCCAGACTCCCATCACATATGATGCATTGATGAAAATGGATTGCTTGGAAATGGCCATCAACGAATCAATGCGTCTCCTTCCCACTGCACCACGCTTAGAGAGGGTCTGTAAGAAAACTGTGGAGCTCAATGGGGTGACCATACCAAAGGACACTCTGGTTGGAATTCCTACATATGTATTGTGTCGTGATCTGCAGCTCTGGGAGTCTCCTGATGAGTTCAGACCAGAGAGGTGATGTGATTCATCAGACACTGATGCTTTCTGAGCATTTTGTGCACTGCCACAATTTTTCTCACTTCAGTTTTTTCCTCACACATAACATGTAAATGAAAATGTTTGAGACAAAAATGGCTCAACTTTAGGTGTCTCTAATATTTTTTACAGGTTCAGCCCAGAATGTAAGTCAGAGATGAACCAATACGCTTTCATGCCTTTTGGACTCGGGCCTCGAAATTGCATTGGAATGAGATTCGCCCAAATGATCATGAAACTTCTTGTTGTGAAGCTGCTTCAGAACTTCAGTATGGAAACATGTAAAGAGACACAGGTTGGTACATTTCATCAGTACATAGTACATTAGTTACGTGAAACAGACTATATTTTGTCTCTTAATTAAATGGGAAGTTATAAATGCATATTCTTTATTTTCTTTTATTTTCAGATCCCTCTAGTGATGTGAGAGGACAACAGAGGATGAACTTTTTCACTGGAGGAAACGTTATTATGGATTCAGGCCTTGTATTTTGACCAGAAGCAAGGATTTAACGCCTTAATGTTGGATGTGTTTCTTAATAACATGGCTTTTCACTTCACAAGATGTTAATTGATGGGCTGGAGTCGTGTGAATTACTTGTGGATTATTGTGATGTTTCGATCAGCTGTTTGGACTCTCATTGGTGAGCAACTGATGTAATGCTAAATTTATCCAAATCTGTTCTGATGAAGATGGCTTTTGATGTGAGAATACAACAGGGGATGGACTTCTTCACTGGAAGAAGTCTTTTATTATGGATTCAGGCCTTGTATTTTGACCAGAAGCAATGATTTAAAGTCGAAATGCCTTAATGGTGGATGTGTTTCTTAACAATGTGGCTTTTCACGTCACAAGACATTAATTGATGGACTGGAGTTATGTGGATTACTAGTGGATTATTGTGATGTTTTAATCAGCTGTTTGAACTCTCATTCTGACGGCACCCATTCACTGCAGAGGATCCATTAGTGAGCAAGTGATGTAATGCTAAATGTCTCCAAATCTGTTCTGATGAAGCAACAAACTCATCTACAGTATATCTTTAATTGCTTGATTTTTGGGTGAACTATTCCTTTAAGATAGATTTTCTACACAAAAACTATGAACAGAGCAGAAGCCAGTTTGCTCACATCAGGAGGGAAGTTTGTGTCAATCTCCAAAACCAGTTTTTCCAGGCAGTCTGGATTAGTTGCAAGATTATAGAGGAGGTAAGTGAGAGTGGTGCTCGTCGTCTCATAACCTCCGAGAATGAAAACGAAGGACTGGGAGAGAATCTCGTGGTCTGTTAGTCCTATTAAATTAATAAAAACACCATAGTCACATTTGAAATGAAAGAGTCTATAATGTGTAAATTCTGTACTGTCTCTCAAACCTTTTACTGGTTGGTCACTTGTGTCTTCAAACTTTTCATCAGGTATTTGATTCTGGATCATGAGTTTGAGAAAGTCCACCCGACCCTAATTAAAAACACAAAGTCATAATCTACTGCAGTATCAACATCTCTGCAAAATCTGGAGCTGTAGCTAAAGTAAGAAATAGTGGAAAACATACATTTGATTCCTTGTTGTGCTCGTCCTTAATCTTTCTCAGGACATTGTAGAAAAAGTCCACAGACGACCTTGAAAAAATACTTATACCCATTTTCCCCAAAAGATTTGCAACGGAAGGAAATAAAGCTGAAAAAAAAAAAAAAATCAGATCTCAAAACAAACAAATCAAAACAAATCATTTTTTTCAATTATAAAAATGACACACCTAAAATCAGAATGAGAGGACTGAACAGACTGAACTTGAAAAACTTCTTGATGTTGGTAACGAAAGGATCATCTGCATTGTTTATGGAGTCGATATCAACACTGAAGGAGGAGCTGGTGACCACATCCAAACTGTATGGAGCCACAACTCTGGAATAATAATAGTGTTTGTTTCTACTTTGATATATTATATAGTGATAATTTACATATCATGACTTTCTAACAAAGCCAATGTCATCTACAATAATCACAGACCTTTATTAATAAATTCAATTAATTTTATGTGGTTTTATACATAGAAATCGACTGCGGTAAATACTTCAGCAATGTTCTTTATGCTTTGTTTAAGGACAGATGTCACACATACTCTTTTACTTTAACTGGCTGCTCGTGGTCTCTCTTTTGCATATTTTTAATAAAACGATCGGCATGCGTCACAGCTATGGGAAATATCTGAAACATATTTAGAAATAAGTGTTAGTTACATAAGTGTCAGAGAACAACAAGCAGAGCATAAAATAACATAAACCTAAATATTACATAAAAGTTTTTATATAGAAGTAGAGAATACTGAGAGACTAGACGCCAATATCTGAAACAGCTCATATTAAAGGGACAGTTCACAGCTCTAAGTTTGTTTCAAATCTGTGTAACAACTTCACAATATCTTATTTTTTCATACAGAGAATAAACAAAGTCATTCATTTATTTTGAACAACATGAGAGATGACAGAATTTTTATGTTTGGGTGTACTATCACTTTAAGGGCCTTTACTGTACCTCCTTCAGTCGACCACTTGTGAAATATGGAGAGAGTGAACTGCGGATTCTCTTCCATCGCTCATCTTTAACTACAGTTATTCCATCAGCAAAGGGGCCAGCAAGGCCTGCATTTGTTTCCTGGACAAATTCCAAAATGATGATGTTTACTGGAGCATAAAGAAATCCTCAGCTTCCTGCCATTATCACACTTTCTGTCCAACTTTGAAGGTGAGCTTACCCTTCTGTTAGTGAAGGTAGAATAACATTCTTTCACCATAATTGCTTTGATCATTTCCAGGTCAGTAACCATTAATATTGGGAGCCTTCCATCATAGATCCTGAGCAATGAAAGGAAAATTGATCAATTTGCAGTCACAGTGATTCAGGCAAATACTTACGATACCATTCAAAAGTTTAGAGTCAATAAATTTTTTTTTTAAAGAAATTAATACTTCTATTTAACAAGGATGCTTCTTTTGAGATTTCTATTCAAAGAATCCTGACAAAAAGTTTAAAAAAAGATTCAGCAGAACAACTGTTTTCAACATTGACACATGATTGTCGCATGCTATGCTGATTTGCTGCTCAAGAAACATTAGCAAATCAGCATATTAGAATGATTTCTGAAGAATCATGACAAACTGAAGACTGGAGTAATGGCAGCTGAAAATTCAGCTTTACCATCACAGAAATAAATTACATTTTAAAATATATTAACATAGAATGCAAGTATTTCAAATACAATATTTTACAATATAATAAAATTTCACAATATTACTGCTTTTACTGTAAAATAATTGCAGCCTTGGTGAGCATAAAAGACTTCATAAAAAACTAAACAAAACATTAAAAACATTTAAAAACCTCAGACTTTTAAATGACCTGTTGTGATCCACTAATAAAGCGCACAGTTAGGAATGACATCAATTAACCATCACAGCTGAACAGACAATTATCCTAACTTAAGCATAACATCATATTTAATATAAATGTATGACTGAGACTCACCCCCAAACTTTTCCATACTTCTTAGCACACTCCATATCGAAATTGCAAAAACCCTAAAATACATTTGCATATAGACAATGAATCAAGGATAGATAAAAAAATAAAATAAAAAAAAAGTCTTATTGCTCCAGAATACACCATCCTATATTATTCTACAGCAGTTACATAATTGATTACTCACTTTAGTGTATGAGAGAAATGTGCCAAAGAAAGGCCAAGGCCTTGGTCCTGGAATTCCCAGTTTCTTAAAAAACCCATGGGGCCAAACACCATAACTACAGTGGGATCAATTACAGAGATATCAAATTACAAATAACAGCATGGGATCCATTAGTACAGTGTACAGTGTGATGAAGTACACAAATACAAGACAACATACTACTAATTACAAATTAGATTAAATGCAGATATAGATACTGAACTAAAAGCCATTACACAGAATACTCCATGTTTGCCTAATAGTTTCTTTGTCTGTTATTGCCGTTTAATACTCACATACACAGAAGTGTCAAGAGCAGAACCACCAGGGTCCAGGTCACAGACAGAGATGGGAGATCAATCATTGTAAGTCAGCTGTCAGCTTGTCAGTATTCTTCAGCTGAAGTCTTGATACACACTGATGCTGTTGGTTTGCATTTATTTTCACCAGACGACGCATGATCCGGAAGTAGGCGTGGTTTACAGTTGAGCATGACGACCAAATAAGGTATTAAACGACAGGTTATTATAGTTTTATATTTTTACGTGTCCAGTGAGTTATCGGCGTTAACTGCAAGCAGTAGCCAACAGAGGTGACGTAAGTCTTAAAAGTTATTCCTTTGTTAAGAAACATACATAAAAAACGACGACAGACACAAACAACCGAAACCAAGTTCATCCTAGAGTGTCAAATAGAGTAGCACATCGATTTTACTCACCTTAGAAAACAGTAAAGCCCCTTATATCTGCGACTTCATAAAACACACTTCCTCTTAGTGTTGGGTCGTTCTTGAACGATTCGTTCGTTTTGAACGAATCTTTAATGTGACTCGGGAAGAACGAGTCGTCTCGGGGAGGGATTCGTTCAGTCGCGCATGCGCAACATCCTATATGTTCTGTACTGTAATTAGTCAAGTAGTTCACCTGGTTCGAGTCTTCGGGTTTTTCCGAGTCGTTCGTTCATCACGTGACAGACCCATAA
>NW_015656360.1:2961406-2981956 GCF_001515625.1 Sinocyclocheilus rhinocerous
CAAAGCGATGACGTCATCGCAGCATCTCGTTCCCTATTCAGGGAACTAGGGTTACATACGTAACCGAGATGTTTTTCGAGTCGTTCGTTCATCACGTGACAGCCCCATAAGCTTTAACCAATGCAGTCTGAGCCGGGAAGAGAATTGATTAGTTCATCTCGAGTCTTCGGGTTTTTCGAGTCGATCGTTCATCACGTGACAGCCCCATAAGTTTACGCTATGCAGTCTGAGCCGGAAAGAGAATTGATTAGTTCATCCATCGAGTCTTCGGTAGTGTTGGGTCGTTCTTGAACGATTCGTTCGTTTTGAACGAATCTTTAATGTGACTCGGGAAGAACGAGTCGTCTCGGGGAGTGATTCGTTCAGTCGCGCATGCGCAACATCCTATAGGTTCTGTACTGGAATTAGTCAAGTAGTTCACCTGGTTCGAGTCTTCGGGTTTTTCCGAGTCGTTCGTTCATCACGTGACAGCCCCATAAGCTTTAACCAATGCAGTCTGAGCCGGAAAGAGAATTGATTAGTTCATCTCGAGTCTTCGGGTTTTTCGAGTCGGTCGTTCATCACGTGACAGACCCATAAGCCCAAACCCGAAGACTTGTCAGATAAGAGGTGGTGAGCTAATCATAGACTGAAGACTCAGGTAAACAATGAATTAATCTTTTCTGTTTCTTATAGCAGTTTTGTATTGTTTGTAGTGTGATCAACGTTTGCGTAAGTAGTAGACATATTAGGGAAGTAACACGTAACATTATAATTATATTTTGTTAAAATGAACGAAATGAACGAAATGACTCGAAAAAAGATTCGTTCATTTTGCTGAACGAGACTCAAAGGTCCGAGTCGGTAAAATGATCCGAACTTCCCATCACTAGTTCCTCTGTGTTCTGTTGCACAATAACATTAGGTACGTCCTTTCATTGCATTTTAAATGTTCATAGTGACACCCATTGGACAAAAAGTGTAACTGAGTCTTATTTTATATATAGCATTTATGATTAGGCTACATGATTTTATAAGCCGCGAATGGATTCTTAATATGCTCCAGTGCCGTCTGAAAATAAATAAATAAATAAAAATCCCATGTCAAATGTTTATGAATGCTGATCCGAGAACAAATTAAAGAACTTTTTTTTTTTAGCTCCATGTATTTAATTATACAAAGGTAATTAATATTGATGCTAGTTTGTATTGGTTTCAATTGCTAGGTTGTATTGGTTTCAATGTCCAGTGACATTATATTTTTATGTAGCTTTTTGGGTGAACACAAAAACCACATTAGCTTACATTCAGACCAGAGAACTGAAAGGCTTAATGTTGATTTTAGGATAATGATGTTGCTCATAGATGTCAGGTCAGTCCAAGTTGTCATATTTATACATACTTTTTTTTTTCACGTTTGTTGTTGTTTTTCCATTACCTTTACATTTATCTTTTTCATGAATTGTTACAGTTTAGTTTAAATTGTGCTCATAAAAGGTAATATTATGTACATTATACTTCACACCTTTCTCCTTTATTCAAATTGTTGCAACAACAAAAAACTGTCCATAGATTCCCCAACATTCAGCCAACAGGCAGGACAGTGATACAAAATACAGCAACGGTCTATTCTGATAAAAGTGATCATTTGATTAAATGCCTTCCAGAATCTATTTTTTATTTTTTTCCTGTCATGATTTAGTGTGCATGTTGACGTAATATCAAGAAGACATTGTAGTTGGAGGCATTTAAGTGAACAGCAAACATTTAATTTATCATAAAAAAATCTTTACTTCATGAACGTCCATGACATACACTTGTGCTAAAACAGTTGGTGGAATTGAAACAAACATTTCCATAACAGTACACTCTTGTTTGATTACTATACTTGTGTTGGCATTTTCAAGAACTGCAAAAATTCATACTTCTTGTGAAAGTACAACGGAACTACTGTACGTCACTTCTGAAGAACACTACGGTGAACGAAATTCATACAAATTAATTCTAAAATTGCACTGTAAAATGACACTTTTTTTTACAAGCCTGTAAAAAAGCAAGTATTCGATCAAAAGAAGGAAACTGAAATATTTATGGCTCAAAAGTGCAGAACATATGTGCAAAGCAACTGCATACTGATCTCCTCACATACAATTCATACAATCGTTCATTAAATAATTTCAAGTGAGTGTTTGCAGTTCCTAAGCAAGGCCAAACAGACAGGAAGAAAACAAGAAGAGCAAAAGCGCAAAAAAAACAAAACTATGAACTTGATTGTTGATATGTGTGAGAATGAGCAATGGCACAAATCACAACACATCTGGCACTGTCTCACTGTCTGATTACACAGAGGCAGGGAACCAGAGCTGTCTGGCTTCTTCTAACAGCCTCCGTAGGTTTTCTTGCTGGTGAGTCTATAGAGAATATACTGAAAACAACCGTGCTTCATTATCCAGGCCGTGTAAACACGAATCAAATCCATTTACATTTCATGACCTTTACGATCTTGAGTGCAACATGTATATATAGCGACAATGACAGTGAGATGAGATTATTCAGACAAGAGTATACAGTAATTACAGTGTGTTTTTCATTTAGCTTTTTCCTTATGTTCTTTTTTATGTGGTAAGGGCAGGGATGTTCAGTGTGAATATATGCCGCTCTTTAGAGAGGGAATGTCTCGTTTTCTGTTGCGTCCTGCTTATTAAAACCACAGACATTTATGCATCTTTCACAACCAAGGCTGCAAACAGGAGGGACATGTACATTAAAAGTAACTCTGATTAGTCTTCGGTATTGACGTATAAAAATCATTTGTTCTCCCCTTAATAATGATCACGATCACTAATCAAGTACATTCAGGATCCAGCAACTCGATGAGCGGTCATATGTGATGTCTCTTGTAGTGCTCGTGGTGATAGTACTGTGCGAAACCAGAGAATTTCCTCTGCAACTATGTTGTCCGAGCCGCAAAGAGGGGTCCGGGTCCTCTTGTATGTCACACGAACGAGGAGAACCCTGTGAGGGGAGTCCGTGAGCCTGGTGCGGGCTGGCCGGTGGGGGTGTAGACCCCGCCAACGCTGTGCTGCGTGACCACTGTCTGATAGTAGGACTCGGTGTCCCCGCTGGCACTTTCATCGTAGGAACAGGCCAGCGTCTGCTTCAGCCCCTTCTGCTGCCGCTTCCACGAGTTGAAGTATGACGGGTCGCTCATGTAGTGATTCACGAACGAGTGTTTGATTGGCTCCTCTTCGCACTCGCTGTCTGTGGCCTGATCATAGAAATATGAGAGGGGAAATCACACACTTGGAAGATTTATGTTGCGATATGCTGTACTGTATATGTAAGAGATAATGTACAGTCAGCTGGTCAAAGTAAACCACAAGAGAGTGAACATGTGTCACTCACCTCAGACTCGGACATCTCTGCAGGCCTCTCTGTCAGTGCGGTGCTCTCTGTGGAAACCATGCCGTTGTAGTTGCTACAGATGTCTTCGTCGGAATAACGCAGTCCGGCTGGATTGGGTCGGGGAGGGGACCTGCTTGAAGAAAAAAGGAAGTGGTAAGGGCATATGTGACGCCAGCCAATCAAAAACTTTCTCTGTTGTGCATCTTTGTTTGCCTACCTCCCTTCATCCTAACCCTGAGTGATACTGTAGCAACTTATAAGTTTGGCAAAATTTTGTAGACAAAAATGATCTATTATCAATAGTGTTTCAATGTATAAAGCACAGCTCACACATAAGTCACTTTCAAACCAAGCAGCTTTCTGTTGGTCAGTGTGGCAAATTCAGTGAACCTGTTGCGAAATCCGTGCGGGGAAATCTGTTGCACTCACATGAAATTCCCAATCTTGTGGATTCCTATTGAAATGACTGGATTTTGCCCACGGAAATTCACTCAACAACAGCAAATGTGACCTAAAGGGATAGTCCACCCTAAAATAAAAGTTCTGTGATCATTTACTCATCCTCATGCCTTTCCAAATCTGAATGACTTTCTTTCTTCTGTGGAACAAAAAAGAAGATAGTTTGAATGTTGGCAACCAAACAGTTTTGGTGACCACTGGGGAAAAAAAAAAAGAATCATTATCTACTTTTATGCTCCACAGAAGAAAGTAAGTCATACAGGTTTGGAACGGGATGACAGTGAGTAAATGATGACAAAATGTTTATTTTTGAGTAGTCGATTTTGAAAATTTGTAGCTTATCTTATTTAATCAGTCCTAATGAAGCCCTGTGTAATTTAGCTGGTTTCAGATTCACCCAATCCCAATCAGACACATTTATTAGGGGGCATTTATATATGACACATTCTTGCATTCAAAAGCAGCTCAGCAGAATGTAACAAAATGGAGCTTATTTAGCTACCATGTTAAGTTTAGAGTCCTAACAACCATAGGCATTGAGGGAGACACATCCCACAATAATCAGATATGGCTAAATTGTCCATCACAACATTTGATATTCTTGATGCTCTACTGCACTCCATTAGGCAAGGCTCTGTATGTTGTTAGGATGAAAACTGCACTCATTAATGTCTTACAGTGCTTGTCAATGTCAAAATGTTGGAGATGTTTGGCCGATCAAATCAAAGAAGGCAGGCCTTACTGACCACAGAAGCAGAACAATGATTCATGATTGAGATGTTAAACAACCGACAGTCATTTCCAGAGATACCAACTCTGGAACCCCCCCCAAGGACAGGATTATCTGTTCTAGTATTTAATACTGTTCTCCATCATTTGATAAAATACAGTGGATAATTTAATGAAATCTACAATAAGCCTAAACGGAAAGGAGGGATGTTTAGTGACCGCATTTAAAGGCACAGCACTATTTCAACACATTTAGCGGCTGGTTAAACTCTTTTTTATAAAATACCACAAAAATGGCATAACCGTATTGTGAATTTGCCACCACAGAGTTATCAGATGATGCATACATAAGCTGCGTTGTTACAGTACCTGGTGCCATTCTTCCTCAAGAAGACACCCTTGACATGAACGGGCCTGCTGTTGAGCTCTAGAGCCGTGAAGCCTCCATTGTCCAGCGTGACCGTCTCCTCCACCGTGGACACAGCTTTACCTACAGCAGTCAGCATATCATCATCACAGCAAAAACATCACCTGTGTCAAACTTTATTCACTGTTTGCCGGACGGCGTGCTAGTCTGAGTGGGCGGACATGTTTATCTGGATGAATATGTATGCGAATTTTTCAGCACATAATGATTATGTGAGGGAGGATGGATGGATGTGTCATGAGAAAGCTGAAGAGGTTTAGTCCAGGTCACCTGTTCCACAGCTCTTGTACTTTCTGTTCTGTCCGTGCAAGACGAGACCAAAAACCACCAGCAACAGCAGAATCAGACAACACAACGCCAACACGACGAGAAACCACCACTCCTCATAAAACGGGGTGTCTAGTTGAGCTGTTTATGACAAAGAAAAATGAAATATAAAGATAAGACATGCAGAAATGTGTAGATTGTTGACATTTTACAAAACTTGCTGCCAAAAGTGCTGTGGGTGATTGCCAGGGTGTTGCTATGGGTGGTTTCTTTGTGGATTTAAGACTGGAATAAACCATGTGACTTTTACTTAGGTGGCTTTCACACTGGGCTCGTTTGCTGTGGTTCGAACCCGAGTGCGATTGTTCCAGGCACCCCCCGCAGCGTTGGTCTGGTTTCACACTCTCTTGATTCTATCGAACCCCGGTGCATTTGCAGTCATCTTATGTCATCACAAACGTGCACAACGTATGATAGAAAACAGAACGTGGGTCAATATATTGTGCTTTTTAATTAATTTTGTGCTATTATGCGCAGCAGAGTAAACGACATATGGGTTTACTGTATGTGCGTCACATGTAGACGGCTATTTTGAGGAGACAGCATTAAATAAGGGTGTAAACAGGGTCTAAAACGTTTCAAGTTTGTCCACTTTCGACTACTTCCAGAGGTAGTCGAAAACGCACTCGACCGTATTGCTTTTGTTGTGTAGACATTCATGTGGTCTAATGAGTTTGAACAGCCACAAAAAACTGCCTACTTGCTGTCCACTGACTTAACACGTGAGCGTAACGGGACGTACTTTGCGAAAGCACACCAAAACCAATAGATTTCAACTTCGCAATGTTGGGCCAAAACACACAGATTAAAATTGTGGTTACCATTTGCATCCTTTCCACTCCCTTCCTTTCCTGCTCGCTTGTAAGCAGCATAATGGCTTCATTTATTCAATCGTATTTAAGTGTCGCATTGGTGCTCCTGTGAAAGTGATGTAGAGTGTGACGAAATCTGACACAAGTAGTCACGGGAGATGCTTTTAAAACACGTTAAGACCAGGTGTAAACAGTAATGTGTCTTGATTGACCACTTGTGATCGGATCACTAAAAATGCATCTTAATACCAGGGCCTCAGAAAAGTAATTTACAATCCTTCATATTACTAAAATGTAGTTTTATAGTAATAGTGATACTCGTCAACTTTTAGGAAGATATTTTCTTACTTTAGAGAAGCAGCAGTAATCGTCAACCATATTTAGAGCAGCAGTGACACATTTATTGGCCTGCGTCCTATCTGCTCATCTCTAGTGCTCTAAAGCAAAGGGGAGCGTGGCCTAAATGTGCCAGAACTCTCCAGTCATATGTGACAGCTGTTGATGGACTGCTCTGACAGCAATACTGAGCTGCAGTGACATCAGCTCAGACAGATTGGAGCATGCCTGTGGTATGAATATTTCAGTCCCATGACATGCGAGATGTTGATAACATACTTTGCTTTTCATTTACAAACAGACCTCTAGGATATGCACCACACTGCATTAATTACTTGCTGAGGCAACATGGCAGTTTTTCTTGAAAGCACTTGCCAATGGCCAAAGAGAAAGACTGAGCGAGACGACAGAATCATTTTTTTTCTTTGTATAACTTTAGATGGCAACATTGGAAACTTGCATTCAAATCTATGCTCACTGACTGCACTCTTGTCAAGGTTAAAGCTAGAATGAAACACCACAATGAATCATGACTTGGTTTGTAATATCACAAATAAAAAACACTTTGTTTGGCTGTTATTAACGACAAACTAACCATATGACAGCCTCTGTGATGAGACCAAGTAAACATCTCGAAACCGTTTCAGTGATTATTACTCAGCTATAATATTCAGAGATACAAAGGTCTTCACTATATTTGTTTCAGGATCCTTTTAAGTCACTGGCCTCTAGATGACCCCAGTTACATTTATTAACTTTCCAAATGAGACAGAAATTGGGTGTATTATCTGTGATACGGGGGCAGGCTGGTAGTTCAGAGTCCATGTTTTACAAATTCGGAATGTGGTTGTTCAACCACAGGAAAACACATGAAAACAAGGCAATCTCAATGAGTAAACATTTATAAGAGCAAAAGAGCCTAAAGAACAGCCACATCTCTAAATCACAAATGCACTGCAAAAAATAAAATAAAAATCAGTATACTCAGTATTTTTGTCTTGTTTTCCAGTACAAACATCTAACGTCAAGACACTGTACATTTACAATACTTTGAAAACAAAATGATGAAAGATATTAAGTCTTGTTTTCAGGGAAAACAAATTATCATAATTAATTAAAAAATAAACAAAAAACAGGTAATGGGGTAAGAAAAATAATCTTGGTTTGCATTTGAAATAAAGGAACAGTTCACCCCACAAAAAACAAACAAAAAAACCCCCAAAATGCTGAAGATTTACTCAGGTCATCCAAGATGTAGATGACTTTATTTCTTCATTTTGAACAGATATAGAGAAATTTAACATTTAGCAAATTTAGCGGCTAAATTTCCCTAAATTTGTTCAGTTGAAAAAATCTACATTTTGGATGACCTGAGGGTGAATACTTTTCCAGCAAATTTTCATTTTTGGGTCAACTGTTCCTTTAACATTATTTTTTCTTATCCCATTTTTTCTTGTTTTAAGCATAAACTCACTTTATTTAGATTTGTAAAGTAAATGTATCTTGATTTAAGATTGATTTGATGTTTAAACATTCAATGGAAAACAAGACAAAGTAAGCTTTTTTTCCTCAGCTGATTCTCACAGGCAGCAATGAAATAAAATGAACACTTGGAGAAGTCAAATTATTCTCCTGTCATCTCATAAGCCTTCTCTTGAGATTCAGTTAAGATCTCCAAGATGTCTCAAACTGTGCCAAGATAACAAAGTGTGCAATCACATCAGAGAACTCAGAATGAACTTAATAATTTCTCATCTTCTAATTTCTCTTCTCAGCTACACATATTCATTTTATGGCCATATACTCTTACTAAATGTCTACAATTATTTAACTTTTGTGTATTTTTATTTCTCCTACCAAATCTTAGCAGAAACATGTCAGATGAAGTTCATTTGTAAACAAAACATGTCTGAAAGCTCCATTGAAAGTGCAGCTTTTTCAGAAGGACATGGTACGAACAGTTCATGTGGGTGTAAAAGTCACATTAGAGCTAAATAATACCAACAGTAACTGATGCAACACCCTGTCAAAATCTCTTTGTTGACTCATCTCAGTACAGGAGGCCACCAAGAGGGTGTAATTACCTGACATGGCAGCAGAGGGCACACTCGGCTCGCCGTAGCCGAACTCGTTGCTGGCCAGCACTCTGAACTGGTAGCTGATACCCTGCCGCAGGCGGTCTAGACTCACTGAGTGAGAGGTGCTGGTGGGAGGCAAGTGCCGCACAAATGTATCCCACATCCCTTCATCTGCGGAGAGCAAGGTCACTTCCAGTGAAAATGTCATCATGCACTTGGAAGCACTAAGTTCATTACTGTGTCCCATTTCACTTAGCAGATGCTGACATCAAGAGCAGCTAGCAGCTGTTTCATTGCCTGACAAGCAATGATGTTCAAATGTGAATCAAACCATGATGATGTGGAAAGGGCAGTTATATGAATGTATCCCAGCAACAATGGCAAGTAAATGATCAGTAGATTATTTCAGACCAGCAATTAGGTTCCTAAATTAACACTCATCAAACGCCAAATGTGAGTAGAAATTAGTTTTGGCTGATAACTTTTCTAGGAACTGCAACATTACATGGCTTGACAAAATGAATAAAAATTGCAGTGATCTTGTGGATTCTGAGGCTCATCAAGGATGCCTATTTTATTTTCTCGATAACTCTTTCTGTATAACACGTGGGAACACATAAACTGCCAAAATGGAAATACATTGAACAAAGTTACAATCTGTCAATGTGCGTCAGGTGCAGTTTATTGGATTGGAGTGATATGATGCCATGCACAAAAAAAAAAACAAACAAAAAAAATCCACATGATTCCTTTCAAAATCTAAAATCTAATGATGCTATATAAAAATAATCACCAAATACAGTATATTCAAAACTGTTAACAAGAAGGAAAAGTAAAAACAATATGATATAAACAAACAGTATATTAGAAATATTTACTTAATAGTTTTTATTAATATTTTGAATGTTTTTTATATTTTCAGTTATTTTAACTAAGTTTTAAACCAAATTTTAAACCAAATTTTTTTTTAGACATTTTTATCTTTTTTGGCAACACTTTACAATAAGGTTCCATTAGTTAATGTTAGATATTGTTTTAACTAACATGAACAAACAATCAACAATACATTTATTACAGTATTTATTAATCTTTGTTAATGTTAGTTAAATAAAATACAGTTGTTTATTGTTAGTTCATGTTAATTCACAGTGCATTATCTAATGTTACCAAGCAAAACTTTTTATTTTAAACTAATGTTAACTAATGCACCTTATTGTAAAGAGTTACCTTTTTTGTTAATATTTCCATTTAGTTTTAATTTAGTTTTATTTCAGTTTCAGTTTTATTTACTGAATACTTTATTTCAGTTAGTTGCCACATTTTTAGCTTTTTAAGTTTAAGTTTCTCATCTAATATTTATATTATATGTTTTAGTTTTTGATAAAAACACTAGTCGATTTAACTTTTAATTAGTCAAACTCAATTTATGAATTTTCAGGGGTTTCAACCTGGTTGGTGTTTGAAAAACTTTGGCATTTAAGTTTGATTTAAATTCAAGTTTGATTTCAAAATGAAATATCTGAAATATTTATAGTGAATGTTCAATAAATTATTGAATGTATTAATAAAAACAATCCCATTTTATAATAATATAACTTAACAGTTGCCACTTAAAATAATGATTACCATTAACTTTTAGTACTAATATGTAGTCAGTTTTCTCATTCAGAAAATAAATAAACACACACATAAATAAATGAGTTTTGAGCGATGTACCTGATGGGCGTGCTTCAATCACATAGCCAGTCACATGTTCTGCTCCTGTATCTCCTGGTGTCCAGTGGATGTTAAGCATGGATCCTGTCTTTGTGATTGACATTTCTACAGGAGATCCAGGAGACCCTAAACAGAGAGGAGAGCGTGCAGTGAACTGAGAAGAACAGGCGAGCGATCCGACCCTTGTGAGTGAAGATCTAAAGCTAAACCAAATGCCTACACCACTGTGAGATATTTATCCACACAGGTGTTTTTTCACAGCTTGGAATTCTGACACCTCTCGCTGAGGAGTGGGGAATGTAAGCTGTGCTCAGCGACTCTGAGAGTTTTCCTGATCTGTTTTTGTTTGGTTGCGTAGCTCACCTTTGACAGGACCCGCTGTGATGTTGGCCTCTGCCTCAGGCCCGTAAGCAATAGTTTTGGCCTGTACGCGGAAGCAATAGGTCATGCCCTTGTTCAGGTCACGCACCTTCAGCCAGCGCTGCCAGCTGCCACGGATATCCACCGTTACCATTTTAGTCACACCTAATATGCACATACACACACAAGACTGCACAATTACACACTACCGCACAAGAACTCCTTTTATTCAAACAAACACTACAATGCTACAGCATCTTCCTACCTAGGAACAGCGAGTCAAAATCAATTACTCCAGCTATGTTGACATTAATATTATTAAAGTCAGCTATTTTCTGCTTCTGGCTTTGAGAAAACTTAACACAGAGCCATGGAAACAATAACAAGAAAATGAGTTTTATATAAACAACTCATCACATCATCATCAAACATCAAAACTCTACTAGTGATGTTAAAAAAAAGCCACTGTTCAAACCAGAACATTATGAAAACAGATACGGATAGAGTGAAAACATGCAGCTATAGACTGACCTTGAATAGGGGCAGTGGGCTCATATACCACCCTGTAGCCTTCCACCACACCATTGGGGGACAGCGGAAGACCCCAGGACACGTTCAGAGTGCTGCTGGTCACCTCAGAGAAACTGATGAAGCTGGGAGCACTAGGGGCTGCGAGAACGGTGTAGTTTGATCAATGCAACAAATACAATCTATGTTAAAGCAATAAACCTTTGAGGCCGTGTTTGCGTTACGGGGTTTTTTTACCATAATTAAGTAGTGTTTTTATGCATAATGTAACCACATGAAGATCTTGACCACATTACGGTTTCGTATTATAAATCAAATTATTACATTTTTTTCAAAGAGCGTATTGTATACACAAGAACCAGAAAAAAAACAGAAATTGTCTAAGCAAATAAATGTGAAAAACAATAAGATAAAATCAACTATTTTCCTAAAATTACTTTTAATATTTATGGAAAGCACACTTTCTCTCTTGATGGATCATTGAATTATTCAAAAATATTTAAAGGAAAGAGGCTTATTGCTTGTATAAAATAGCAATATGACAAATGACTCTAATAATGCTTCCTTCCATTTAACTTGCCACAATAATTGCTACTCAATTTCAGAATAAAAGACCATTTCATGAATTTTCAGAGTTTAAATAATAAGAACTTTACTAATTAAGCTGGCAAAAAAATTCACTTTTTGTCAACATTTGGCAGCAAATAAACATAAAAAAACGTTTTTTTAGTTTTTATATTAATAAGTTAGAAGTTTTTTCTGTGAATGTTTATTAAATAATATTAATTTTAGTATTAATAAATTGAAAGTTTTTAGATTAACTATAGGGTTTTAGCAATATTAACTATTGCTAAGCATCAGCAACTTACTAAAAGCATATTAATATAAACTGGTATCTGTCACAGGTGTGAGCATATTGGCTATTTTGCAACAGCTTTGAATGTGGCACATCCAATCTGATTTTAGAGTCTGATGTAATATGTTTAATAAAAACAAATCTATAAAAGTGACTATATCCCACTCGCTCGGTGATTTTACAGTGCTAGATATGCAAATCTGTCCTCTTACACAAATGCAGCTCATTGCTTTAGGAAATGTCAAAGAGAGGTAGAGGTGGTGAGTTTCCTCTGTTTGAACAAATGAGGTCACACCAAGACCATCTGAATAATTTTCAAATTGTTTTTTTTTTAGGTGACTCGTGGGTAACGAGCCCCTCCCCGTCATTTCAGTGAGGTGGAGCCTGAGGTCAAATCATTCCCTGCTTGTGCGTAATTCATTCCGACAACATTTATAGAGTGAATGATTTAATGTAGAACACATGAATTGCTAATGTGAATGATGCAACGGTGATATAACGACGCATGCTCCAAAATATGATCAGGTGTCGACCTGGTTTTCATGCATGGAGAAGAACACAATATGGAAGTGGACGTGTTGCACTTGGTGCAGTCTGTGGTCAGATTTATAGTTTAGCCTTAAATGGTGTAACGGTTTGTGCTTAGGTCAGTGGGGGCCTCTGTGATCAGTTCTGAATGGGAGTTTAATGGCCGTTAGGATGATTTGTGCAGATGCTCACCTGCCTGAAGAGTGCGCCCCCTCCTGGGCTCACTGAACGGACCGTCTCCAGCAGCATTGAAGGCAGACAGCTTGACCATATAGTATGTGTAGCTGGTCAGGTTCTTCAGTCTCATGTTGGTTTCAGGTCGGAAGAGAATCTTAACTCTCTCTGTTTCATTCTGATTGTCCATCTCCCAGTAAAGAATCTACAGGCAACAAAAACATATATAGAGTGTATATAATTAAAGGGGTCATATGATACAATTTCAATTTTTCCTTTTTCTTTGGAGTGTTACAAGCTCTTGGTGCATAAAGAAGATCTGTAAAGTTGCAAAGACTAAAGTCTCAAATCCAGCTTAAACAGCATAAACATTGCATTACACCAAATACACAAAATAATGTTCTTTTTAGCAACGTCATATGACCCCTTTAAGCTTTGTCAGGCAAAACCAACAGCAACCTGCAACCCTTTCAGCCGTGACTGTATTCAAAATGTACACTGGCCCTAAAAAATATTCGGACACTTAAGTCACACTACTACATCAAGGGTTTTCAACCCTTAAGAGACCCATGGAACCCATTCAATTTCTTAGCCAACCCAGTGACCACCAGTAAATAAATAAATATTGAACAAAAACAAAAAACAAAAAAAATGAATAAATATTATTAAATAAATAATTTTTTTCTACCTTTCCTTAGTAATTCATATAACTTTTATTAATAGCATTGATGTGTAGAACATTTTTTATTATTAAAGAAAATCTTATATATTATGTTTATTTCAGTCATGACAACTCTCAGGATAGATTGTAAAATCTTCATTAATGTAAATAGGATGTGCATAGGTTTGGTCTTGGCGGATTAGATATGCTACGCTGCAGCTGCTGCAGAACAAGTAGACTTACTTCTGCTAAATGCTCGGTTCATAAAATTAAAAGGAAACATGCTGCTGCAGCTAGAGAGAGAGCAAGATCCCCTGTAGCAGATCTAAACAGGTGGTGCTGGGGAGGTGGTGGGCTAAGATGAGTACACGCATAGCACACAGACATAGCATTCACTGAATACATCCTGGTTATATAGGTAAAGGGTAATGAGTACATGAATTGGCTGGGAACACTGAATTGAATGAACCAATTAGAATGCAAGTAGAGTTTCATGGCTGAACTATTCATATTTATATCATGTAAATCAGGTAAACAGTTAGACTCTATGTGAGCTCTGAACTAATACAGATAACAGTTTTTTTTTGTCATAGCTGTTACTATGGATAGGTGGATGGATGTTAATATATTGTATATTTTGGCACATCTGGAATGCTGTATTGGCCAATCAGCATTCAGCACAATAATCTGTTTTGTAATCTAATTTATTCAATCCACTATGGTTATATTACACAAATGGCCATACAAACTATTTAAATAACAAATAAAATGTGCAGTGGGCTTATCGTTTCTTCACTGATCGTGCAGAACTGAAGGTATTCAATGAAACAACAGGGATATCTGGATTAACATGAATCTGCCATATTACTGCCAGGACATTTTTATATTCAATTCCATGCATATTTCAGCAGATACTCACTTAACCCTCACCCATGATCATTATTTCATGACCCAAATGGGCAGTTCTTTAAAACAAACTGTCTGGTGCCATTATCTAACGCAGTAAATCTGTGGAGAATATAAGAAAAAAAAAGACGAAAGAAACAGATTGTAGCTATTCTTCCACCCTAGAGAGCTTAAAATGACAGTAGAGGTAGAGGGGAGGAGAAAAAGAGAACAGATAATAAGAGTATGAGAGAGATTGGACAAGGTGGGTGGTTTGGGGTGTCACCTTATATCCCTGAATAATGCCATTTTGGGTCTCGGCAGGGGGCGGCTCCCACTGCACCTCCAGCTGTGTGGATGACAAAGTGTTGATCTGGATGTTCTGAGGGGCCACGGAGGGGGCTACGAAAGAGCAGAAGAGATACTGTAAATACATCACACTCAGTCTCTCCAGCTAACCACTACAAAAGACATCAACTGTGCCCTGATAAAATGAGAAGCACTCATGCTTCTTTGGTGCCGATACCCAATCTGGAAGCATTTCACGTGTTCTAAACCTGTATGACATTCTTATTCTGATGAACACAAAACAAGATATTTTGAATAATGTTGGTAACCAAACAGTTGATGGTAGCCATTGACTTCCATAGTATTTTTTTCATACAATGGAAATCTGTGGCTACCATCAAGTGTTTGGTTACCAACATGATTCAAAATATCTTCTTTTGTGTTCAACAGAAGAATAAAACTCATACAGATTTGGAACAAGTGGACGATGAGTAAATGATGAAAAAATTATTTTCTTTTTTGGGTGAACTATCCATTTAAGTCAGTCGAGATGCGATGTGGACACCCGGCTGGCATGAGTTCCTGAACGAGAGCTGGTACCAGTGGAAAAGTAATATCAGAAGAACATTGACTCCAGCGTGGCTGCCGCCCTCTGTTGTGTCTCTGTTAAATGTCATTCATTAAAGGGGTGAGGAATACATAATCCCCATCCGTCATAAATCACAGCAACAGATGCAACAAAGAGCGAATTTAATAAGACCAAACCTGAAAGCAAAGCTAACTCCAGGAGCATGACAGCTCGTCTATTTTAGAGGCTCGAAAGTTGAGTTTACGTGTAGTAAAGCTGGCTGAATCATTTATGAGCGGGAATGAATTACAGCTGTGGACAGTGGGGTTCAAGAGGGGCTGGCGCGAGAGACTTGACTGAATGAGCTGTTAAAATAAAGCACAGACAAGCTCAGTTCCAACATCTAAGTGAGCTGTCTTGGTGACTACACAGACAGCATCCTAACCTAAACCCAACATTTCAAGTGAGATTTGGAACACTACATATAGATGACAGCACCATATGCCACAACACTTCTCACGTGAGGTGCACTGGAGACTCAATAGTTGTGTCCCAAATGATGTACTATACACTGCACTTATTCTTTGCACGATGTACTCAACCTTCTAGATAATGAGGTCTAAAAGGTTATTTTGTCATCCAGCATTGGAGTCTTATAGCCCCTCCCCTTTGGCTACATAAAGAATGCCGCTACAGTTGAGTGCATGAAGTGTCCGACATTCCACACGTCATATTTGTGTAAACTCACTATTCACACTAGTTATACTAAAAAAGGGCTTGGAAAAGTGTGTAAGTACGCAAATAGGGATGAACCTAACAACTGATTCCAGTAGGGTCTGGTGTTAGCATGTTGTGCCCTGCTAAAAACCTCTTAATCCAGCATAAGCTGGTTTGCTGGTCTTAACTAGTCTCACACAAATCTTGGGTAAAATAGTCCATTCTTAATTAAACCAAACTATTTGTTCATAGTTCCAGTGCCCTGTTGAAAAAACAAACAAACAAACAAAAAATCTTATGTTAGACCACGTTAAACCAGCCTGATATTCCTAATCCACCCGCCTGGTCAGACTGATGGCTAATTTGGGATGGGTTTTGGGCACTTTTAAGCTCACCAGCCTGGGAGACCAGCTAGAAAAGCTAAAAACCAGCTTGAACTGGCTTTGAGACTAGTTTAAATCATCTAAGACCAGCTTGAAATATTGAATACCAGCAAATCAAGTTAGGCTGTTTGAATTTTTTTTGTTTTTGTTTTGTTTTTCATAAACACTCTTTTAATAAAGGAGTTTACAGGAACTCACAGGCTTCCTGCCAGTAGCCCTCCATCACAAAACTAATCATCTAGCACAGGGGTGTCAAACTCAATTCCTGGAGGGCCGGAGCCCTGCAGAGTTTAGATTCAACCCTAATTAAACACACCTGATACAACTAATCAAGTCCTTCAGGCTTATTTGAAAACTTCATGGTATGAGTGTTGGAGCAGGGTTGGAACAAAACTCTGCAGGGCTTCTGCAGGAACTGAGTCTGACACCCCTGATCTAGCAGTTTTATCGTTGGTATCATCAGGGGCAGAAAATAAAATGGGGGAAATCTTTCAATACAAGCAATTTATGCAACATATCAAACCTTCAACCCGCAGTTAAAAAAAAGGGGGGAAAAAATCAAACCGTGGCAACAGTTTAAAAGTAACCCAGTTCTGCGGAACAAATGCAGACTTGGCAACCCTGACTATGGCTGTTGGGATGGTAGAAGGCTTTAAGGGCAAAGCACCCTTCACGTCCACTCTCCGCCTCTCTTTCCCAGCCTACATCTTTTGATCCCTCTTAGAGTATCTTCAGATGTAGCCAACCTGACGTTAATCAGAGGGAAATTCATTTGTTTGTTTGGCTGTCCCCCTCCTGCTGCTGGGAGTAATCTCCACGCCTGGCCCCTTCTAATGATGCTGTTAATAACCTGATGTTGATAACCCTGCCTGCTCCGCCAGCTGCTTGAGTTCTTTATGACAGATTCATATATACTGCTTCATTAAACCCCTTATGAGAGGAGGCCAAAATTCTCCAAAGAGGTGAAAGAGGTAAAAAAAAAAAATGTACGCACACACACTCTGTCCTGCCTAAACTCTCACCATGACTTCTTTTATTAATACTATGGCACTACTACAGAAATGATACTTAGAATTCCATAAATAATCTTGGAAATGATTGGATGAAATGCAAAACTGTGTGGCAAGCAAGAGCCCTGACAACATCCTGTCTGTGCAGTGTCAGCCTGTTAGCACGGCTGGAGTGGAATTAAACAGCAAAAACGACAGTTCGCATTTGTAGCAATTTGCCTGCGTTCGATACATTTAAGCATATGTTTGAAATGCAAATGTAATGCATCTATTTGCTAGCAGTGGGAGGATTGTTTTTCCACTAAAGGCCCTTTCATTGATCATATGAGATGCGCTGCGTGAATATAGATTTGTTTCGGGCTGTGTAGGTGATAAAAATCCTTTCTTTTGTAGTGTACACAATAAAACAGCACAACAATTATCAGTTTTCCTTGAAACAGTTGGAATGTCATATCCGGGCTTCCTCTTTTGGCAGCTCATTAAGCGAAGCGCTCGGCTCTTCAGCCAGGCAGCTGGATATTATTCAAGTCAATAAATATACCGAAAAAATGACTTGAACTCAAATTGAAGAGCACTTTACAATTCAGCAGTACAAGATAGCTCGCAGGAGCCTGCCTGTAAGTTAGGGAAGAACAGAGACAACCAGCCTTCAGTACAGCTTAAAACAGCAAACTCATCGTTAAGCACAATCTTTATTCAGCCATCTTTTCATATCTGCAAGCACTCCAGATCCACGTGGTCCTCTTAGCACATTATCCTAAAGTCCTCTTTAAAAGAACCAAACTCACATCGGACCAAAAATTGAACAGAGTGAAAAAAAACCTATGACTGCTTTACAATATATAGTATATTTAATATCTCATTATGTCTCACTATGTCATCTGCATAGAAACAGAATAAGCAGCACTTTGTATGGTAATCTGTAATAGGCATATTTTTAGTTCATATTTAGATTTACACAAAAATTTAAATAAGTTAAAGTGCTTTGTGTTCACAAGTCCCCTTATAAGCAATCTCAATTTTGAACTTAAGAGTTTGGTTTCTATTAAAGTGTTTTGTTTTGAGTTTGTAAGCAACTGAAAAAAGCACAAATGTCAGGGCATGTCAAAACTTTTCCAGGCCCCAAAACATCCTCCTAAAGTCCTCTTTAAAAGAACCAAACTCACATCGGACCAAAAATTGAACAGAGTGAAAAAAAGCCTATGACTGCTTTACAATATATAGTATATTTAATATCTCATTATGTCTCACTATGTCATCTGCATAGAAACAGAATAAGCAGCACTTTGTATGGTAATCTGTAATAGGCATATTTTTAGTTCATATTTAGATTTACACAAAAATTTAAATAAGTTAAAGTGCTTTGTGTTCACAAGTCCCCTTATAAGCGGTGGCGCCGGCGCCACCACGTGCATGTTTTACTGATAAGAGCAAAAAGAACTTTAAATGCTCGTTCATTTTTGTTTGTACACATAAGAGTAATACACCATTCGAATCTGTAAAGGGTCTACTTTTATTTGTGTACACTCACAATATCAACAAAACATTGTGCTTTTGCAAAATAAAGAAAATATACAGGGTGTGCTTTTAGTCCCCTTATAAGCAATCTCAATTTTGAACTTAAGAGTTTGGTTTCTATTAAAGTGTTTTGTTTTGAAGCCAAATTTCTTCCAAACCACTCTCAGATCTCTGAAACTACATTTCAGTACTAATCATGATTGCTTCAGACAGTCCAAAAATGGATTCAAACCCAGTCCTTTAGGTGGGTTTGTGTTTCTGTCACATTACGCAGCTCTGGCCTTTGTCCTTATGTTCCCTCTTCATGCCACTCCACTAAGGGAACACAATTCATATCTGTCAACTCATGTCAAGCCTTATTCCCTGAAGGACTGGAGACAGAGCGCATGCTGTCCCGTTCCTGGAGAGCATTACGGCACATGCCTCCATCTCAAAAGGAATATCCATCGACAGTTGTCATCACCACATCTGTCAGGGTGGAGCAGCAAAGATGTTTTACTGCGAGTTTGCTCATTAAGTCATTAAACTGGTTCTCCGGTGGGTTGATGCCAGAAAAGCATGCTGGTCTGGGTTTGACAAAAGTCTACTCTGTATGTGCAAGTTCAGAAAATGCAAGATACAATCCCCTTAACATCAAGGCTCAACAATAAGGGTGGCCTGGATAAATTATGGGTCAAGTTGGAACTGAATATTATAATTTTTCATCACAAGTGTCTTTATGAATTTCTAGCAGTTATGGAATCACATATGCGATTCCGTTCCGGAAGCTCGCGTCTCTGGCGGCTGGCTGTTTCTGCGCCCCTCCTCTCTCACACACCCACTCCTGTCTGGAGCCTGATGAAGGGCAGCGATTAAGGGACGGGTGATGAGGATAATTAGGGGGGAGGCAGCCGATCCGTCACAATATATATATATATATATATATATATATATAGGGGAGAGATTCAAGACAACCTTAAACAAAATTGGTGATATGAGCACACATATTTGAAGATTTAAGCATTTTACTCACCCTGTGATGGAGAGGGGCCCATGGAATACTTGGTAACTACATTTAGGTTAAAAAAATTTAGTTTTTTGCTGTTCAATGTGATTTTTGTATGTTCAAGGACTCATGCTTCTTGTGTCTGAACAATTACAGACAAATCTGAAAACAATATCACAACTGTGTTTTTGGAGGTTATAATATGAGGCTATAATGTTAGCATGATGTTAGCTCTAAACCGCTGGATTATACAAGTTTGTTAAAATGGTAGGAGTGGGGTAATTTGAGCCAAAGTTCCTGGGGTAAGTTGAGCCAGTGGCTCACCCCTTCTTACGATTATAAAGTATTATTTTACTGTAATTCTACACTATATTTCATTAATTTTACACCAAACATGATTTAGAATTTGTTTTATGTTTTGAACTTGATTTTGTTCTGTAAATTTTAAATAAGCCTTGTTTATGAAAATTGGCCACTAAGGTTTTTATGAAACTGTATTTCCCTGCAACATTTATAAGTGGGATGTTGATTACTATTAGCCCATTTCTGTAAGGTCAGTTGCAGTCTGTTTTTTTTTCTTTCAATTCTTCAATTTGAACTTTTTGTTCTGAAATGTTTAAACAATTTAAAAAACGCCTTCAAAGTTGTGAACTGTATCTTTAAATAAAACTTTTAAGAAGTCATCCATCCATCCATTTTATTATCCAAACCTATATGTCCTTATTAGGGTCGTGGGGAGCTGGATCCTAACCCAGCGTCTTGAGCCACAGTTGAGGAAACTCCCTAGATGAACGGCCAGTCCATCACAAGGCTCACACATA
>NW_015656360.1:2982581-2983594 GCF_001515625.1 Sinocyclocheilus rhinocerous
GGGCGTCTTTTTTTTTTTTTAATTATTCAATTTGAACTTTTTGTTCTGAAATTGTTTAATAATTTAAAAACACCTTCAGAGTTGTGAACTGTATATTTAAATAAAACTTTTAAGAAGTCATCCTTCCATACATTCTATTATCCAAACCTATATGTCCTTATTAGGGTTGTGGGGAGCTGGATCCTTCCTAACCCAGCGTCTCGAGCCACAGGTGAGGAAACTCCCTGGATGAACAGCCAGTCCATCACAAGGCTCACACAGATTTTAAGAAGTCATTTTTATTGAATGTCTCTTCCTTTGATATAGCATTAAGTGAAAATGTTCATAATCAGTGGCACAGTTTAACTGCATGTGGCTCAACTTACCCTCTCCCTAGGCTCAATTTACCCCTCACTTGGGGCAAGTTGAGCCAAGAGACCACTTTTTTTTGGAAAGCCATATTTTGAAAGCAGATTATTTTAGACCCAAAGTGATTATTCCCAAGGATGCACCACATCCTGAAATGTATATACACACCTGAACTTTCTACCGTCCGCTACTGGAAATTAAATTACTGGTTGATATGTCCTGGTCTCAATATATATATATATAATATATATATATATATATATATATATATATGCCATATGTACATTAACTGACAGTCACCACTGATAAGCTACCACTAAATATTGTAGAAACTTAATTTGCTGTAAAGTTGCTTTGCAATGATTTGTATCGTGAAAAGCGCTGTACAAATAAACTTGACTTGACTTGACTTGACTAAATTGTGGACTAGCTTTGACTCTTGCTGCTGATTTGAATGCCGATGCTTTCTGTTTTAAGTGTCAGTTGACGGCCTTTCATTTTTAACCAGAAATGTGCACGCTGCTTTTCTGATGTTCATTGAAATGTTCCATGCCTTTTTCCCGTGTCACTTGAAATTTGTCCTTTTTGAATCGTTGTTACCGAAGGTGAGACACGTGAAAAAAAAATAAACAATCAGTTGTGGGACTATATTCTGTCATAAATCG
>NW_015656360.1:2983865-3001102 GCF_001515625.1 Sinocyclocheilus rhinocerous
GAAGCTTTTCTGAAGACAGTCGGTTCTTTTCAAAGATACATTCATATAAAAAACACCCGCGCTGCATTTTAATTTTGAAATGTGAAGTACTCATTTTATTCAATGAAGTATAAGCCTTTTGGAAAATCTATTTGTGGCGGTCAGTTTTGATATTGTGAAGAGCCGCCACAAATAACTCAATGTATAGGAAACACTGGACACTGCTATAAGTCAAATGGCCACAGTGATAACAAAAATAAAAGATTTAACACATATTGCACTGCCTGCTGCTCATAACTGCTTAAGAGTGCGCATAAAATCAAATAAAAAAATAAAAGCAACAGCTACCGAGGGACTATATAATTACAAACAAAGCATTTATTTTGACAACATTTTGATATCAATGTGTAAAGTGCCCTCATTTTGACACAATCACTTACCTGCTTCTCCAACAAACACCTCTACCGGAGCACTTGGAGGGCTTTCGCCAATGACGTTGTAGGCGGTCATCACAATTTCATAGCGCCTGTATTTCTGCAGCTCTGATGAGAATTCAAAATTACAAACAGAAGATCCATAAGCATGCTTGAAAGGCACATCTTGGCTTTGAGACAGCAGATAAGAAGAATGGGAATACATCTGGGTAAAAACAAAAGCATCTCTGAGATAACCACCTACTGTTCCTTATCAGTGTGGATACAGAACAGTTTGGGTGTGATCTTGGAAAGAAACGGCATTACACTTTCCAAACTCTTTGAACAGTATTGATGAGATGGTACATGGGAGACTGAGAGCACATGCAAGTCTCAGGTCTGAGGCGGTGTGCAATGGGATTCACTTTGAGAATATCTCGGGGCCAGAATATTCCTGGTCAGAGTAGATGGATTAGAGGAAGAACCTTGTTCTCTGAACAGGAAGAGTATTAGGGATTACACACTTTGCCAAAGGGAGTTTGAATATTTTGGACTTCAAAGCAGACTGACGTAAATGAGAAAGATGGCTAAATGAAACTTACGCGTTAGCTCAAATTCGGTTAATGAAGGATTGCTGACAGTCTTCACAGTGCTTTTGTCTGTGGAGGGAGAAAGAGCAAACAATGAGGAATACATTACTGGAGAAGCAGCAGAGATGGAAAAGCATAAATCAAAGGGATATTTCATCATGGCAGTAAATCTTTGCTTTTCAAAGTTGCTCATCACACACTTCTCCAAGAAATTTATGAAATTCCACAATGCTCATCTTCCGCTCCAATCAAACCCCGCAAGAAACCAAAGCGAGCCATTGATTAATGATTCAACAGTCAATATACAGTACTAAATCAAAAGCTGGGGTGCATTAGGGACCTAATAAGATTTTTTAAAACATATACTGATCCAGCATCACTTGGGTAAAATGAAAGAAAAATCTGAACGTACGCATGACGTTCCTTTTGAGTGCTGTAACTTAAATGAATATATCTGGGTTTCTATATGAGGTTATTTCAGACTTTCTGAAGTATCTTCTGGTCAAGCTCAGACACTTAAACTTTATTTACAAAATGGCAAATAAAAAAAAAATAAATAAAAAAAAGAGGGTGCCTAAATGGATAGAAATAAAGAGCATAGTGAGGGACTGAGAATTAAAATGGATAATTTTTAACCATATTTTGAAACTTATCATACAGATTTTTGTCATTTTTATTCCATCATTTAATATTATTTAAACATTGAATATTGTAAAACTCAACAAGTAATATCACACATTACATAAATCATCAAAACCACTGCTAATACTTGCTCATGTTTGTGCTATTGTTTTTCCCACCAAATATGTTATTATGTTATTATAAATATAGCTTTTCATAGATAAAAGGGATTCCATTATGATTACCAATCAAAATAATATTCAAACATGTTTTGCTTCAAATATTTTGATGAAGAAACAGCTGGGGTATTTCTGAATAAATTGCCACTTTTTCATGCCAGAAGTCAACATCAAGTGTACATTGGCTTAAAATAATTTAAATGAATTTAAATATCCCTTTACAGTGATACTGTGGTAAAAAATGAATATGTTATCCATCTTTAAAATTGTCATTTTATTCAATATATTAATAACTAGATGGAAGAGGAAATGCTCAACTGGAATGACTTTGAAGCTTTGTTTCATGTGTCACATGATCCGGAAGATTTTGTACTAAATCTTTGAATTTGTCCGACAACACACTATGAACAACAATCATAGGCACATACAAACATATCCGCACAATAAAGTAACATAAATTGACTCGACTTTAGCAGAATGCTGCAGAAAGTGACAGGGACCTTGTTAGCTTCTGGAGTACCTGCTAACTTTTCAATGTAAGCTGTTAAGCCTGAACAAATAGAGCATAGCTCCGGTAATTTCCTCTTGGCATTTAGGGTGATTTCAGCAGGGAGGCACATTCAGCACTTAACAGACCTCAGATTTTAACATGTAAGACGAGTGGAGAGCAGAGGAGAGATATTGCACTCCTGCCCTGGCCGGTGCAAAACATAGGGAAAGGAATTAAATATGCCTCCTTGCTCGGCTGCTCTGGGCTTGCGCATTTAAATGCTGTCAACACTGCTGAGTCCAATTTGTCAAAGGAGATTTAGCAGCCGGATCCGGGCTGCGGAAGAAGAGCCCGTTGGCGCGCTCTGTGCCGAACGCTTGAGCCCAAACTCATGATTCCGCACCTCACACAGCCTGAGCGCGTAATGAGTTCACCTACGCTCAGTCATCCATCAGAAAATTATTCTCTAACTGCAGGGAAGACGAGTGTCCTAACGCTTTGATAGCGTTCAAACTCGACTGACTTGCGCAATATTCTGCGTATTAAAGTGAATTTCATAATTTGCCATCACTGATTGTGTCCCAGTTTCATTTCAAAACTCGACTTACTTTCTGAGAGTGTAGCTGGGAAATACAATATTCATCTTTGCACAAAAGCGCACGTCAAAAAGGTGAGTAAAAAACGTTAAGGAATTCCTTTTTTTTATCAAAAACTGGATGGGTTAAAGTGTTCAAAGAAGCACTCAAGCTATAAATCACACCTGCGTGCAGACGTTTCTGGTTCAAGAGGAGAGCCTCCTCCCGCTAGTTACCTGTCAGTTCGGTGCGCAGCAAGGAGCTGTTGACGGCCCTCTTTGATTCCTGCGGTGCGCTGTCATACTGCAGCTTGCGGTAGTAGAGCCGATAGCCCACCAGAACCCCATTCACACTCTCCTCCTTGGGCGTCTGCAAAAGCACAGATTAAATTAAAGGTCACATTCTGCTAGCTGTTCTTGCGGTCCTTATTAAAGCACACCTTGTTAAAAAGCCGTCCTGGCTGTAACTGACAGACAGCGCTGACTGATCTCCCATCGCGCGTCTGTGCGCGATGCTCGTCGCCAAATGGATAAGATAAATAAAAGATGAGGATTTCATTTCTGAGCCATTCAGTCAGTGGGTAATTAACAAAGCTCAGAGCAGAGTGTAATCAACTCGACCTACGGTTCTGCTGATAAAACAGACAGTAGTGAGAAAATTCGGGACTCATAGGTCAGTGAATAAAGGTTTCAGCTACTAATTAATATCCCTTCAGATTGCAGGATCGCTGTCGCGTGTGGGTATTAATTATCCTGGGTTTGGCGAAGCCCTTTGCGAGCTCTGTAAATGTGGGGGTATCAATACCGCATGTCATTAATTTATGCAAACCTGCACGAGGAATACTAAGTGATGCACGACAGGCTGCTCAAAGCAAGGCGAGGCTACCTATTGACAAAACTCAGATCATTAGACAGAACAGGGCTGTAATTTCACTGGTGATAGCATGCAACATGCCGCTACTCTTCTCAGGCTGGAGCCGGTTTGTTATCTGGCCATCAGATAAACATAAATGGGGGTCAGGAGTTCACTCCGTACCTGCCACTGCACCAGCACAGATGTTGTCGTGGAGGGTTTCACGGCTTGAATCGTGGGCGCTTCATCAGGAACTGCAGACATACAGAAAATAACATTTGATAAGTTCACGTAAAATACAATTAAAAATTCCATTGCAGAAGAGTTCTTAGTTAAGGAAATATTGTCATCATGTTGTTCCAAACCTGTATGACTGTATTTCTTCTGTGGAACACAAAAGAAGGATTTTTGAAGGCCGTTCTTTTAATATACATAAGGACTGGTGGTGCCAAGCTCAAAAATGACCAAAAGCACCATAAAAGTACCCTAAAAGTGGTTAATTTAACTTATTCTGAAGTTGTAAGATTTCATTCTTTTCACACAGGACTAAACCCCGGGTTATTGTTGTTCTTAACCCTGCTTTTAACTCTGGCTAAAGAAACGTTCCACACTTGTGATTTAGTTGCAGGGTTTGGACCACTTTTGTGCTGTTAACCCTGCATTGCGGTGCCAAACAGTTTAAAACGATGCAGTGTTAGAATGTTCTGGCTAGATGCTTAGCAACAGACACCCAATCGCGTGCCTCACATTCATGTGCTTTGGACAGTCACGAAAACACTGTGTCGCTTTTATAGTCCGAAAAGTCCATTCAGGAAAAACTTTATAGCAGTCTGCAATATATATATATATATGTAAAATGATGCACAATACTAGAACTTGTAAACAGGTTGTGTGCTACGTTTGGCCAATCAATGACACTGATACAGCAAATATGCAAATTAGAACATTAACCCAGGGTTGAGGAACATGTCAGCATATGAATACCCAGAATTTACCGTTAACCCCGGGTAAATAATGAGCTGTGTGAAATGTGACGCAAGATAACCCAGGATTCTGTTTACCTGGGGTTTAGAATGACCCAGAGTTAACTATTGCAAGTTTGAAAAGCCCTAATGTCGTTATTTACCAGTAGCAAGTTTTGAGTCATTTGACCAGGGGTTTACAAACTTTTAATGCCCTTGATCCCCATGCATGATGATCCCCCTTAAAGACATTTATATATTTTAACTATTTGTAGACTCTATCTTTTTTTCTAAGGTACTTTCAGATGTATAAGAACGGAAGAGAAACATAAAATGTTGACTGTAAGAATAAAATAATTCTTAGCAGTTCTGACCATTAGAAAGAATAAACTGCACTAATGCCAAATTCTGTGCATTTTAAACTTTGTACATATAAAACTTTCCCACAGACCTAGCACTCCCTTGTGGCCCAAGAAAGTAAGTCACACAGGTTTAGAATAGCATAAGGGTGAGTAAATAATGACAGAATTAAATCAGTTCCAAGACTTCAGCTTGCAAATAAATGGCGTAGATAAGATTGTAGCTCCTCTATGACTTTTATTCGAATCAATAGCGCATCAACCAAAGCCAGTAGATACAACACGCTCATTATTACTCACCATCTTGTAAAGTGGTAATTGCATCCGTCTCTTGACTGTACTTGCTGTCTCCGACGTCATTAGTCGCCATCATTCTGAGCTTGTATGAAGTGAAGGGTTTCAGCCTGAGGGATTGCACAGCTCGTGAGCTCTCTCATATTGGACAAAGACCATTCCCATCACAAATGATGTGGCTCAGCAGTGCATGTATGAGCTAGTATCTATAAATGTCAGGGACACAATCCATTGAAGCCCAAGGGCACGCGCTGGCAATTACAGAGTTTTATCTTAAAGCACTTGAGGCACAGAGGTGAGGACAGAAATAAGACACGAAACACTTCATATCGGAGAGCTCATATAAAGACATGAGTGCAGCATATGGCACTTCATGAAACCAGAAATATGATATGAACAACTGAGGTGATGGTAAATTATGTCAGGGAATGTTGCCTAATAGGGCTACACAATTAATTGGAAAAATAATTGAGATTACAGCAGAAAATAAGTATTTTTAATAATATTTAATTATATTATTTAAATGATAAAATATATTAATATTATTATTTGAATAATATATTTATATTTTAAATTTATATTATTATAATAATATATTCTACATAAATAATCACAATTAAATTTCAATCAACAGTTACTATTTTTGTCATAACTGCACAGCCATACTGCCTAGCCTTCTTAAGTTAATCTGAATGAAAATATAATTAATTAAATATACATAATCAAAACATTTTAAAGGATCAACAATAATCAACAATTACTATTATCATAATTGCACAGCCAAACTGTCTAGCATTCTTCAAATACCTCATAAAAGTATAATTAAATATAATTAAAATCTATTAATATTATTTCAATTATATAACATATTAATAATTTAAATTATTATAATAATATACATTATTAATATATTAATATACTTCATAAATAATTACATCAGCCCTACTGCTTAGCCTTCTTCAATCACTTTGTGTTGAAAAACACAGGCAAAAAACTATCTAGGATTGACAGTAAAGGGAATATGTGGAAAAATGTTCGCTTTAATTTCTAATTTGTTTATTTCCCATTTACCCAAAACACACTGCACAAGCCAGTTGGGCTCATTAACGAACTAAACATGTCGTTTAGGTCTCATAACCGATCTCTGTCGATTGAGATGAGTTGCACAGCGCTTTCCAAAACATGGGGCTTTCTGCTATTCGTATTGCTTGGTTAAAGGGAATATTTTTCCCATGATGCCAAACTCCTAAAAGCCTCCAGCTGGTAAAGACACAAATCAGTCCTGAATAATCCATTTAGCAACAATCTGGCTGTTTAAAAAAGCACTCAAAAGCTGATGGCTGAGAGAGTTTTCAACTGAGAAAGGGGGCTCATCATAATCAAGATGAGATGGCCCTCTGAACGCATATAAAATACTATTCGACTGCCCATATAATCATAGCTGCGGCTCCGACATAACTCACATGCAAAAAGCTGGAACGCCTGTAGCCCAAGGTACTGATTGTTTCTCACTCTCTCAAATTGGATCGAGTATCATAAATTGCTGCAGAGGAAAAAAGGCTCCTACGCATTTAATAACACTCCCTCCATACTGCCCTTATTGTACGGCCCTCATGAGCCCTGCAGGGGAATGCATGTGACTTTGAAGCAGCGGAGAGTGAAATCAGCTCTGCGAGGGTCACTGGAGGCCATACTCTGGGTAAAGCCCCTGGTACTGCTGTTTGTGGGATTTTGGGGGTTGAGAAATGGCAAAGGAGCTCACCTGTCCACTTCCCAGGAGGTATAATTGTGGCTTATAGCGGAGGAATGGGTGAGCCAGTCTCCGTTGGGTAGCTCCCGCGTCTGCAGGGTGAAGTATCGGACGGGAGAGGAGCCGTCCCCTCCGGGCACCCAGTTGAGCTGTAGTTTGCGCGACTGCACGTGTTCCTGGGGCACCCGCAGCTGCCGTGGAGGCTGCGGTCGCTCTGATGGAGGAGAGATAGATGTGAAGTGTGAGTTCAGGGGTCAGGCTGGTCTTGATGACTGTTCTTAATCACGGGACAGGACTCTCCTACTCATGTGTGCATCAGTCAGCGGGTCTTGCCCTGGCCTCCCCACCCCCCACCACCTGTGTGACACACAACTGCATAACATCATCGACTTTAATGGGAGAAATCAATACGGAGAGGCATAATTGTTTATTTAAAGGTGCATGGTATCGACCGCCGTTAAAGATGCAGATCATGCGCAACGAAAGCTATCGAAAGCCATGATTGCAATGGCCTTGTCCATGCAGCGTTTAAAAGCACTGATCGAGCAGCTTCAGGAGGTCAAAAGATGATATGTAATCGCTCCCATCTTTAACCTAAACTATCTGTCTGTCTTGAAATTGATTCGTTTATTACCAGTGTAGCAGTTGGGCTGCATATCATGACTCTTTAGCAGTCTAAAAATCAGTGTCTATGGCAAAGAATGATTTAGATCATGCATGCATTTGTGAGCATTTAAACTTAAATATATGCTTAAAATCAACAGAAAACAATCGCAATCCATTTTACTACCATAATGTGACGTGGTTTCTGAATGAAATAGGATCCATTTTTATCCATTGTGAATTGTTTGGACCATGAAAAGTAGCTGTTTCAGAATGCAGCCAGACTTGAATGTGAGTTCAGTCTACTGTGGATAACTACTTTCCTACTGAAACACCACTGGCATCCATTTCTGAAGTCGATTTTACCCTTCAAAGCAATTCGGTGTATCCCAATAGTAATGCTTCTGTTACAAATCTATTGTTTGCTATTACTGACAAACTTTTATTATGTTAACATTTACCAGCACTAACTTACTTTTACATTTTAAAAACAATATCTAACATTATTTTATTATTATAAAAAAAGTAAATGTTGGACTTGGTTCAATACATCAGTTGTTGATTGGATGAAGGCAGATCTGAATGTGAACTTGCAGTCAATTGTTAGAAAGGGGCCGGGTTTAGGCAGACAAAATTATTGGAGAAGTCCAGCATGTCACCAAAGAGAAGTCTGATGTTTTACCAGAAGATCCAGTTATGAAATTTTAATTAAACCATGCATGGATGAATCTTTCACAATAAAGTCAATAACATGCATTCAGAAAATAAACAGGGTGAGTTTTCATTTCATTCTGACTTTAAAGCTAGGGTAGGCAATTTTGGAGAGGCTAGCAATAGCAAGCTAGCTTTGAAAGCATAAGATCCCGCCCTCCCTGCAAATCACTCTCCAAAGCCACACCTCCTCCAAAACACATCATCGCGCACAGGCAGACCAGAGGCTAACGATGAGAGACAGTGGCTATGTTTACATGCACAAATTTTTGGTTCAATCGGACTGAATTCATTCCGATTGATGAATCTGAATGTAGTGTTTACATGAACGGTAAATAAAGTGATCGGGTTGATGTGCGAGTTTGTATGTCACAAGCTTCAAATCAGAATGGATTTTTTTTGACATGCACACACTGCACAAATATAGAGTTTCTCACTGTTTGCACATAACCACTCTCCTACACGGTTTCGTTACTTGTTTTTAACAGCAGAATTAATATGTATCCATTTATGAATAAATATACATATAAACCGCTGTGCTGTGCAGTGCTGCTCATATTTATCACGCAGTAAAAATGGATGAGAATCCAAAACAAGGACTGGTGAGAGGTTGTCCTGGTCCACTTCACAGTTGTTGAGTGAAAGGAGAGTTTTATAATGACAGGACACGCATTTATACAACACTTTATTCAAAAGGAAGAACCGTTCGTTCTGCGCGTCATACATCATTACGCTATTTCTGCGTCATTGCACATGCGCAGTGCTTTCAGTTTCGGGGTTCAATCCGATCGAGTGTTTACATGCACTCTCAATCATATTAGAAAAGGAATAAACCACCCCCTTCAATCCGATTGAGCTCAATCGGATCGATTAAGGTGTTTACATGAAGGCTTTTCAGTCCGATTGAGCCGTCATTCCGATTACAAACGGATGATTTGGGTGCATGTAAACGTAGCCAGTGTTTGATGGAGGGTTGAATGCATCGCTGTCAGATTACCTCATGTCTCATTCACCTGTGAGGAAACATTACAGTACAAAGCGCAAAATATTACAATAATAACGCCTTCCATTCCCACTTGGTCTGCAATAGCTTAATGGAGCACGCTGATGACGTATCATGTCTGCGCAAACAGGGTGCACGGAGGTATGCAAATACATACGTTGACAGGCAGGAAGGACAGCCTATCGTAGCCCTCGGACCGAGGGATATGATTGGATGAACATTTTATGGTCCTACGCATTCCACAGACGATATAAATACATATAAATACATTCAGAGCACTTAACTTACTGATTGCTATCGGGATGTGAAGAGACTTTCAACCAGCCTAACAAAAAATGTTTTTGAACCAAATCACTTACTCTTGCCTTTAAAGCTATATGGGTGTTGTGTATTTGTGAATGTGTTTGCATCACCTCTGATCTCAGTAGTTATAACCACAGCCTGTGCAGGTGTTCCCCAGCCCTGCTCCGTCTTGGCGGTGATGCGAAAGATGTAGGCCGACTCTGGGGTCAGGTTGGAGGCGGTGAACTGACGGGTATCAGGGCCCACCTCTAATGTGATGAACAGGTTGGGATCCCCAGAATCCAGACGGTAAGCTACCTGGTATCCTACAAAACAGTCATTAGATCATCTGAGGTGAGTCTTGATCCTCCGTCCTTCTCATGTCTATGGTGAGACAGCTTAAGCTGACATCAAAAGTCTGAATATCATTTCCACAAACTCTGAGAGTCGTTTTCAGTCAGGCATGCTTTTGAGAACTCAAAGTACAAAAGGACAGGAGGAAAATGTCTCCTCAAAAAGCCATTTGTAGTTGGGAAACCATCTTTAGAAAAACAACAGCAGGTTTATAAGACGAACAGCTTTCAAAAAGGCTTCAGTGCACTGGAAAATCAGGTCTATCAGCATCTACTTTAAATTCAGCTCTGGTTAACGTCTGCAGGCATTGCTTCCCTTTACTGCAAAAAGACTTTATTCAAATACGTCTTTCATCGAGGAAGTCCTCTGCCTTGCCTTCACTCCTTATATCAAATTTAATCCAAATGTAAAATTCAATACAAAGAGAAAAAGACCACAAACAAAATGGTGATGCACAACAAACCTGCATAAAATGAAATTTGTTTGTGTTTTACACAGCACCATAGGTACGGCTCAGGCACCCCTTCATCAACACCAAACATTAATTATGTTCTTTTAACTCATTTTATACGGGATATTATTTAGCATTATCATTAATTGCCATTATTAAAATGATTCACTTTTAAACTAACCAATTCTGTGGGTGAAAAACAGTTTCACCAATAGCCATTCAAAATGAAGCAGAAAAGTACAAAATCAGTTATTTTATAATTGTATTTAGTTTGATATTGGTTGGAAGATTTGATGGGACAAAAACAGAAGGTCCATATCTTTCATTACGAGGTTGAAACCAACACTGACAGACATCATTTTGCTTTCTTTCCTTAAATATGGACTGAATGTGGTAAGCTGTTAATTACAAAAATATGTTTTTAATTATTTTAATCATTTTACACCCCTAATATTTACACAATTTTTGCTTTAAAGGTTTAGTAAAACAAACAACAAAACAAAGTCTTTTCAAGCATGTTTGAGAATCACAGTTTAACATTATTGAAATACTAAAAGTTAAAACAAACTAATTAAATTAATTAATCAATTAATAGTGTATTATATAAATTATAATAAAATATAGAAAGTACATCTATATTAATATATGAGTATATTGGGAATCACTGTTTAACATTATTCACATATTAAAAATTTTAACTAAAACAACAAATGGTGCAATGTATATATCATACTAAAATATATAAATTATATCTAAATTAATAGATAAGTATGTTGCCAATCATTTATGACTATATAAAGTGCTATATAAATGCCTCATTCATTCATTCATTCAAATACTACAAATTAAAACTGAAACTAAAATGAAAAATGAAAAACAAAAATAAAATAAAACAAATAAATCAATAAATGTGTATTGTGCTAAAATACAGAATGTTTTAGGCCAATTAAAATTCATGTATTCCTAACTTAGAGACTGAACAGGACATTCAACAACTGCTGAATGTCCATCTGCATCATGTCCGAGGGAATGACACATGCTGCAAACCTCAAGCAAAACAAATGATAACATTATCAGGAAACATGTTGAAAATGGAATGTGTGGTCAGAGCTTGGCCGTGGGAGAGACGGAACATTATTCAACCGTCTATTTATCTTTCGGGATGCTTGCACTGCATGCTGGCCCCCTTGGGCTGTGGAAAACAAAATTAGGCCATCCCACATTGTGAAACTGCAGCACTTGGGGGCTACCATTTCATCCTAATGTCCACTTCAGCCATGAGGGGCAGTGGAAAATCACATACATTCATCCCCAAACACACACACACTTACACCCACACACACACACACACACACACAGTTACTTCCATGTCAGTGTCTATATTTCTAGAGATACGGAGAGTACCGTGGGCAGAAAACAGCCCTTTCGCTCAGCGTTTGCTTGGCTCCGACGCACTCTGACCCGTGCATTGTTTATTAGGGCTTTGCTTTTGGGAAGGGGTTTCCACTGTGAGGGCATCAGCCCATGTGATTGGCTAAGTCACCACCCGACAAACTCCTGCAGCTCTATTTTCCTCATTCATTGCCCAGTGATTACCAGTCCTGCAGCGGCCAGCAAAAACACTCACAAGGGCAGTGCCTCGGCAGAAAGGGCAGGAAAGCCCTGCGCTCTGCCACTGAATCTCAGCAAGCTGCGTTCTCATCAACACCGGCTTTCAATGCATTTCCTTTCTTTGAGATGCCTCTTTTTATATTTTTTTGTATAATTAAAATGTTCTGTATTTTTTGCAACAAAGCAAACAGAAAATAATGTAAAAGTACTTACAAAAAGCTATTTTCTGTATATAAAAAAAGAATATATAAAGAAAATATAAATATATATTTTACTTTTTATTTTTTTGGTAATGACACAAAAATTGCACACAAAAAAAAAAAACAGTCACTGAATCTCAGTAAGCGCATTCTCATCAACATCTGCTTTCAATGCATTGCCTTTCTACGAGATGCAGCAAATTAGAGGCATGCCAGGAAATCTCGTTCCTATCTTTCAAAGAGCTCACTCTGTGACTTCAATCTACATAACCAGCATTTCTTGATCTGCTGAAGTATGACATGGAAACAGAGTGCGAAATAACAACGTGCGTGTGGCATGTTCGTCTGGGAACGCTGCGGTGTTGATGTAATTAACTAGGTTCCGCTGGCGGGGGCTACGTCTGCCTTTACATCTATTTAGCTTATGTTCACAACACACGTCTGAGCTCCGGTTTGATTTAGCATGGCATTTTCTGTGCAGTTCCTCTGTCAAACCCTTCTGTTTTTTTGTGTTTGAGTGGGGCAGCTGGAGTCAGATTAAGTGAAACTATTTGATCTGCTGCAAAATCCAAAGCAAACTCCCATTCCCAGCCACGGACTTTAACAGTCAGGTTTGCTGGCGCTTCTGGGAACACACAACACATTTTTCAGCAGCTTTGAAAATGGGATTACATTTAGGCTTTGCTGTAAACAAAAGTCTCTGCTGGAAAATCCAGCCTAAGCTGGTAGCTGTTTTTTTTTTTTGGTAACTGGTTTCTCAATGATCTAAACTTGCATTAGCTGGTGCAAGATGGTGGGCAAAGTGAGAGAAGCATTGTAGAGAGACATCCATACTTCACTTACAAACATTTAAATATACTGCGCTGAAAAGAGATGTGAGAACCAAAAAGGTTTGCATTATTTTGAGTGAATATGTCTCAAATTTTGGGCTGTTTTGCACACAAAGCAAGCAAATGAACTGCAAACAAATCATCACTTTTATTGTCCTTTCGGAGCTTGACAGTTGCAATCACCATCCTCATTGTGAGTAAATTAAAGGATTTTTAATTTAGGAGATCTAATTCTTTCATACTGCTACTGCTACAAAGCAGCCTCTCTTTTAATATAATCATTTATTTGGAATATTTTAAAAAGCCATTTTTGTACAACTACTATGTTTTGTTCTGTATCTCTTTACAGCAAAATACACAGACAACTATTTAAGACTACTTACAGAAGGTTCATTCATTTTTTTTTTTCAAAAACTTTTAAGATAACTGATATGTTTACGTAACTATGACTAGATAAAGTTTGCAATTTTTTTCCCCCTTTGGCCTTAACATCATCAAATGAAATTGCACAAATAATGATCTTTTGTTGGCCAGATATGATGGTCGATATTTTCCAACAAACAGAGCAATGTTTTGATAGCACCACAGACACACTGTTTACACTTTTTGGGGGACAACAGCTAATGACCAGCTAATGACTGGTTTAGCAGCTAGAACCAGCTCTCATGTTCCAGAAAACACAGCTATAGTTATCTTAAGCTGCATTTTCCTACAGAGATTTACAAGACTTCTGGGAAAACACTAAACAGTCATACTGTGCCACATTCCAGACTAAAATGAACCATGCATATGCTTTCAATCTCATTTTTCTACAGTATACACACCATAACAAAGTCCCAATTTTTCCCAAACATCATCAAAATGCTTAAACTGGCCTCATTTTATTCAAAATGAATGCTTGGGGTGAATAGGATTCTATCAAAAAAAGTCTATCAATGTGTTTGGATCTCATCTTTGCATCGCTGAGATTGCGTGTATTCTTCTCCGGTGTGATTTGCACAGGCAGCATGATTTGGCAGGCGGCTATTCTGAGCTTCATTCACTTGAGGTGTTAGTCAGACTAATCTCATTAAAACGCAGGGATTTTCTCCTCTCCGGCTCCTTCTTCCCGTATGAGGAATTAGTCTCAGGTGCACGGTGACACGGCTTCATTCACAAAGCGGAGGAAAGAAACAGGCTCTGCTCTGAGCCAGATACTGCCAGTCCAATGCATTTCACGCTCTCATGTAGGCCAGATCAAGTACTGAGGAGACAGTTTTTAATGTGAGGTGAAGTACATGAAAGCAGCTTTCCACTTGAATCCAGGCTACATGGGTCAACCGAGACCATTCTCATGAGAAGAATGCCAATATATGAAAAAAAAAAAATTTATTCACAATAAATCATCAAAGTATTCTTTTCCTAACTTAAAAGAAAAAATAAGCAGCACAACACATTTATTGGATTGAATCAGTCAAACTGACTGGCGAATTAGACTGAATACAGACCTAGGATTAGTCTGAATCATGGACTTAAATTAAATGGACAAATCACTTCCTAAGTGAGTGGTCTTGGATTATTCGTGAAATTGGCGGTTATTATGCCTGTCCAGAAATAAGTATTAAAAATGGCTGAAACTAATTTGGTGAAAAACAAATTCAAACTTTAAATTTAAGTCTAAGTACAGTTTATTAAAGAAGTTAATTCATGCTCATCCAAGGCTGCATTTATTTGATCAAAATACAGTGAAAACAGTAATATTGTGAAATATTATTACAAATTGTAAACTGTTTTCTATTGTAATATATTTTAAAATGTAATTTATTCCTGTGATGCAAAGCTGAATTTTCAGCATCATTACTCCAGTCTTCAGTGTCACATGATCCTTCAGAAATCATTCTAATATGCTGATTTGCTGCTCAAGGAACATTTTTTATTATTATCAATGTTGAAAACAGTTGTGCTGCTTAATATTTTTTGGAAACTATGATACATGTTTTTGGAATTATTTAATTAATAGAAAGTTCAAGAGAACAACATTCATTTGAAGTATCTGTAATTCATTTGTAAATTTTTTTTGAAAGAATGTAAAATTCTTACTGCGACTACTGATCAACTGAATCAGTGCTTGCTAAATAAAAATATTATTAAAAAAATTCTTACTGACTTTTGAACAGTAGTGGAATAATATGATAAGAATATGTTGGGGAAAAAGGCAAAATCTCAATTTGTTCTACATTTAATTTCTTCAGTGTATAAGAGAAGGAATTGACCTATTATTTCTCTTACCTATAATAATGCCATTGGGGTCCACAGGGGGCTGCCAGACCACCCTCACTTCTGTCAGACGCACCTCCGGGAACACAAGTCTCATAGGTGGTCCGGGAACTATTGAAGGGGAAAAGGAGAGGCCAAAGATTTTATCATTACACGACTCTTGCAGTAATTACATCACCTATACACCTCATAGAACTCTAAAGCTTTCTCTTGAATTATAGCCAAACAACAAGCCCAAATCAGAGCTTTAATAGAGGTTATTTAGCTTTCAAAGCAGCAGCAGCCCTCCGAGACAGCCTCTGAAATGGTATTTACGTCAGGATAAGGTCATTATAAAAAAACTGGTTTGAAAAGGACAACAAAAAAATTTAACATTCATAAGAAGACAAAAACATGAGAGATGAGGAGAAAAAGAGATAGTTATGATAGCACTCAAACTATGGCAGTTTAATGAACATATTCCAGACTAAATCTCGGCAGTGGATAAAGTCAGCTGTAAGAGTGAGCGTTCGTGTTCCATCCACCTGTGAACGCTTTACCATAAAAAGAATGTGAAGTATGAACTAATTATTAGTGTTGCATTGGTGGTTGGTTGCATGTTGCCACTGAGTGTTGCTATGTGGATGTTAAGAAGTTCTGAGTGGTTCTCAGCATGTTTCTACAGTACATAAGTTGCTAGGACATTGTGGGTGTTTGCCAGGGATTTGCTATAGCCTTGTTCAAACTGTCAGCCCAAATCTGATTTCTGTGCAAATCCGATTGAAACCCAATCATATTTAGATAGTCTGAACGGCAACGACCGACGTGAAATGCGATTTTTGCAAATCCGTTTCGATTGACATTCATATGTGGTTTGAAATCCTATTCATATCTAATTTCTGGAAATATGTTTCAGTCTGACCGCTCAGATCGGATTTTGCGTAGCGTTTTCACGTTCTCACACCACGTAAAAAGTAAACACGTCAGGAGTTGTTTGTAGAAAACATGCTGGACGTCCTTGCAGAAACAAGGTTGTGTTGATGCGAATAGCAAGTCAAGCGGAAAATGACAATAATCTGCTAGTCTACCCACCTCTTTGAGTTTTGAGACCGGTGGAGACAGCAGCACAAAATAAAGCCGCGCATGCAGCTTCCTACCTTTCTGCCGCTGCCTCATAAGACGTAATATTGTTATCCCTTACTATAATCCATCGTGACGGCAACATGTCATCATGTTGTAAGACAACATCTGTATTGAAAACTGTATTGCGCTTATTGTTGTTTTTAGCGTAGACATACCAAGACGTCATTGCCATAGAAACCAATGCAGATATTGAGTAAAATGAAAGAGCGCCATGGACACACAAATCGGAATTGAGCAGTTGCGATACACAGTGTGGACAGTCAATCATTTAGATCGGATTCCAATCGGATATGAACAAAAATCGGATTTGGACTGACATTCTGCATTCTAGAATGTTGTGGGTGGTTGTCAAGGTGTTGCTATGCGGTTGCAAAAGTGTTCTGAGTGGTTGTTTGCACAATGTTACAGTGTTATGGGTGGTTGCCAAATTGTTGCTTTGTAATTTCTTGAGATGCTCTAAGTGGTTGTTAGCACATTACTACAGAATGTGGTTGCCAGGGTGTTGCTATATGGCTGCTAAGAAGGTCTGAGTGGTTGTCAGCATGCTGCTATTGCATTCTGAGTAGTTACTAGGTATTTTAGGTTGTGACGAGTGGGGGCGGGGCAGAGTGCCGTGGGAACGGAGCGAGGCCGGTGGAGTAATTGATAATGAGCGACACCTGCACCACTCACAGGTCTCGAGTCCCACGGAGGAGCTCCGGAAGGATAAAAGGAGGAGGTGACGACCGTGTTGGACGAGAGAGGGCCAGG
>NW_015656360.1:3001363-3032957 GCF_001515625.1 Sinocyclocheilus rhinocerous
CCGCCTCCTTCCCGAACTACGAACTTTGTTACATTGGTGCCAAAACCTGGGAGGAAGGAGGGACACGCTGTCAGAGAGCCCCACTGCTGAGGGGGATCGCGGTGCTGAGGAGATCGGGCAGCAGGAACAAGCGGAGAGACCGCCGGTGGCTGCCCGAGGCGGTGGTGCTGGAACGATGGAAGACTAGGTGGGACGGAGAGCTCGCTGCCGCGCTCCTGGGTCGAGGAGGGGTGGCTGCCGTCCGAGAGGGAGCAGAGGAGTCGGCCCCGTTCGCCAGAAGGCCGGAGCCTGCTGCCGTCCGCCATGATTGGGGACTCGCAGGGAACGGGGGACTCGCTGCCGGCTGCCCTCAACAGGAGGAGCCATCGCTGTCCGCCAGGAGACGGAGGAGCGGTGGGCCGTACACCAACGATGTCCAGTACCATCGCATGGCACCGCGAGTGAGAGCCTCTCAGCCGGTTGAGGACCAAGCGGCAGTGTGTCGTGCTATTTTGTGTTTGTTTATTTTATTAAAGTTTTCTTTGAGCATTCGCCGGTTCCCGCCTCCTTCTTCCCGAACTACGAACTTTGTTACATAGGTGTTTGCCAGAGTGTTGCTATGTGGCTGCTAAGACATTCTGAGTGGTTATTAGCACATTGTCATTGTATTCTGAGTGGATATTGGGGTTGTAGGTTGTTGTTAGGGTGTTGCTATGTGGCTAAGAAGTTCTGAGTGGTTGTTATGTAGTTTCTAGGGTATTGTGGGTGATTGCCAGGGATTTGCTATGTTGGTGCTGTTGTATTCAAGGTGATTGCTAGATGTTGTGAGTGGCTGTCAAGGCATTGCTACACAGCTGCTAAGGTGTTCTGAGTGATTGTTAGTATGATAGTGAGGTGTTATAAGCGGTTGCCAAAAGTATTGCTGTGCAGTTGCTCAGATGTTCTGAGTCATTATTACCCCATTACTATGAGGTTGTTAGAATGTTGTAGGTGGTTGTCAAGGTGTTGCTATGCAGTTGCTAAAGTGTTCTGAGTGGTTGTTAGCACAATGCTTCAATGTCGTGAGTGGAATATATGAGTTGCCACAGTGTTACTATGATATTTCTTGAGATGTTCTAAGTGGTTGTTAGCACATTAATACAGAATGTGGTTGCTAGAGTGTTGTGGGTGGTTGTCAAGGTGTTGCTATGCGGTTGTTAAATGTTTTGAATGTTTGTTAGTACAATGTTACAGTGTTATGGGTGGTTGCCACAGTGTTGCTATGTAATTTCTAGAGATGTTCCAAGTGGTTGTTAGCACATTACTACAGAATGTGGTTGCTAGGGTGCTGTGGATAGTTGCCAGGGTGTTGCTATGTGGTTGCTAAGGTGCTCCGAGCAGTTCTGTTCCCTAGAAATTACTCTACAAGCCATGCAATTTGAAGTATAATTCATATGCACGAGTTACATGCCAAAGTCTACTTAGTGTGTGGTTTGTTAATTCAAATCTGCTCTAGCAAGCTGCAAAATCTGGTCGTTTTTCCCTTTGACTTTGTCGTCTTGTCCTTGACCAGAGTATTTAGATCCATGCTGGTCCATGAGTGCTGCCACATGGCACACCTACTCACTCTACCCCTCCTAAAGCAGGCCATCGCTGAGTCACATGCTCCGCTAGATGACCAGAGATCTATCATTGTATGTTAAGACTGGAGCTAAACATTGCCAAGGGGCGACCTGCTGCCTACAAGAGGAGACCAATGATGACTGGAGGATGTAATGACTGTTGTGCCCTACTCTGAAGGACACAGTGTGCCACCGGTGCTAAAAGAGGGCTCTACTAAAGGCCTTGATTAAGGAGGATGTTTCCTTCCCCTGCTGATGTGTCTCACCTCTAAACATACACACTTTCCTCTCTCTCCAAGGCGTCTTTGACAGGCCTATACATCCACTAACAGGACAGATAACATGGAGGGAATCCAATAACGGTGGTGGGCCGGTGCTGTGCCTGAGGTACACACACAAACACATAAGCAGGAAACGACACTGCAAACACACCGCTGCTGTGTTGTACGAGAATCGTCGTGCTGTACAAATGTGGAACAAACACAATCAACGTTGTGCCACCTCTCGACTGCTTCCTTAATTCTCTCTGGATTCCCCCAGTCGATGTGGTCGGTTAGGCGGATTCTATGTTTCATTTCCTGGACATTAAGGAACTTATAAATCTAACACATCTGACAGCAATTTGATTTGTATTGCTTTTTGCAGTCATAGTGTGTGGGACCGTAGGGACACATGTCCACAAGAAGAAGCTCTTACAGTAGAGCGTGCTTTTCCCAAGATCTCGTTCTCTTGCCAATGTATTGCTAACATTCATCATCCTTCTATCAGCTCTCCGCGTGCCACGAGGTTTATATGGAGATTACACGCACATGAGGAGTCTTTTAACTACTTATGATGCGCGACTCATGACTCGAGTGCATTTACTCTGCGTGAATCTACAATTAGAAAATCAGTTTATTAATTACTTCTTTAAGCGAGTCGCTAATAAATGCACTTTCCTGCCAATCTTTTCAGAGACGTGCAAACTCTAACGACTTTAAGGCAGACTAATCTAATCGCAACTCAAAAAAGAAACGTCCAATTTGCTGCCTGCTTTGCTGATATGGCTCTGATTAAATCCAATTACAGGATGTTTAGGTTTGCAGACAAAAGCCAGGACAATCACTCACGTCCGGCCGAAACAGGATGGACATCCTGTAGCATCTCCAACCCCCTTGCGTACGGCATCCTGGGCCTGGATAAAATGGTGCTGTACCATCAGTCCTTAATTAGGTCTGTTCTGGAGGGGAATTTAAAAGGCAAACACACAGATAATTGCTGCCAAGGTCGAGTGAGCACAGACGGGGGGGACATGCTGCCCTGGCCCTGTGCTTCCATCATAAAAGTGTGGCGGTGAAAAGGCCCGAGCTCTCTGTGTCTGTCAAGGGGGAGCTCCATTTACAGCCACGTTTAAAAGAAACCTGTTATCTCTTATTCAGAGAGCAGCAAAGAGCTGACCGCGGGCGTGCAGACTCCATTAATGTGACTCTGTAGCTGGCTGGATTAAGGGCTGACCCCTGTATTTCACATAGTGGGCTTCTTTAAATGGCTCTTACAAGCTGGGGGAAAAGGCTTCTATTGCTATCCCCCATGATGTCCTCTCTCGTGATAAGATTCTTGGTTTGTGAGGCAAGCAAAACTGCACAAAACTGCGCAATGTGACGTGTGATTCAGTAAGTGTTATTTTAGCTTATGACTTATAATATTTACATTAACAGTACCATATACACAAATGACAAGATCCAGACATGAGAACATATCCAGACTAAGATATTCACATCATTGCAGCATTTACATCTTATAGATAGATAGATTTGAATTGCATGTTTGATTCAGTTTTGTTATGGATTATAGAGCGACGTTTCTGCAAGAAAACAAGTGTTGGAACTTTAATCAAAAATAAGATACAGTTGTCACTCTCAATATTCACATTAGTAATTGGCTGATATGGGTTTTTTAAATGGATGATTTGTAGACTATTACATTTGATTCGCCTTAGTTTTGCATGTGTGGTACAGTCTAGTTCAATAATATATTTTATTCCTCCATTTCCGTTGAATAATTTCTAAGTAAAGAACTGAAAGCAGCTGGTTTATATTTAATATTAAGTCTCCAAGTATAACATGCTTGAATGAATTAAATCAGCTTTGAACAAGAGATAAATTACAATTCAGCACTTCATATGTGCACACTATATTGCTTTATCTGGCAAATCTCATGGTACACTGCGTATATCAATTGTTTCTCCGGAACAACCTTGAGGGGAGCCTTATTTGTGCCATTTCCCAAAAACATATTTCTGCTGTAGTCTGTCCCTTATGGCCTTGTTGGCTGTATAGCATTCATATAAGAGTGCATTAGTTTCAACTGTTAACTGTCTGTAATCCTGACCGGAGTGAATCACTGTTGTAATGGAAAGCAAACTTATCATACCTCTCTTCTGAAAGCTTTCATTCCTCAAATTCAGCCAGCCCTTCAAAGTCTATTTAAGTTGCAGTCTATAAAGTAAACATTTGGAGGCCGTCCTCGCCAACGGAGTTTGTATTTGTGAGTTTGTGAGTCTGTATTAAGTTTACTGTATCAGTTTACCTGTCTAATACCAAATCTAGTCTTAAAAAGGACAGTGAGCGAATCAACTAAAGCCGGGCTCACACTACAGGAGTTTTTGGGCGATTTATCCCCAATTTTCCCCTCCCGAAAATCAGAGAAAAAAATCTTAGCGAGGACATTGGACGGTTCCGATGTTCGGCGCAGATTATCAGGTAATGTGAGAGGTTTACAGATCGTATCTAGCACCTCTGATCTGCTCACACACAAATCGGGGCCGCTCTGATCATATCAAACATGTTTTCATTTTTCAAATCTTGTAGTGTGTGCGTGTTTAAGATTTGAGGAAAGAAAATCTTCAAAGATTCTCCTTATGTGTGTGCTGCAACCAGATTTCGTAATGGGTTAGGATTTAAAAACTCCTGTAGTCTGAGCCCGGCTTAAAGCGAATGCAAAGGCACAGAATGTACACCAAAAACAAATGAAGCTTCAAAAGCTATTGAAGACCTTCAAAAAAGTGTCTGAAAAGCTTAAGACTAAATGCCATTTCATCTTTTTTTATTCTTTAAAATCCAAGGCCACATCAATCTGTGCAATCTGGTGCGCAGAGCAAATGCCCATTACTCATGACAGCTCATAAACTTACACTGCTTGGTCAAGGAGTGTGCACATAAAACAGAGTTACAGCATTAAAGGGATACTTCATTGAAAAATGAAAATTTGGTTATTATTCATCCTCATGGATTTCAAACCTGTATGACTTTCTTTCCTGGAACAAAAAATTAAATACTGTACTTGGAAAATTCTTAAGGTGGCCTTTTTTAAACAATGACAGTTAAGTGATCTTTTAGCGACACAAATTTTACACACACAAAAAACACCTTAAGTAGTACCAGCACACAAGTCTAATGAGGTCACACAATTTGTAAAAGAAAACAAACCAAATTTAAGTCCTTAATTTATCTTCCCCAGTGATTTCCTGATAACTGCTGACAGTTGAACCCATATTTGTGAATGAATCAGTCCAATTTGTGAACCAGATCAACTGGTTCATTGAAAAGAACAGAGTTAATTCATTTTGGTTCTCAACTTCAACTCATTTACTCAATGATCATAGCATTTCTCTCAGTTCACTAGCAAAAAGATTATCAGAGAATAATGATTTATATTGTTCCTCACACAAAGCATCAGAAGACTTGGAATATTGCACAAACGTTGATGATTTCTTTTAAAGGGGTCATATGATGCTTTTTTAAAGATCATTATTTTGTGTATTTGGTGTAACAGAATATGTTGACATGCTTTAATGTTCAAAAAACACATTATTTTTCAAATACTGTACATTATTGTAGGTCCTCTATGCCCCGCCTCTCTCAAACCATAACAACAACACACTATTTTGGAATGACATGAAAGTGGGTAAATAATGACAGAATTTTTGGAGAAATATTCGTTTAAACTCCCTATGTGGTCATTAAATTGAATCTCAGTGGTGAAATATGAAAAGTTGCTCACCATCATCCTTGGTCCTCTCCAGGACTGGGGGGCTGCTGAGCTGCCCATCTCCGATTCGTGTGAAAGCCAAAACTTGGATTTCGTATTGGACGTATTTACGCAGGTTCCTCAGTAAGACAGACTGCGTCAGATTGCCTTTAACCACGTTCACCTGTGCCTCCGAACTCGATTCTTTCTCTTTGTACATAACCTGAAAGAATAAGCATATTAAGCATGATTATACAGGTGCATCTCAATAAATTAGAATGTCGTGGAAAAGTTCATTTATTTCAGTAATTCAACTCAAATTGTGAAACTCGTGTATTAAATAAATTCAGTGCACACAGACTGAAGTAGTTTAAGTCTTTGGTTCTTTTAATTGTGATGATTTTGGCTCACATTTAACAAAAACCCACCAACTCACTATCTCAACAAATTAGAATACTCCATAAGACCAATAAAAAAAAATTTTTTAGTGAATTGTTGGCCTTCTGAAAAGTATGTTCATTTACTGTACATGCACTCAATACTTGGTAGGGGCTCCTTTTGCATGAATTACTGCATCAAACTACATATGTGTATGTACAACCACACACATATACATATACATGTATATAAATGCATTCAATATATATTATTTCATTTCCATTTTGTATGTTGAAGTACTGAAATAACTCAAATTAAATAAAACAAACTTAATAAAAAACCTATATAGACATAATAAAAAACTAATAAAATGACAACATTACTACAACTGTAACTAAAACTAAAATAGATAACTAATACAAATCAAACTACATTAGTTTATTTAATACACAAGTTTCACAATTTGAGCTGAATTACTGAAATAAATGAACTTTTCCACGACATTCTAATTTATTGAGACGCACCTGTAGCTCACATCACTGTTGTGTGATTTTGTGATTGTGACTGACTTTAATTTAAGATCACATTAAATGGAAACGCACAGGGATAGCTGTTAGTAAAGCTGAATGGCATGAGGTTTGTTCCTCTGGGGCCACTGTTCAGCAGGCTGTTTCTCTATAAAGCCTCCTGCCTTAATTACGGTTGACTTTAAACCAGAGAAGCTTCTCCGAACACATGGGTGCACATCAAGATCTAGCTGCAAATATTTGTCTTTCTGCATGGGTCAGACTTTCAATGAATTCATTATTAAACCATTTCATTACTTAAAATGAAAAGGTACTGGAACAAACATTAATATTTGAATTGTTTTCTAAATTTACTTAAAGGAAAGGCAAAAATGGCAATGGCACAAGAAAAAATAAAATAAAATGTGAAATGTATGTAAAAATATATGTATATTTGATGGTTTCATTTTAGAAATGTATAGTACAGCTGCAAAGGGTAGTTATTATAGGAAATGTTGGATTTCAGTGAAGAATAAAAACAATGCCTCCTTTTCTCAAGAGGGGAAAACATCAAATCTTTCATGTCATTTCATCATACACAACACAGTTTAAGGGGTTGATCTTACATGAAAAAACCTTTATTCACTTCTGAGACGCTTATTATACTCAGCCAAGGGCTTCTTCAGCAGACATTGTTTCAGAGAACCTCAGTGCACTTCTTGACATCAGTGTGAGTTCATTTTCATTTGTGTGAAATCACAAAGAATGTAATAGACAGAACAACAAGGCAGAAGCTATTCTCACGAGGAACCACCTTGTATCCGAGGATGTTGCCGTTCTGCTCGTGCTCAGGAACCGGGCCCCAGGTTACCAGGATGCGACTGGAGCTCATGGCTTCCACCGTCACATTTTCCGGAGCCCCCGACGGCACTACACAAACAGAGAAAGACAAATCACACTCCCTTATCGCACAGTGCCTTAACACACGGCCCCGAGTACTGAGTAAACTCACAGGGATTAGTCACCTCTCCAATGTCATAAGGGAAAAAAGAAAGCAAACAGCATTAGCGTGTGAGCAGCAAACAAGAGTATGAGCGTGAGGAGACAGCGAACAGACCACTAAAATACGGCAAACCTTTAACACTAGGCCTCATATCAGGCAGCATGGGCAGCCCAGAACATCCCTACATGTCGGCTATTAGCCACACAATTATATAATGACTCCCTCCACAGACAAACTTCATTTTCTGATTACAGTTATCCAAGCGCAGCCTTCCAAATGATGACCCACTAGTGGCACCAAATGGAATTGCAATCTGTTTGAGCGGCCCAACTTTGTTGACTCATTTATTTATTCATTACTTGACCAACTGGATAAGTTTGGGGTGAGATAACCTGTTCATCCAAACCATGGACGACATTGAGGGTGTTTAAAACTTTTAAACAGTCATTAGTGGTGCTTGCTCATACTAACGGTTATGGATTTGAAGAAACTTCTCAAATATTGTGGCTTGTTGAGAGGAGGTTGACTATTACTTAAAGTGATCAGACTTACAATTTTTTACCTTGTGGAAATATAATTAAATGGGAAGAAAAAAACTGTTAGATTTACTAGTTCATTAACGTTCAAAAGTCTGGGGTCATTGAGATTTTAAAAATGTTTTTAACAGTCTCTTATGCTCACCAAGGCTTAATGTATTTGATCAAAAATGCAGTAAAAACAATATTTTGAAATAGTATTGCTATTTAAAATAGCGATTTTATATTTTAACATTTTTAAATGTCATTTATTCCTGTCATAGCAAAGCTGAATTTTCAGCATCATTACCCCAGTCTTCAGTGTCACATGATCCTCCAGAAATCATTTTAATATACTGAATTGATCATCAATGTTGAAAACAGTTTAATATTCTTGTGGAAACTGTGATAAATTTATTTTCATGATTCTTTGAAAGTTCAAAATAACTGCATTTATTTGAAATAGAAATGTGTTATGACATTATAAATGGTTTTACTGTCACTTTTGATCAATGTAATGCCTCCTTATTGAATAAAATGATTAATTTCTCTGGCCTCTTTAGACCTGGGCTAGCAATCGCTCAGAACACCCCAACAACTGCAAAGCAATGCCCTGCAAGCAAACCACAAAACCCTGGCATTGCAGTGCTGTCTTTTGCATGTGTACACATCATTCTCATTGTTTACAAAAAAATTCAACATATTTACGATTCAGTCTGATATCACCAGTCACACAGAAATGACACACTTCACTTTTAAATATCATATTTTTGAAGTTTACACTGTAGCCATTTGGGGCCATAAATCTTGCAGGGAGAAACGGTAAAGATAAGTAGCGACATCAGGCAGCCAATCACCTTGCTTCTTATCTGCAGTGTAGGCATGCAGAGAGCAGCTCTCGAGTCAGACAGCATGAGTGTGTTGTGAGGGGCTGTTATGGTGATCACATAAAATAAATAAAATTTCAATTTGTGAACCACCTGTTTACATTTGAGAACATGATTATCCTGAGAATGGACATTTCAAGATGCTCCCTCTGCATCACAGTGGCAAACATGTCTCTGTGTCCCATTGGGCTCATCAACCTGTATTAGTATCCGACTGGGTGTCCTCACCTGACTCGCGCGTGCGTCCCTTCACGGGCTCACTCCAGGGTCCGGGGCTTATGGAATTAAAGGCCTGGATCTGCAGCTGGTATTCGGTCCACTCCTCCAGACCCTCCAGGGTGATCTCCCTCTCCAGCCTGTCGTTCACCAATCGTGTGCTGGCTTCCCCCCGCAGGTCCGCTCTCAACACTCTGACCCTGTAGCCCACGCTCTCTGGATTTCCATTGTACTCGGTCTCTGGCAGTGGCTGCGAGGAAACATCACTTTCGTAATAAGTCAACAGAATTACTGACAGAGAACTGCTTATATAAGATTAATCATCTGTATTCATAAAGTGAATGATACACCTTTTGACACATGGTGAAGCGAATGAACAGTTTTCACAAGATGTATTTTGGTAACAAATCTTTTTATGTATTCATACATATTTAAATTAATAAATGTTTATGTTGTTATGGTCATTTTATGTTACACACTGCCATTCAAAAGTTTGGGGTCAGTAAGATTTTTTTTCTTTTTGTAAGAAATTAATAATTTTATTAAATGAGAACACATTAATTTAATCAAAAGTGACAGTAAATACATTTATTATGTCTTAAATAAGTCGACATTTATTAAAATTTCAAATAAATGCTGTTCTTTTGAACATTTTATTCATCAAAGAATCCTGAAAATAAAATGTATCACAGTTTCCACAAAAATATTAAACAGCACAGCTGTTTTCAACACTGATAATAATAAGAAATGCTTCTTGAGCAGCAAATCAGAATGATTTCGGAAGGATCATGTGGCACTGTAGACTTCACCATCACGGGAATTACAACATATTCAAATTGAGTTTTTTTAAAATTCAAAACAAAAAAACAAAATAAAACAAAACAAAAAAACCTTCACAATATTACTGTTTTTACTGTATTTTTGATCAAATATATGCAGCATTGGTGAGCATAAGACACTTCTTTCAAAAACATTACAAAAATCTTACAAACTCCAAACTTTAGTAGTGTAGTATGTTATAAAATGTTTGAACACTGACACAGTTTTACCGTTTTACCACTGACACATATATAATTCTGAGCTGTATCTTCAATTGAAATTTAAAATGATATGCCCTTCAGGGTAAAAAGGACTAAAAATAAAGAATATGACAAAATATAGACTAAATTTAAAGAACTTGTTTCATTAGACAAAAACTAAGAAAAAAAAAAACTGTGTAAAAATAAACAGTGCGGCCTCTGAAACACACAGTCTCAGCAGCGTCCTGATTATTGCTAATGCAAGCAATCTGAGCTCATCCTAACCCAATTAAATATACATGCTCCTATAAATCTCATATTTATATTTAATATGCATATTTAATAATGCTACATCATTTACGTGCCCAAAAAAATCAACTGAACGATTTTGATTGGGTGCCAAAAGATAAGTGAGATGTCACAAACTGGCAAAACATCAGCTCTCATGTGCTTTTAATCTGACAGGTAAAGAGCTTCAATTTGAGGAACTCAATTTAGGCACTAGCTCTCACATGTCAGCAGTCTTTATATAAGCTGAAAATCGATAGATGCCTAAAAACACCCTGCTTTCAACATCCTAGCCTGTATTCATGTGTGATACAAGATAATGACAGCCTGTCAGAACACTAGGACTGAAAGTTACAATGTAATAGCTTCCTTGAATCCTTTTTTTTGTCATTCTAACTTCTGTGAAAGAAACAAAAAATGAACTCAATTGAATATAATGCACTTAGCTTACCTCATATTTCTCAGAGATGATATGAATCTGCTGAATTACACCTATTAAACTTTGAAGTATCTTATATCTTAACAGCAACCATTTGACTGATAAAAGTCACAGAAATAGTTATGAAACACTTCACTTCATGAGTTGATGAGTATTGTTTTACTCTACAGCCCTCTGGAGCAAACTGAGGTTAAGTTGTTTACTCAAGGACACAATGATGATATTGTAACAATGAGTGGTGATAAATTCTCTCTTGGGGGTTTGAACCTACACTCTACAGCCCAGATTTTTAACCACAATGCTACTTACCACCCAGCGTAGCCAGAGGCTGGTCTCACTGGCCGTGCGCACCGTCACGCTGCTAGGTGCCATGTCTGGAGGAGCCTGCAGGGTTTGAATTACACGGGACGGCATGCTCACCGGACTCGGGCCCACGATATTCACCTGACACATTCGGAACCTGTAACCACCAAGTTAATCAGTCACTTCGTTAAAACGTAACACAGGTAAGACTTCCCAATGGGAAAGTAGATGGCAGTAGAGTTTGTGAGTAGAGTTTATGTTTGTGCATGTGCTCACTGCAATTCACTTTATAATTGCACCAATTACCATGAAATCACAGTTTATCAGTGAGCACAACAAATGGAGAGGCTGCGGCAACATCCATAAGATCTGACATAAATTGCGGAGTAGAGAAAAACACGGAGGCAAGCAGTTCATCATGAAGCTCAAAGATGATTCAAGCTGTCTGAAACAAACGGATGAAGTCATACATTAAACCTGTTTAGATAACAGCAATAACTTTATATTCACCGAATGGAAGAATACGATTATTGGCGTGCTGTAAATAAGACAATATTCAAATTAAACAGTTTACATGTGACAAATAAGTATCACTTTTTATTTCTCCTCTTTCCTATTACTTGTTTCGCTTCTGTTTCTTACTATGTGTAAGTAAGTTGTTGTTTTTTAGCATGTGTGTTTGGCAGTGTTATTTTTTAGGATTACTGATAAACTACTGTCATTTGATTTGTATTATTTGTATTTGTTATTTATCATCACACTGTACATAGATAAAATTTTACAAAATATAATTTTTATATGGTAAATAATAGTATATGTGTAGCGCATTCTGGCATACAGCATTTAAAATAAATGGATGAATATAAAATAAGGGAAGTCAATAGATTAAAATATTTAATTAAATAAATTACATAAGTTGATTATTCAAATAAAGCACAATTAATTCCATATATTCATATTTTTTGAGAATATTCTCCAACTGAAGATGATTCAGAGATGACTATTATGGCAGACACATAAAGTATTGATTAGCACAATTTTCTTAATTGTTGGTCTAATCGTGCTAAATTATATTTTTTAATAATCTGACACCATAAATACTGTGATTTAAAAAAAAAATTATTAATTCTAATTAATTACTTAAATATATTTATTTATCTATCTACCTATCTCTCTCTCTCTCTCTCTATATATATATATATAATGAAGTATAGTAAAAGTACATAGAAGCATATTTTCACACTATTACGATTACAAGTATATTTAATAATATGATTGAATCTGAATTGAAATCTCACATCTTAGCTAAAGAGAATGTCCAGAATGTCCGTTCTGAAAATAGGCAAACACAAATCCACAGCGGTTCACACACGATGATTTGCAAATGTAGATGAAATAATCGATTTGTACATGCAGAAACTTTCAGAAATGTGCAAACAAACTTGGGTATTTATGAACTGTTCTATGCATTTGTGAATCTTGTGCATTTGGTAATCATATTTTGTGAATATGAATTAGTTTACTGTGAGCTGATGTTTTCAAATATATAAACTTTTCTGGCGAATGTGAATTGGCATATATGCATTTGTGAATCACATTTAGCAAATATACAAAACAGCTTATAAATATTAATAAGTCTCTAGTTTCTATTATTTCTTTTGGCAGAAACAACACCAAATAGGTTAAACAGTTGGCATCCATGTTTGTTACTTACATCCACAAGATGCCATATGCTATATTGTAGCTATGGTTATCACTATGTCAACCATCGCAAGTTCTGGAGTGATTTTTCACCGTGTTGTATTCTGTACACACACAGAGCGATCATTCAGATGTGACTGTCACTCGCAGAACTTGCAGTGTGTAGTGATTTCTGAAGTCCATGCATAAAATACAGTGTTTTCTGTGTGTAAATATATTTCATGCACACACTATGTCTCAGCAATTCTGTAGCACATCTAAGTTCAATAGTCTTTTTTCAGCATAAGACAAAGACGTCAAGATCAGAAAGAACAAGAAAGAAGAAAGGAATGAATTGACAGAATCCTCAGGGAAAGAAGCCGAAAATAACAAGATCAGAGGCATAAATACAAAAGCGAAAACATTGCCATAGTGTGCTGACCAGAACTGTGAACCGCTCGATTTGTTTATGCAGGCACAGGATCATAATCTGATTAAGCTGTATACGTGTCTTCAGTAATGCAACTGTAATTGGAGTAATCTACATGTCTTAATTTGATTAGGCTCACTTCAAATGTGTATTTATTCAGATTAAAGTAAATGAAAATGCTGTTTACATGGCAATTTCTGTGTTAATGCAGTTAATGTGTGTTTGTAGAGAAACAGCACTGACCTGTAGTGTGTGAACGGGGTGAGATTGGGCACCTCCAGCACCTGAGCTTCAGGGTCATTCTCTCTCACGTACAACACCTTCCACTCTTCCTCTTCCCCGATACTGCCCACCTGAAGACAGAGAGCCCTGCTGTTACAATCAGTGCCAACAATACCAACGACCCCTACATATGATGATCCTCTTGTGAGGGATATATTAAAACATGAATGCATTTGTATTATTTTCTCTAAAACAGACCCATTCATACAAATGTTAAGGGTGAAAGTTAATGCACTAACTTAAAATATGCATTAAATATGTTTTTAAAGACAGCATTTATTGTGAAAAGCAAGCACATCTTAAATAAATTGAAAGTCTTACTCTTTATTAGACTATTTATGGTCTTAGAAAAATAACAATATAAAAGCCAATTATTTTGGTATTATTTCTATTATTATTTTTAAAGATAACACATTATCTTAAAATAATTGGCTTTTGTACTGTCATTGTACTAAACCCAAAACAAATGATTAGAACATTCTCTGGAAGATGTTCACTTTGTATCATTTATTCTACACACTAATAGAGTGATGATAGGGAAATAAATCTGAAGAGTAAGATTTTCAGTTCATTTCAAATGTGTTTGTTTTTCACAATAAATATCTTCCAATTAAGTATTTTTTTAAAAATTACTGCATTAAACATATCCTATAAATATTTTCAGTTTGTACATTGATTTTGACAGTCCTTTAAATAGATTTCGAAAAATCCTACAGACCATCTGATGAAAATTGCAAATCAATATTCACTCATTTATCACCAGGACACAAAAATCATGTTTATAAGTTCCAGGGCTGCTACAAAAAGCACTGCAAATTCTATAAAAATTGTTAAAGACTTAGTCGGTAAATGAGATTTACGTCATAAAAATGTCAAAAAGTAAAAGCGGTTAGTCATTTTATGTATCAGTCAGATGGGTGATTCTTCACCAGAATAAGCAGTGGACTTTATGGCAGTAGTCTGGCTACATGAGACTACCTGGACATTAATCTGCCACGGCATTTCCAAACATCTTGAAAGAGGCATTTTTCACCCCCGTTTTGAGAACGATATCTCTCAGCGTTTGTCGAGTGCAGAGTCCAAGCAGCAAAGTAAATGAAAGAAGGAGAAGAAAAATCCCCACACTGCACTTTATTATACCCGGTACGTCACAGGTCAAAGCCTCTTAGAGTATTTTGTAGGGAACGGGCCTTCAGCAGGAATGCAGAGCGGAGAGAGGTTAAAGCTTTTTCAATTGAGTCCAGGACAGTGCCAGCCACTGCCCCATTTCAAACACATTGTGCGAGCCAAGTCTAAACCAATCAAAGCTCATAGCACTCAGGAAGATTTACTATGACCAGTGGAGTGTACTGTATGCGGTAAGCATTTATGCCAACGTGATAGATGTTGGACGCGTGGCACCTTATGCTGGAGACTGCCGTTGTATTTCATAACTGGTGCGTATGCAGGGGGTCTCTCTCGCTCGGTGACAGATTTCTGCAGCGGCAGATAGCCCGGCCTCAATCAACTCTGGAATTCAAGTGCAAAAAGCTTTTTCACATGAAAAGCAGATGCTTCCTTTTGCAAGCTCCGGGCCGGCGCCGTCAAGTTCAGAGAGTTGACGTCGATTACAAATTAGGAGTCAGTCATGTGATTCAATCTGTCATCACTTTTGCAAAAGTCGCAGGCGATGTGGAAAGGGTGAGGATGTACTCTCAATACATCTCTGAGCCGTGGAGGGCAATCACAACTGGAACTTGCTGTTATTCAGGTTGAAATGGAAGTGCTGAGTGGAAGTGAATCGCGTATGTGTGATAAGTCTGCATGCTGGCTGTTTTTAAAGCCCTGTGATGACAGCTACTAAATGAGCACGGTGTAACCTGAAGCTTATACTAAACTGATGAGCAGATCGGCTGAATCAAAGTGAGATTATGAGTTAACATTTTCCATTTTTATTCATTCATTAATTCATTCATTCATGCATTCTTTATTTATTGTGAGACACAAAACAAACACCAAAACTGTTGTTCGATGTACATTGACCAACAAATAAAAAATTTTTTTTGCTCCACTGTCCCACCTTAAATCCTCAAGAACTTGCCTAGTTTGTTTGTTTCTTTCTTTCTTATTTATTTTTAGTTAGACACAATACAACAATCAAAAATCTTGTTTGGTGACCTACTGTACAAATAAAAATAGCAATTTTTTTTTTTTTTTTCTCCACTGTCCCACTTTGAATCCTCAAGAACTCAGCTGGTTTATTTTATTTTATTTTATTTTAGTTTAGATTTGTTTCGTTAAACATGATACAACAGCCAAAAACCATTGTGTGGTGTACACTAATTGACAAATAAAAGCAGCGCAGATATTTTTTGCTCTCACTCTGAATACTCAAGAAATTATTTTATTTTATTTGTTTTGTTTTGTTTCGTTTTGTGAGACAACAGCCAAAAATCTCGTTGATCGACAAATCAGAATTAAAGAAGAACTTAGCTAATTGTAATTTTATTTATTCATTAATTCATTCATTCTTTTCTTGTGAGACACCATGCGACAGCCAAAAATGTTGTTCATTGTCCACTGTCAAATAAAAATAGTGCAGGTAGTTTTTGCTTCACTGTCCCACCTTAAATCCTCAAGAACTCAACTGATTTATCCATCAAGCTGTCAAAAAAGCTGAAATGCACATTCCTAGGATTAGGAGACAAAGCCTGCACAAATCATCATAAGTACTTTGCTCAACACTGCAGGGACGTTTCATTATCATGTAAAATGTTTTTATTTGCTGGTGAAGACTCATCAGGGAGCACTGTGAGGATGTACAGCTTCAGATGGTAGGCGGATAATGATCGGATAAAGAAGAACTGAAATATGACTCACCTGCCCCTCAACGATCCACTTGGAGATGGTCGTCTTCCCATCATCCCCTGCACGGAACTTCAGCGTAGCAGATCGTGAACTGATCTTGGAAATAACCAAATTTGATGGAGGCCCAGGAAGTTCTGCGTGAAACCGGAATGAAGCAAAAGTTAAAAGTTAACATCACAGCAATCAATAACCACAAAACATTCACAAGTATGCCTTCTAAAGCAAACACCAGTCAACATTTCGAAATCATGGCTGGAATATTTTTAATAACACTGTGTAGATCCATGTTGCACGAGGGACTGAGTCAAAAAAAAAAAAAAAGATATTTGCGATTCATTTGAAGTGCAGAGATAAAAAGTCTCATTTGGTTCGAGAAACCTTTGATGAAATTACACTGGAATTAAATCAAATAACAAACGATAGTCTCACATCTGCCTGAAATCCCCACTGAGATGTGTAGACGTCTGTTTCCCTAATGTCTCACAATATGCAATTTATCAGCAGGCATTATGGTTTTGGCTCGGCATTCAGCCAGTTCAGCATTCGCCTTCTTTCAGCGAGAGAAAGCCTGCTTTAAATACGGTGCAAATGAATATTTCTCCTTCAGTGCCACATTTGATTTATGGCAGCGCATGGGCAACAACTTCGCAGTTCCTGAGCAAAAAAGACCAGCTTAAAAGAACATCATTCTTATATTGCTAGTGTACAATATTCATGCAGAAATAAGGAAGAGTAACTCCTGTGATGCAGGTTTTATTTTTAATTGTCTATGTTCAAAAGCTACAACAGACCTGGTGGCACTCCAGATGAAATGGTGGAGGAAGTTAGAGTTCCTACGCCCGCCTCTGTCACAGCTGCCACTTCTAACGTGTACGTAGTGAGGGACGTCAGGCCGGTGACCTTGTAGTCTAACGTGGTGTTGGCCAAAGTACGCGCCACTCGTGATTGGTTCTTCCCCTGAGCTTCCCAGGACACCAGGTAACCTGCAAAGCACCATCACATTCATTAAAACTTGAAAAGTCATTTGAGTTTACTTTACAGCTCAAAACCTGTGGGAATGGGTCAATTTGGGGCGTCTCGTCCAAGTTCAACCTGGGATGACAACTCACCAGAGCAGGAGGAATTTTCCTGAGGTCTTGAACTTGAAATAAACAATCTCTCTTTAACAAACAAGGTGGGTGAAATGGGGAAGTGCTGTAGAGTTGTCTAGACCTAGGGCCCTGCCCCTAACCCTCATCTAACTGAGACTAATAGCCAGCAGAGATCCTATGTAATTTGCTGTTTATTGGGAGTATTTTCTCCCAGAGTCAGCACTGTTTCCAATCGCTGAATGTCCTTTTCCATTGAGGCGCTCATAAATCAAGCTTTGCGCTGGGAGAGCAGGCCTAGGCAACATTCAAAGAGCAACAATGCTGTGTACATTGATATAGACAGGAGCTATTTAGTCTAATGTATGTCTGATCTCATTCGTCTCCATACTCTCAATCTACATCCAGAGCCGTTCTGCAACTCACTCGGCTTAATCTATGTCCAGTATCAGTCTACTGCTGCCTCGTTAGTCCACATCTAATTCTTTCTCTGCATTATTGAGATGTCATGAGTGATTTCATGCCAAAACAAAGAAAGAAAGAAAAAAAAGAAATTTACAAGAAATACAGAAAATAAACCCATGTATTTAAGACTTAATTTTAAAATGATTTGCATTGTGACGTTATTTTCATGACATTAAAGGTTCAGCCATTTTTGGTCACTGTAGAAATATTTTACTTACTATTTATTCACAGTAATGTCTTCGCATTGCCATTATTTATTTTCTAATTTTCATTATTCTCAAAGATTTTTACAGTATTATAAAATAAAATCATATATCTTATGCTCGAGACTGCATTTATTTGCTTTATAAAAAAAAGTTAAAAGAAATAACCGTTTTTAAAAAAAAAATTTTTTTATGCAGTTAATTAATTAATTAATTTCAGTAATGGTAACTTAGTGGAAAATGTGCTTAATTCTCTTTAAAATAATTTCACAATACAACAATATTAATGGTCCTAAAAATTTTTCTTTAAAAGCAAAATCTTCTTATTTTTTCTCTTGATTTTATGACCTGGAATTGTTCTTAACAGGCTCATGCTCTTGTCTTAGGCTGGAATGTCAACTCATGCTTACAGATCTTTTGATCATGGTTAACATTTCTTTTATTTTGATCTGTTTGTGTTTTTCGTTTCTGGTGGTAATGATTCCAGCACAATATGGATACTGTAAACAGCACTCCTGGAATACTAAAACACATGCATCTGCGCCCACACACAGAGTCACATGGAGAGACAACCACAACCACACACACACACACACACACACACACACACGCACACGCACACGCACACACACACACACACACACACAATCACAAAAGCGTCCTTTACAGCTATGCAACAGGGAGTGAAAATTGTTTCTGCCAACTGAACGCAAACAACAACAACGCCATAATTGCCTTTGTGCAAATACTCAATGAAGTGTTAAATAGAAGTGTATCCATTAATAAAGCTATACGAACACCCGAGAGTTGCCAAATGAAAATGGAGCTCCTTCACAGGCTCACCTGCTCTGTCTAATGCAACGTTCAGCTACATTTAAACAGAGGGGGGCAGATTAGATTTCATTTAACAGCAACCAGAAATCTAATGAACAATTCATCATTCCCAAAACCAGTGGTGGAAAGAGTACTGAAAAAATATACTCAAGTAAAAATAATACAATTTGTAAGGAAAAATGCATTAAATAGCGAAGTATTTCTGGGGAAACTTTTTCAAAGGAAAACACACACACACACACACACGCATATCTCTTTGCTGAGCCGCGGCGGTCTCGGTGAATCATCAGCATCCACAACTGAATGGAACAAAAAGTGTTGAACTTGAAAATTGTTTATGCACGAGTGCACTTACTAATTGAAGGCGGATTGTATAAAATGGATTAAAAAAAAAAAAAAAGTTTTGGTGTAGGTGCACCTATTACATCAGAAATCCGACACTTACCTTAACATATTAATTTAGAGGAAGATGCGACTGATTTGATGCTTGAAGAATGCGCTTCCAGCAGCCGTGATAAACAGTTGGCGGTTAAAGTTTTCTATGCACAATTTGATTTGATGAAAGTCACGAGACCTATTACTATCTCTCTATCCAATCACGTTGATGGATAAAAATAAAATTAAAATAAGCATGTAACGACCACAAACGGAGGAAAATAGCGGAGTAAAAGTACCGATACATCACTTAAAATGTACTCAAGTAAAAGTAAAAATACACAATTTTTAAACTACTCAAAAAAGTACAATTACTAATAAAAACTACTTAATTACTGTAACTTGAGTATTTGTAATTCGTTACTTCACACCCCTGCCCAAAACTAAATTTTGCAAATACTGGTGCAAATAAATTCATTCAGACTTATTGCTGCAAAATATAAGTGGTTTCCTTTATTATTGTGACATGTCTGCCCATTATTTCTACAGTATCATATCAATAAAAACAGCATAAAGGTCAAAAACACTCACCAGAAATGATGCCGTTCTTGTCCACAGGTTCCTCCCAGCTAACTCTCAGAGACGTGTCCAAAATCTCTGTAAAGCTCAAGCGACCAACAGGGCCTGGAACTACACACAAAGACGTTTCCTGGTTGTAGACTTCCTTTTGTTTCTAAACAAGCTCTTTCTACTGTAGGCTAATTGCGCTGATCACAGACTAATTCAAACTCTAATTATGAAACATGTGAAATAAAGCATTATTTAGACCCTTCATAATGAACCACAACAAAGATCCCAATGATATCAAAACCTGACACATATACAAACATTGTTGCTTTTTCCTTGTTCATTCTTTGTTCAGCCTTTTCCCACCAAATATTTCTCCTAATTTCTCACTTGTAGTGTCACAGATGCCTACAGATATAATTATATCGGCTTGACCCACAGAGCAGTATTTGTACTTAAGTTTGAGCAGTACTTTAATTAATGTGACTTTTATAAGACATTTCGTAATTTGGTATTTTATCACCCCAATCTACCCCAGCAGAGTTTCAGAGCAAGAACACTGACATGATGCTGATGTAAAGGCCAAAAGCTGGCAGTGAGCTAGATATATTAAAACTGAAGAGTGTTTTTTGTGGTTTGGCTTTCTCAGTAAATGAAATAAGCATTTTGTTCTGAACTATTCTGTTTAACTTAATTATCTTTGAAGCCTCCATTAAAACGAGGATTAAAAAGGTCATGCAACAGGTACTTTGTGTTTCATCTCTGTTTTGCAATAGTAAACAGTGACAGTAAATATCCATGACTGTGGTCGATTCCTTTTTGAGAAGCTGGTGTATTTTTTTTTAATTAGTAAGTGTAATTTCTCTGTAAAACAGCACCTGTCATAAAGATGTGAAGACACAACATGCATTACTCATGAAGCACAAGAATAATTTGGTGTAAATCACTTCTATCCAATTTTACATAATTGTTCTTTTGAACTAAATGTGACTATTTAAGTACAAATGCTTTTCACAGATGATTTGTACATTTCTTCTGCTTGTTTTTCATGAACAAGGGTCAATGTGATTGCTTCTACATTTTTAATTGTGCTTGTAACATGTTTTGTGACAGACAGAAAACAGGTCCTTATTTTATGTAAATCCAATCAATCAGATTCTGAGCACCACTTTTATTATATAATATGATTTAGTGAGAGACATAAATTCATCCTTATGACATGAAGTATGGACTAACAGACTAACAGTCTAATTACTTACTGTCCTCATGAGTCTGCACCAGTTTGGGGACACTGCGGGGTCCATTCCCTGGTGTGGTGAAACACAGCACTGAAGTCAAGTACCAGGTGAACTTTTTTAGACCACTGATGTAACCGAGGTGACGTGTCCCATGATAATCAGGGGTGATGGTCACGATGATAACATCCTCTGGAGATCGTTCAGGCCACGTCATCAGCTGAGGGACAGACCAACCCAAAACTTATCATATTTTCTGCATATGACAGGGACTCAATGGAAACCAGTACAGGAGAACTGAGTTTACCTTGTAACCTTGATTAATGCCATTGATGAACTGTTGAGGTGGTGGATTCCAAGTAAATTCAATTGTGGTTGAGTTCACGGCCTTGACCTCCACACCCTGAGGGGGCGCTGTAGGAACTAGAGGCAAGTACATACTGTATGTTAGACTCCTATAACATCCGAATGCAGGGGTGTCCAGACCTGATCCTGGAGGGCCACTATCCAGCAGAGTTTAGCTTGAACCCTGATCAAACAAACTTGAACCATCTAATCAAGGTCTTCAGGATCACTAGAAGCTTTTAGGCAGGTGCACTAGAGCTAACGTCTTCAGGAAAGTGGCTCTCCAGGAGCAGGATTGGATACCTCTGTCCTAATGTGACTTCTCTTATCAGCTACACTGCTAGTCAAATATATGCATATACATTATACAGCATGCATGCACCCCTTAGTACATCTCAAAGGGTTTAGTCTCTGCCTTAGATGTCATGCCCATGGACCGTTGTAATAATTACATAATAACAGCGTGAACTCCAGAAATCACAATGAATCTGACATTTTCAAATCTACTGAGGGAATTTTTATTTTTATTAATTGCAGAAAATACTGCAAATTGTAAATTAATTTCTCGCAAAAGCATAAAACATGCATTGATGTACATTAGATGATAGTGAAAAGTGACAACAGATGTTAAAAAGTTAAGGGCTATGCATAAATGTAAGTCTGAAAAAAAAATGTTGATGATTTGATCTGAAAACTGGAAATGGCCACTGTGGACTGTACTGTGGCCATAGCCAAATTTGATAACAATAACAAAAATATTCCATGGTTACAGAGTTTGCTCTTGTTTTTATAATGCAAAGTACAGCAACAATATCCATGGCCACTAAAATGACTGAAATTCATCAATTAAATTAAGGGGCCCAGCTTACAATCTTCACGGTGAACCTGATATGTGCCTGAGACATTTCTGACCTTTTCTGAGAGTAGCACGCTGTAGCATGGACATAATAAATGAAAGAAAAAAGATATTCACATTCTATTATGCATCCAGTGTCCTTCTAAAAAGCTGAAGCGAGAGAGAAGGCAGTTGAATGAAAGGACAGGTCTTATATAAGCCAAAACACAACAAAACAATATCACAACAGAGTCCTGATTCCAGATTGTTTGCCATACTTCTTCCTCTTCCGTTTTTTTTTTTTATATGGACACTTTGTTGATGTATGAATAACACAACTAAAAAGTGTGTATTTGTATTACACACACAAAACAGAATTTCAGACTTTCAAAGATTTTCTGTGGAATTGGTTGTGTACATTTATAAAACCCCTGGCAGGAAAATTCATACAAAAAGCATATTTATGAAAGCCTGGTGAGAGAGTTGTGTTTTTTTTTCTTACTGCGGCTGATCTTTTCAGGTTGCCTGTCAAGCTTTGACTTATTTTGAATCAAAAGACTATCTTTCAAAAGTCTGCCAATTATAGCCCTCTCTTAAAGCGGTGTAAACACATTCATTATGCAGTGGCATCTCTGCTCTTCAGAAGCACTATTCCCTACCTCAAATTCTTCACTGGATAAAACATATGTAGACCTGGTGATGTTTATAAAGCTGTCAATCAATTTGAGTGATTAATTAAATTATTTAATCAAAGGAAGGTTATTTAGTGGTAAATAACATTATTGTTGCAGACATAATTTATACACTAACATTCAAAAGTTTGGGGTTGGTAAATTGTTTTAATGTTTTTTGAAAGAAGTCTCTAATGCTCACCAAGGCTGATTTAACTGATCAAAAAATTAAGCAAAAACAGCATTATTTTGATATAATTTAAAATAATTGTTTTCTATTGTAACATATTTTAAAATGTATTTCATTCCTATGATGCAAAGCTGAATTTTCAGCATCATTACTCCAGTTTTCAGTGTCACATGATCCTTCAGAAATCATTCTAATATGCTGAACTGCTGCTCAAACAACATTTCATATTATCATCAATGTTGAAATAAGTTTGATATTTTTAATATTTTTTGATGTATAGAAAGTCCAAAAGGACAGAATTTATTTGAAATAGAAACCTTTTGTAACGTTTTACCTACGGATGTCCCGATCAGGTTTTTTGTGGCCCCGATCCGATCCGAGATATTGAATATCGAGTATCTGCCGATACTGAGTCCCGATCCAATACATGTATATTCCTATAGGAATGTATGTTTGGTGCACACTTCAAGTACATTAAAGTTATTAAAATCAATCCAATGTATACAGAGTTGTGCAGAGAGTAAAAGTAATATATGTATGATGTATGTATATGTATATATACTATATATATTACAAGATACACACACTCTCACTCTCTCTGTGCATATATATATATATATATATATACAGTATATATACAGGTGCATCTCAATAAATTAGAATGTCGTGGAAAAGTTCATTTATTTCAGTAATTCAACTCAAATTGTGAAACTCGTAGATGATGTATAAATCTTAATTTCGAAAAATTTACCGTTATGAAGGTTTTGTGGTCCAGGGTCACATATGTATATATGCACACTGTATACAGACATTGACAGATGAACTGTAAACATGCAAACATATAGGGGGAAGTCGTGGCCTAATGGTTAGAGAGTCGGACTCGTAACCCAAAGGTTGCGGGTTCGAGTCTCGTACCGGCAGGGATTGTAGGTGGGGGGGGGGAATGTACGGTGCTCTCTCCCACCTTCAATACCACGACTGAGGTGCCCTTGAGCAAGGCACCCCCAACTGCTCCCCGGGCGCCGCAGCAAAAATGGCTGCCCACTGCTCCGGGTGTGTGTTCACGGTGTGTGTGTGTTCACTGCTGTGTGTGTGCACTTCGGATAGGTTAAATGCAGAGCACTAATTCCAAGTATGGGTCACCATACTTGGCCACATGTCATGTCACGTCACTGTAAACAGACTTTGTGGTCACAATTATGAATATGGAACTAGTTGATGTAAACTTCTTGTATTTCATACGTATAATAAGCAGAGTAATTGCAACATAAAGTGAAGATAAGGTTAGAAAGCATGAAGCTCGCGGTGTCAGAACTCCAGTCTGTTAGTCAAGTCCGAATCAAGACTCAACCCATAGCAACGCGTTATAACAACGACATCTCCGACGGCAGATAAAAGTAAATGATAAATGAATGAGTGATCGTTACAAAGGTGCGCATCAAATACACTGAACACGGAAGCTCAAACGTGTATTACGCGCTAGAACAGACCTCAATTTTTCTCGCGCATCACACACACTCACATTTGAGCGTCTTCTTTTCCTGTTAATGGCGGTTGGCAAACCCACTTAAAGACGCATACCGCCTCCTGCTGCACAACACCGGCATGGCAACTGACATAAAATAAGGATCGGGCTGAGGAGAGCCGATAGTACCGATCAGTTAAAAAAATTGCTTAATTGGGCCCGATTCCGATCCTTGAGATTGGCTCGGGACATCCCTAGTTTGACCACTTTTGATCGATTTAATATCCCCTTGTTGAATAAAAGTATTCATTTCTTTAAAAAATCAAATCAAATCAGTAACACTTTAGATGTGGGAACACATATTCAGTATTAACTAAGAGTTTTCCCTCAATAAACTCCTAATTTGCTGCTTATTAATAGTTAGTAACGTAGTTGTTAAGTTTTGGTAATGGTTAGGATTAGGGATTTAGAATATGGACATGCAGTATATTTTCTCTTTCCCCGCCAGGGTTTTTGAAAAAAGTTGCCAGCCACCGTCAGCATTTTTTTAAATCATTTTCACAAAAATGTCATGGCCTCCAGAATATTTTGTTGTATGAACGTGCAATACATCAAAATAAAGAACAAAGCCCCTCCTAAAAAAAAAAAAAAGGTTTATTTTAGCTTCAAGAATTCTTTTTTTTATCAACACTTGAATATAGGCAAGTTTCATAAAAAAAGCAACATTTTGATCAAAAAGCTGAGAAAATCGCATTTTTATTAAATACTACATCTGGATCATATTCAGTTCGATGATCAAAGCATAGATGCAGTAGATCACTTCCATCAACACCCTCAAAGCTTCACAGTCCTTTACCACTTCAGGGATCGCCATTTCACTCGGTAACATTAGGCAGTTTTCATTTATATGCTGTTTATTGTTGATGATCGCCTTATTTTTCATATGCATCTGCTTACATATGAGATCGCTCGTTTCTGCGTCTTCCTAGTCTGTTTTTGATCGAGAGATTGTGGACTCATTCAGGAGATGTGTAATAGCGTCCCAGAGCGTATAACAGTGAAAATACAGAAACTTGGAAAATTCTGTGTTTGGCGGGGATAGAGTTAAAATAAAATGTTACCAAAAATTCATACCGACCCCAAACTTTAAATGGTGTGGTGCGTTACCTGTAGTAGCATACGGGTTAGGAGACATGAATAAATGTGATACATTTATAAAAGTTTCATGCTAATAATTAATTGTTCAAAATTACTGTTCAAACTGACAGCCCTATTTTTGCATTCATTCAAACAACTGCAAGAAGTCAATATAACATTGTTTCTCCTTAGGATGTGTGATGTCGTCAAGGTTGCTAATTGTGAGTGTGCTCAGTGGAGCTGCATTAATACCATTCAGCTGCTTGACAGGCTCTGTTTATGGTATGTCTATTTAAAATAATTAGACAGATGAAGCCTCTCAAAGCAGAGTCGATACGTTTGCCGCTCCCCAGATAATCATCCAAAATGTCCAAATGAGAGGACTCTGAATTTCCTGAGATGGATTCTTCTCATCTGAAGAGAAAAGCGGCCTTGTACATAATTGACATAATTGTTTTGAAGAGGATTATCATGGAAATTAGTTATCTGAGAAGAGGGCTCTAAAATAAATGTGGCGTCTACGTGGAGGCAAAGTTGACCTCAGCGTGGCATGTAAACAAGTATTGCATCAACCGGGTTCAAACCAGCACTCCGCTGATGAAAAGGAATACATGAAAACACAGAGGCTGATAGAAGCGGCAACTGTTAGGTAATGAAAAAAAAAAACAGAGTGTGACAGAGAAACAAGGTCTCACCTCCCTGCAGCGTGTACTCAGTGACAGGCTGACTGAAGACGCCCAGGCCTGCCCCAGTGTACGCAGCCACCTGAATCTCATACTGGGTCCAGATGATGAGCTCTGTGATCAGGCAGTAGTTGATCTCAGGGCTGGTGATGTTCTTCTGCTGGTACTCTCCAGGGAGCCCGGCGAGCCGGTACCTGCATCAGGACAATCGATGGCCAAACAGTGAGCGACAACGATTTTCTTCCAGGTCACTGTGCCATTAGAAGTCATCCCACAGGCAGTATAATTATTAGGCACACACTAGCTCTCTTTCAGGGAAGAAACTGTGTTAAACACACCACTGATGGGGGAATGCTATTAAAAACATTCACAACACATCCATTGAGGAGGATAAGAGTGGTCAAACACTGCTAATGAAATGCATCCAAGCTCTTGCTACGTAAGAGAACTGAGTGTCATTTAATTGGTTGATCTTCTCTGTTGGGTGTAAAATAACTATAACTATAACTATAAATCAAAATAACATGCTAAAATTTAGATTGGATACCTTGAAATAAAGCAAACACATCATTACTTTCCACTGTGTTTGTCTTTGCTGGCTAAACATAAATATGCTAAACATATGCTACCTTTCAAAAGTTTGGAATTATTATGATGTTTTTGAAAGAAGTCTCATATGCTCACCAAGACTGCATTTATTTGATTAAAAATACAGTAAAACAGTAATATTGTGAAATATTATTACTATTTAAAATAATTGCTTTCTATTTGAATATATTTTAAAATGTGATTTATTTGTGTGATGGCAAAGCTGAATTTTCAGTTTTCATTGTCACATGATCCACCAGAAATCATTCTAATAGGCTGATTTGAATCAGTCCGATCAGTCCAAATCAGTCTGACTCACTTAGTAAAATGCCATTACTTTCAGTCATGTTAGACTCAAAATTAAAGAACTGGTTTGTGAAACTTAAATCAGTTTTTTTTTTACAGGTTTTTCATACAAAGGCCCAGACAAACAGAATTGAAATAAAAAACTAGTGAGGATGAAAGCCGACTGTGGAGTCACCTCACGTCACCTTTGTCTGGGCAAAAGAGTTGCGCTTGAACACACCTCAATGACTACAGTCAACGCTAACTTGCGCGTACATTCTGTACCTGTGTGAAAGGAAATAACTAGCAGCAACAACCAGCAGTTCATTCAAAAAGGTCAATCGAAAAATGTTAGGGTTGCAGATATACAAACTGTAAACAAAGCCTCTGGAGCCTCGTCATTTGCTTGCTGATGGGCTCCGATGGCAATTCAATATGCTCAACCAGACAAAAAAGCCATGCGGAACAAACTGCAAAAACTAGGCTGATATTGGCTTGGTGTGTTATGGCCCTAACAATGCTTAAAGACACATTCACAATGGAAATGCTTTTTTAAATCAATTATATTTTAATAATTTTTATTTATTTGCAAGTTTTTTGTAAATTTGACCAAAATAGTATTGTTATGACTACTAGTGTGGAGTGTCATGTTTGCCAAAATCTTTAATACAGCCTGACTAGATTTACTATCACATAGACATGTCAAACACTCCTTTTAAATAAGTTTGCTTATAAATGTGCTTGGCTACAACTGTACTAAAACAGCAGTGAAAGTGACAGCACTAAGGTCAACTCCATTATCTAGATGAGATGACAAATGCAATCAAAACTGACATTGCTGGCCCCAAAATAAGCTTCACTTTTTAATCAAAAGTGATTGCCAAATGAATAAACATGTATTTAAAAATGCAGATTAGTGGTACAAAATGGAATTACAAAAATAATGGTAACACTTTACAATAAGATTCCATTTGTTAACTTACGTTAACTACGTTAATTAACATGAAATAACAATATAAATTTCTACTAAGAATTTATTAATCTTGGTTAATGTTAATTTCAACACCTACTAATACATTATTAAAATTAAAAGTTGTATCTGTAAATATTATTTAATGGACCTGAGCTAACAAAAACAACAATGAACAGTTGTATTTTTATTAACTAACATTAACAAAGATTAATAAATACTCTAACAAATGTAATGCTCATTGATAGTTAATATATTAACTAACTTTAAGCAACATTACTGTAAAGTCTTCAAATCTATTTCCCAAATACTTTAATTGGTCACAGAAACAGATGGCCCCACCCCAAACCCACGCTATTGGTTGAGCCAGTGCTGCTTTATTGGATAGCTCAAACAAACAATTTACATTTTTTCAAGGAAATAAACACGTTACCTATAAAAAAAAAAAAGCAGAAAAACATAAATATAAAGTCTAAAATGACCATTCACTGGAAAAATGACTCAAAGAATCTTGGACTGAAGCCATAGTATTGTGGAAGTACCAGCAGTCATATTTCTGCACATTGCATCAGTCAAGTTCTACTTGTGAAATGGTCTGTGCATGTCTCACCTGAGGACGTAGCCTCTCAAGACTCCATTGAGCTGAGGCTCTGGAGGCGGCTGCCACTGCACCATAATGGACTGGTTGGTTCTGCCGCTGGCTACGATGTTCTTGGGCGGAGCACTGGGCGGTTCCTCTCTCAGCATCAATCTGGGGAGAAAGCGTAAGAGCATTGTTAGCACAGGTACACAACTCAACAGAGCACCAAAATATTCTTACATAACTGATTCATTGCTCCATTTCCTCTCGTGCGAATCGGGTTAGTCGCCTCTCTCCGGGGCGCAGCAGTGTGAGCTGTGTAAGTGTAACCCTCTGGTCACAAGTCCATTTCCCAACCTGATGCACTGTGTCACATCTGCCTACTCCATCAAAAGCTCTTGTGTGCTTTGTAAGCACCTCGATGCTTTGATTTTGGAGGTCGCTGCATATGTGGCAACTGGCTTGGGTGCATTCACAGCCGTACAAGATTGCGTTTGTTGGCTCAGCACTTTCAAGCTAAGCACTCCATTGAAATTTCAAGCTTTCGAATGACAAATAAACCAAGCATTTTTAAAGATAAGAGCATCTCATGGTTAGTTGTACAGTAGGCCAGTATGCTGTGCATGTCTGCTGAAGGATTTGTCCCCAATGTGAGTGCTTTTTAACTCAGTGGTAAATACCTGTACCCTTTTCAAAGAAGGAACACGCTAAACAGCACTATTTCTGTTCAATCCTAAGAGGACAGAACTTTTCCAGCTTATATTTTAGTTTATTAAAGGGCCTCAATTCTCATTTGTTGACTGAGACTTTGTGAGATTTTAAAAATGCAGAGGCTCTGGGCAAACATCAAAGTGCAAACGGACTTCAACATATTTCTTTCCGAAAATCTCTGAGACAGGAAAAAAGACATTGAAAGTCCCGTTGATGTCGATGTACTGAAATACAACACATGCATTCATATCGACACTATGTATTACTTTATTCAGAGTCCTTTATTTATCCTGGGACTGCCATTCGCAAAATGGGGAAATGTTTTACAACATTTGTTTACAAAAGAACCCATTGGTCCCGCCTTACTAGACCTTACCACAACAGATTCGTAATGAAATAGTAAACAATTTTTGTGGGAAATGCTAATGATTTTGTGGGCTCTGTGACCATTTGTAATGTCAAATATGTCATAATGGCTGGTCTCTAAAGGCTAGTTTGCTAACACACATAAATGATTTTCTGTGAGCAATGCTTGGTTCATTCCACCAACAGAAAGTGCATTTTCTTAATTAACAAAGTTTAAAAATGAATCAGTGTTGAATGCTTAATAATGCCCATAGATTCATCCTGCCCTTTTCGTTTCATGCTAATGGACAGTTAAATCTGCATTAAAGTTTAATAGGATCATTGGGTCCTTTCTGATTTATTGTCAGAGTCTTCTTAAACCTCTGACCACACTTTGTTATTTCTTCCCAGAAGTCTATTTCATAATTAATGCCCTCTATAACCAATATCATGGAGCTTTTCTCAGACAGTGCTCTGTAAATCTGCCTAATGATGGCCGTAAGGAAAGACTGCTCGCTCCTCGCTGAAACAGAGCTTTATTTTTTTAGCCATAGCCATGCGGTATTTACACATTTGTTTTACACACTTGCACTGTGCCACAAGCTATTAAACATCTGCTTCTGAACATAAACAACACAATGGCCTTTTTTAAGCATCAGAGGCATTAATTTGTTTTTCTGAGAACTATTAGATAAACCATTTTCTAACATAATATTAACCCAGCATGAAATACTGCTAGTTTTAAACCCATCAATTGTGTATGCCTCCCACCACCACCGTTAAAAGGGTAATTTTGGCCTACCCCACTACAGAGGTCTCAACCTTCCTTGACACAATTGGACAACAATATCATAATTCAGTTTCTGGGACATATATAAATTTGCCAATAACTTCAAACCAACATTTGAGCGACAGCTTAATTTAGGCAATTTTAAAAATTTTGGGTAACACTTTATTTTACAATGTCCTTGTTACATGTTACATATAGTAATAACCGTAAACTATGCATAATTGCTTGCAACTAACCCTAAACCAAACCAAACCAAACCAAACCAAACCATAATCCCAATCCTAAAACAACATGTTGTTAATCAATATTACTCCGTACTAAACTTAATATTACACTGTAACAAGGACACCTTAAAATAAATTCACAAAATTTTGAATTGTATAAATGTTGTTTATTTAGTTTTGACGCTCATTTAATATTTCAGTGCTCCAGACAAAAAAATCGAGTAAGGAGCCATTGGCTCCTATAAGGAAAAAAACGTAGGCGCCAAATAATTTTTTTAGGTGCCACAGAATAAATGTGTTTTATTTATTATTATTATTATTATTACTTTATTTTATTTTTTACATTTTAACATTTCAATCATACTGTCATGTGTTTATGTCTCATCTTTTCTTGACTTTATCAGCATTTTAATCCATCTTGTAGATGGCCGGGGAACTAAGGTTCATTTAAAGTGGGAACTAAATGTCTTTTCCAACTTGAAATATACAGTCACGCATTGTTTATTACACAGAATCTGTACCAATATCATGGACCATAACCGTAAGCATCACTTGGCCACTGAGTGTTGTTACATCTGGAGACGTAGTCTTTATTGTTATGATTTATCAGAAAAGTTGTGTTTTTTT
>NW_015656360.1:3033639-3037197 GCF_001515625.1 Sinocyclocheilus rhinocerous
TGTTTCACAAAAGGTTCTTTGTGGCGAAAGAAGGTTCTTCAGATTATAAAAAGTTGAGAAAGAGATGGTTCTTTAAAGAACCTTTGACTGAATGATTCTTTGTGGAACCAAAAATGGTTCGGTGAAGAACCTTTATTTTTAAGAGTATATGTCTTTCACACTTTCAGTATGTTTTTCTTAATTAGTAAAATGCAATTTTATAGGAGGAGTTGAATCATGTAGACAACAGGTTAAGTAAAAATATTAATATGCAATAGCGCATAAATATAGCAAAATGCTCCTCTTTATAGTTATTTTTCTAGCTGACTGATGAGTTTATGGACACCAAATGGTTATTCTGAGGTAAATGTATTACGTTGCAATGTTTACAAGCTTTACACGTTTTCCGCAGTTTGAAACACTGAATGAGCTTTTATGAGTCATTTCAGTAAGTTGTACTGTAGGCTCTCTTATAAAATACCCTACCTTTTGATGTTAATTCACATTCATTATGTACAATAGTAGTAAAGAGAAAGATTAAATGGGTTCACTTGAACTGAGGCGCTAAAGCGATCGCGCATGCCGCATTAAAGAGTGCCAAAACTGAATTAATTTTATTATGAATTTGGCATAATTTTAAAGCTGATACTTTGTTTATTAAAAAGTAAAGCACAAAGCTTTTTGCGATTACTGGACGGCAAGTGCGCTTCAAATAATATGAAGTTCACGCATTAACAGAACACAGCATACTATCTTGATAAAAAGAAGCCATATTAGTAATGATTATAAACGATAATTGTTAACGATATTGCCAATATCCACACAGCTGACAGATTTACCTGTTGTAGTTTGTTCAAGTTGTGCACGAAATAGACGCTGCTTTTCTGCACTTTCACTTCGCACGTCTCCGTCATTTCGATCTCTCTCGCGCTGCTCAACTGAGCTGCGTTTAGCAGGTGTGCGACAATGCTGTTGTGCGGCAGAGATGAGGACTGTTTGAAACTCTTTTTTATACTAAAACTTCTCAGTTTAATACGTGAACATAACAAAAGATGTGATCGCAAAACAATCAGGAAAAAAGGCATTACATGCACATTTTTAAGTTATAACATGTAAATATATATAGTTGCAGTGGCGACCTCAGCAAAAACTTCACTTGCAAATTATTATTTTTGGTCGCAAATATATTTAATAATTCGCAAATATCCTTAGATAACAAGGAAAGACAACATAAACTTTGAAATTATAGTTAAATTATATTTCTTTGTTTTGATTATTATGGTCATTGTTTGTTTGTTTTTAGTAGATACTTATTTTAAGCAAAATATGAAAATGGTCCAGACTTCAAGAGGAAAACTCTGAATCCCCATATATTTTCTGTAACATGGCCTTATCTAAAATAATAATAGCTTGATAAAACATCTGACCTATTCATAACTAATTGGACTAATTATATATATACATAGTTCGTACTTTCACTGGGAAGGAAATGTAGACAACGGACCTCTTTGAACTTTAATTGAACACCCCAGCTCTAAAGAGTGTATCTTTAAACTGATTCAACCGCCCTCCATGTATGGGTCACGATTTTGCGATTTTGCTATCGTAACACATATCATATCTGAAATTGTTTTTTTGTTTATGAGTTAATCAGCAAGTGACTTGCTACGGTCTACCTGACATCAACATGCAAATGACAGATGTGAAGCACAAACAACCAAAGCTCAGTTAATACAGGTACTTAACTGAAACATCTGTGAGCAATGAGCATTCCATTTGAAACATCACGTTTGCAGTGAGTTTATATTTGTAAGTATATTTGGAAGCAACAGTGTGCAGACTTTTTTTTCCACATAGTGAGTAATGTATGCAGTCATGAAATCAGATTCTCTTCTTCGAAAAATATAGATTCTAAAATGTTTCAAATGAAATGAAAAAGAATGTAAAACAACTAAACTCATTTCCTATGTACAGTGAAAAATTACATTGAAAAGTAATTTTTCAAAGAAATATGTCAAGTTAAGTAAACATTAAGAAATAATATCTAGATAACATAACAAGACAATATCAGTAATATGAGTCAAACCTATTTGAAGAATTGTAATAATATTAAAATACTGTTTTGTAATTGAAAGTGCAAATAAAAAGTTTTTACATCTGGCTGCCAGTTTTTTTCCCCCCACAAATTAACCAGGCATCCATGCAAAAGCTAAAAAAGGCAGCAACAACAATGAGCATACATGATCAAACTGCTCTTGATGATATGATAGCAAAATGGCAGGTTATGAATTGCTTCTAGCTTCCTGCACTTGAATATAATTTGCCAAAAAAGCCATTAAATGTGAAATGTGAGCACGTCTGAAACGTTAAGTATTAAATGAGGTTAAACCAGAGTTAAGAACTTACAGCAGTTCTTTAAAGTTTAATGTGTTCTCTCATCAGATTGTGCTCCACATTAACCTAGATGACATATATATTTTTCAAAGACAAACTAACAAATATCCCATTTATAGAGTGGGCTCAAAAGTCAAAAAGTTAAATTTTAATATTCACTTTGCCTGGAGAGGCATACAACACGTTAGCACTATTTTGGAAGAACAGGTGCTGAGAAAAGCCAGAAATCAGTGGTGGGAGAGAATAGATGTGAAGTCTGCAGAGAGATGATATTACTGCTCTGCGTACCCGACTGACTCACGCTGATTTCACAGTTTTCTTTAAATCGGTTGCCCATTAACAGCTCTATGCATTTACTAGAACGCTTTCATTATTCACACAAGCATAAAAAGAATGTCTTTTTCCGCTGCAAAGGCAGATGCATAGTTACCTTGATCGTTCCATTTAAACCGAAAAGTCTTTTCAAATTTTTGTTGCTCTCACCCACCTGTTTACTGTAGCTTTCAGCTAATTCAGCATTGAGGAAGAGGTGTAAGCACCTGGGTATCTCTGAAAAACCATCCTCAACACTCAGCTAAATAAAAGTGATTAATTTTAAAGTGAGACATTGCTGTTGCGGGTGAGAAATGACACCACCTTCTTTTCACCTGGAACAGAAATGGCATGTTTTGCCACGTCAGGAGCAGATAAAACTCTTTGCCACCTGCCACCCTGCCACCCACAGCTGCAGACCTGCGAAAGCGAGCTGCTAGGGGGTCTGATTAGAGCGAGAGGTGAGAGCAGAGGCCTGCCACTCACAACCTGAGAAAGAAAACCTACGGTGTTGTGATTTCAGCCGCAGCAGGACATACTGAGAACTGTGGGTGGAGGATCAGTGACAGAACACACACTTAAACAGTGACAAACCTGATGGGCGGCAGCAGACCATAGTGCGATGGGACATAATAAGCCTATTCCTGACCCAGCTTGAGTGTAAAAAACTGAATCTTGCAATGATGGGCAGTTAACATGAGAATAAGCAGCTGTTGACAACCATGGCCTCCTACCTGTTGGTTTCGGTGCTGTACTGTCCCTTGCCCACCTGATTGACCGCGCAAACCCTGAACTGGTACGACCGGGCGGGAGTGAGGCCCTTCACCATGGCTCCGGTCACGGCGGGGGCCACCTCAGGCAAATACACTCTCC